>NC_041381.1:608713316-608722723 GCF_002162155.2 Triticum dicoccoides | reverse complement strand
CCCGCCTGACGGCGCTCATTCTTGTTAGCATTAATCATGTCATTAGGTATCTGCATGTTGAATATTGCATGTAGTTTACTCTAGGATCTGGTGAAGCTTCAGTGGTTCGCGTGAAGGAGACGAGATGTCAGGCAGCCGTGCGATGCGGCGAGCACGGCGAGATGTCGATGGTGCCGTGCGATGCGGTAACACCGTGTGAAGTGGCAAGACGCGATGAAGCTGGAGCGGGACGGGCCACAAGACCAGGAGGAGTCGGGTAATCCGGCAAGTTCGCGTGAGTTCTGTGGCCGTTGATGAGGCTACCCAAGGACTAAACTTGGTCGTACAGGTAGCTAAGGTTGTTGTCTAGCTTCATGCATGGGTTGTTAGCCTGGTGCATGCAAGTGGTTAGCGTTGAAGAGAAGCTACGCAAGTTTGGGACACAACTAATGATTAGTTTGTTAGTGCTAGTGAGTAGTGGCCGGTTGGCCGGGCCATCCACATCATGGAGTGATTCTAGGACGTGGGAGTAGTGTCTCAAGTGGTAATCTGAAGTGTATGGCAGGAGTGCCTAAACCTTGTGTATATATACAACTCTGAGTCAATGAGAAAAGAGACCGAGAGGGCTGAGCAGAGGAAAATGTAGCATCTGTGTATTTCACCAGGGGAGACAAGGCAAAGCTAGCTTTCTCCTGAATGAAGTGTGTGTGTGTGTGTTTGTGTGTGTGTGTGTGTGTGTGTGTGTGTTTGTGTGTGTGTGCGTTCCCCACCATGTGCGTGTGTTCTTGTGGTAGACAAAGAGAGAAGGTTGAGTTGTGAGAGGAAGCAAGAGGTAGAAGAAGAGCGGCATTGCAAGGAGGCGGCGCCAACATATGGCATCAGAGCCTTGTCGATCCGCTGAGGCGGCGGCGGCGCAGTGGACTCCATGCGAGATGGAGGTCCGCGGCACGAGAAGGAGGGTTGTTGGCGGTGTGATGCCGTCAACAGCAGGTTGCAGTGCGATGCCGCTAGGAGGAGGTGGCGGCGCGACGCTGCCATGGAAATGATGCGACGCCATTACAAGGAGAGGCGACGCGATGCTGCTAAGAAGATATACGGCGTCGCGACGTCGTCGAGGATCGGCGTGAAGCTGGTCAACAGTGGTGTTTAGGGTGGTGTGATGCCATCCGCAAGATGGGATGCTGCGACGACATGGTGATCGGCGTCGCGATGGCGTCGTCCACGTCAAGAGGTGGCCTATGCGTGCAGCATGACGGCCTGGTGACTGGCGCTGCGTCCACAGCAAAATGTGAACGATGACCGGCGCTGCGAAGGCGTCATCCACCAAAGGATGGTGCAAGGTGATCGGCGCTGCGATGGCGTCCTCCACGGCAAGTGGTTGCGGGTGATCCAGTTTGACAATTTGATGAGTTAGAATGACAAGATTAGGGAGGTGATTGTTAGCACTAATCATGTTATTAGGTATCTGCAGGTTGAATATTGCATGTAGTTTAGTCTAGGGTCTAGTGAAGCTTCAGCTGTACGCGTGAAGAAGACGAGATGTCGGCATCCATGCGATGCGGCGAGCACAATGAGATATCGAGGGTGCCGTGCGATGCGGCAACGCTGTGGCACCCCGGCCCAGAGAAACCGGAACGCCCCGTGTTTCAGCCCAAAGATCGAGGAGAAGTCTTCTGGAATACAGCACTGCTTAGCATAGAACAAACTAGCTCTTTATTACAATCTATTTGGGTACAAGGGATTACATCGGCATGGTGACACTATGCCTGCCATTGTTGCTCTATGCAAGCAGCAGAACAACTCAAAGCAGCGGAATAACTTCTAGCAGCGGAACAACGGCGATGGTGGTCAACTCCACTCTGTAGGGACTCTGACTGGAACGCTTATCCTAGCTCGCAAACAAGGAATGCACAGCAAACAAGCAATCAAATCCGGCATGACCTGCAAACTTGCATAACACGCCAGGTCAGTACATTGAATGTACTTGCAAGCTCACAATTATCAGAAGCATTCAAGACAAACAACACGGCAATTACAGGTTAAGCAGGGATTATCAGGATATCATCAGAACAACATAACATGAACATGATACAGCTAGAACAACATGAACATATGAATATGACGATACTAGCATGCAACATGATGACACTATCATGCACCATTTATTCTGTCCGGTTTACCTCATGACCATCACATGCATCACTTACCAACCTCGGACATCACACAATCATCTTAGGATCAAACCAAGCTTGGTATAAACAATACCACAGTAATCATTAAATGACCACAAGGAGCTTGATCTTTACCCACGATTCTCGCACAACATCATGAATATCCAACAACTCGGTATCCTAGATACCATGGTGATCACTCACAGATCACAAACGGAACCACACTTGGTTCAACGGGTTACCTCGTAACCAAATGGCGATCGTTCACGGATCACAAACGGAACCACACTTGGTTCAACGGGTTACCTCGTAACCAAACTGTGATCGTTCACGGATCACAAATCCAACTTATCTCATCATCGAACCGGGGTTGTTATTAAGCACATCATTATTATTAATATTGTTGACCCATAGTGTGACCAACTATGAACTGGGCCCTTATCCGCGGGCACGGCCTCGCGCTCCCATTCGGGTGGACCAACGGCGTTCCTACAAAACCGATCTACTGCCATGACACTCTCCCGGCCACTCCGACTCACTCCCCACTGGGCTAAGTCCTAGGTGGCCCCGTGTCTACCAAAGACACCAATGGCCACCGTTGTGGTAAAACAGCCACCATCATGGCAAAATGGTCCCAAACGGGGACAATCCGGATATAACAACAACGGGCACACAAGGCTTATGTCCGCCTAACTTATCAGGGTAGCGCGCGCCCATAACCTTCCCTCGTGGGAGGCACCGGCGAGATGCGTGATAATAGATCCAGTTAGGACCTTCCCATAAAGGCAAGCGTGGTTGCACTGGTCAGCTCGATATGGTGGCACCATGACTCACCCAAATGTTGTTCAAGTTCAATTTAATCCGGTTAAACTTGCATGCAAACTATGCTGAGCCATGATAAAATAACATGATGCAAATTACAATGCATGAACATGATATCAACATAAGCATGGAGGTGCAACATAACTATTAACCATATCGACAATGAATTATCCATTTGAGCATGGCATACTGACTAGCATGAACATCACAAGTACATACTTCTCAGAAACATAGTATGACCACTAGTATCAATAATAAATATCATGCAAGAACATATCAACAATGCCATCATGCAAGCATTTAACTAACTGGATACAATGGAACATGCATAACAACGGTACTCAGGACAGACGGCAGTCATGCACCGAAGACCATCACCAACATCAACATGTACTAATAGCAAGCCTAAGCGTACGAAAGGAATACTAGCAACTAGCAGGGCATGATAACCAGGTGCATAACAACATAGCAAGAAAGTAAGCACTAACCCAGAAGCATTACCGAAACAATGATAACCATATTTTAAACTAGCAAACATTTAATAAATATTCAAGTTGAAAACCATGGATACTGCATGACTATCATGCAAGTGGGCATTGTGGCTTGCCTGGGGATGAAGAAGGCACCGGGGAGAAGTCCGGTGAAGTCGCGGAAAGATTTGCTGAAAACAGTTCTCTCTTGGAGGGGTTGTTACGTGCAAGGGCAAAAAGGTCATTTCCAGAATATTAACACATGGTTAAACTGTGATCAACAGAATAGGCTCACCGAGACGAAGAAATAGGCTTTGGATTCACCTCATTTGGAGTTGCAAGCAAAAAGATATAACCTGACGAAGTCCAGGGACCAAACTATAAAAAGAATCTCTACAAACAAACCCCTGGTGGCTAAAACAGAAAACGCCTTTTGAGGGAATATGTCTTCTGCAAAGGGAAAGCGTACTTGAGACACAGAGGAAACAAAATACGCTTTCAAACAGGGAAAACATAATCTGGGTAGAGGCCACATGAGTTTACGCTTCCTCTTAATGAAAACGTAAACATGGAAATATGTTTCCACTTACCC
Source organism: Triticum dicoccoides (assembly GCF_002162155.2). Lineage (NCBI taxonomy): Eukaryota > Viridiplantae > Streptophyta > Magnoliopsida > Poales > Poaceae > Triticum > Triticum dicoccoides. Next base: position 608,718,689 of record NC_041381.1, on the reverse strand, counting down.
AGTCAGCAGAGGCGGGGCCGGGCACGTCTGATGCTGACATGCGGGTCCCACGGGCGGTGGGGCCCATCACTTATCCAGCTAGGCAGGCGGGTCAACGCCTGCCCACCAACAGGTGGGGCCGAGGGCCCACTGGCCAGCTGGGACGGGGCCTTCGTCTCCTTCCTCGCGCTTGCCCGACGGGGCAGAGGAAGGAGCGCGGCTTCGGTGCCCGTCCGGACGGCTCCGGCCATCGTTTGCCATGCTCCGACCACCGGTGAGCTCAGGGTGATGGCCCGCACCCGAGGGCGACGAGAGGAGCACCAGAGGATCAGTGTAGCCAGCGGAGTTGCGGCCACGGCGGATGACATCTTCGGGCGGCGACGGGGCTTGCGGCCAGAGGCCAATGGAGGGGGACAGCGCGTGCTGGGGCGGCCATAAGGGGTCCAAGGGGCTTGCTGGTGGTGGCTAGAAGTGGAGGAGGGGCTCGGGTAGCTCCAATTTAGGAGGACCAAGGCGGCGGCCATGGCGACAGAGGGAGGGCAGGAGAGCTCCTCGAGCTCAACGGAGAGGCTGAGCAGGGTCCAGGGAGTGTGGGGAGGGCAATGGAGAGCTCGGGGCTGCGCGGAAGGGGCTTATATAGCCGCGGGGCGAGGAGGTCGAGCTGGCGTCGTCGTGGATACGTGTCTGGCGTCGCGGATGCATGTGTTCACGCATGGACTCGGGGGAAGGCGACGGTGGGACACAGGGAGGAGCCCACGGGGCTGAGGGGGACAACAGAGCATGGGGAGGAAGAAGACGGTGATGAACAGAGCCAAATGGCCACTGTTCACCCGTGGGCACGCGGCAACGAGCTTCGGTGAGGAAGCTGCCGGAGGGGGAGAGGGGTCCAGGGAGTGGGCGACGACGAGGGCTATCTGCTGGACATGCTCACGCGCGCGAAGACAACGAGAGGGGAGGGGGCCTGAGCAAGAAACCATTCAGCTCGCATCCATGGCATGCCAGAGAGGTGGTCACCGCGTGAGCTGGCAAGGAGAAAGTGCCAAAGGCTGGAACGTGTTGTCTAGTGGTAAGTTCTCCCTGGGGAGGTTTCAACTGCGGTGGTAGATCAATGAACAATGCTCTGGTTAAATGGTAATCAACGTCTGAAGTTTAACTGCAGTAAACTTGAGTGACTAAGTGTGATCCAGAGAGATAAGCTATGGGTCAAATATGATGTCTGGGAGGTTTAGGCTAGTAAGGACTACAGTCCTGGGGAGTTGGAGAAGAAATGGATCAAGATTTAATGCAGTTGCTTCACAGCTGCCTAATTTGGTCCAGAAACTTGATCAACATGTTGCACTCATATGGAGTGTCAACATGTGCTCAAATTGGGCAAAGCAAGGTTATTTTCTCATATGAAGATGCTCAAAAAGTCTCATACCGATTGGCCAAGCCAAAATGGTACTTGCTTCACAAACATCTCCTCTGGATAGAAACTTGCAAAAATTCTAGAGGAATAATGGCTTGATTAAATGTTCCAAAAATGGGTGGAGATAGGTTATATGGATAATACAAGGCCTAGAAAAATTTGCAGCCATAATGGAGCAAGATAAAATATACTTGCTTCATAGACTGAAAATTTGGACAAAATCAAAGATTTGAAGATGAGCTCACACGAAGGCATGACATGAGCTCAACTTTGGTGGAGGGCTATTATATGATGATATGAAGGATCATGCAAAATGGCAACTCATTTGGATATGCCTAGCTGGTACCTCCTTCTCAAAGCTTGTTTCTGGACAGAAACTTTGGAAAATCATAATTAAATAATTACTTTGCAAATGAGGTTGCATTTTGGCATGTGGCAATGATTTGGACAAGAAAAGATGTTCAAGGAGTTTGAGGTCAATTGGGAAAAGGAAAATGGCACTTGCTTTACAATGTGCCATTTAGGGCAGAACAGGAAATGAATTATTTGAGGATTATTTTTGAACATGGCAATGCAAAGTTTTTCCATATTTGAGAAAGATATGACCCAAACAATTTATGAGAATTATTTAGGAATTTTAGGAGTGATGGAAATATAGGTTGCTTCACAACCTAGGGCAATTTGAGTTATTCCTTTAATAGAAAAGGAATATTCCCAACAAAAGAATATTGGGATTTGATCCAAGGTGGAAATGGAAAGGTCTAGGAAAGGATTTGGGGATGACGAGCCACTCTGGAAACAAAGAAGAGGGCATCTTCTTCAGTTTCCAGACAACAAAGCCATGGAAAAAGAAAACTCAGGGAAAAACCTCGGAGAAACAAAAGAAAAAGAAAGGGCCAAAAATCAGGCTGTCACAAACGCCGTGTGAAGCGGCAAGACACGAGGAAGCTGGAGCGGGACAGTCCACAAGACCAGGAGGAGTCGGGTGATCCGGCAAGTAGGGTGAGTTCTGTGGCCGTGGCTACCCAAGGACTAAACTTGGTCGTACAGGTAGATACGGTTGTTAGCTAGCTTCATGCATGGGTTGTTAGCCTGGTGCATGCAAGTGGTTAGCGTTGAAGAGAAGCTACGCAAGTTCGGGACACAACTAGTGATTAGCTTGTTAGTGCTAGTGAGTAGTGGCCGGTTGGCCGGGCCATCCACCTGATGGAGTGATTCTAAGACGTGGGAGTAGTGGCTCAAGTGGTGACCTGAAGTGCATGGCAGGAGTGCCTAAACCTTGTGTATATATACAACTTCGAGTCAATGAGAAAAGAGGTCGAGAGGGCTGAGCAGAGGAAAATGTAACACATGTGTATTTCACCAGGGGAGACAAGGCAAAGCTAGCTTTCTCCTTGGTGAAGTGTGTGTGTGTGTGCGTTCCCCACCATGTGCTTGTGTTCTTGTGTGAGACAAAGAGAGAAGGTTGAGTTGTGAGAGGCAGCAAGAGGTAGAAGAAGAGCGGCATTGTGAGGAGGCGGCGCCAATAGTTGCCTCCCTGGCCGGATCCACGACAGCGGCGGCGGCCGGGTTCCCCGCGCGCTCAGCCCGGCTCGCCCAGATCCGATCTGGCAAAGCTCATGGGTGCCCTCCCCCCAACTACTGGTCCGGCGTCGGGCACAACGCACTTGGCTACGGCCTCTACGTCCTCCCCTGGAGTCAGCCCATCCCCCACCTCTACGGCGCAGCTAGCCCTGCTGGTACTGCCGTCGACTATGGGCTTGGCACGTGACCTGCAGCCGGTCTTCCTCCCCTCCCGAGCCACGGAGATGGCTAAAGTGCGGAGGCGACAAGGCTACACTGCTTCTGCAGTCAAGGTGCTCCTCAAGGTGGGTGCTTGTTGGCGCTGCTCCGGCCCCGGCGACCTCGGGTCCGCGTCTCTCCGGTGCCCACGGCCTCTGGTATCCTCTGCCGGGCAGCTCCGCCCTCGGTGGCCCAACAGTTGTGTCATTTAAAGCTCGCTTGGCTCATCGATGTCGCGATGGCTATGGCCATGGCAGCTCGGATCTACGTCCCTCCAGTCCTAGCTCGCCGGCGTTGCGGATAGCAATCGCCCCACCCTCCTCGTGGTTTGCTCTACCGCCTACCCTGCTTTGTACATCTCAAAGCCTCCCCTTTGGTCAGATCCAACGCTCGGGGGTCCGGAGGCAGTGCCACCCTCCGATGGCAGGTGCGGCCCCGCCAATCGCCTTCCGAGATGGTGGCTTCGACTACTGCCGGCTTCCTAATATTCGACTCCAGATACGGCGGCTATGGGATTGCTCAGGCTTCGGCTGGGGCGAAATCCCTGCCCGGCTTGCCGGTGCTGGCAGCAGCGGCGTCTGCGAATGTCCTTAACTTCTTGAAGACATTGTCAAGGCCCTCGGCTGAGCCCCTCCTCGAGCTCAGGGGAAACCATAGGTCCTCCAGACCGGACGGCGATGGCGTCTCAGCGTCGTATTTCTTCTTGAAGGTGCTATCTTGCTTGCTCGCGGTGTCTCCGGTTTTGATTTTCATAATGTTGGTATTCTCGCTAGTTCGACTTGGCCGCTCTTGGTTCAGGCTTGGTAGATCTAGCTGTGTTGTATCCCTTGTTATGGCCGAGCATCCCTTGTCTCCCTCCTCCGGGCACCATGTTCACGCCTGTCTGCGTCTGTGTCATGTGATGTTCCCCTCTCTGTACTCATTATATTCCTTCTATCAATGCAATGATACGCAAGCTTTGCATATTCGCGAAGAAAAGAGATTACGACACCCCATTCCGTAACATCGGTTTGTAGGCTGGTTTCCATAAGTTTGGCATTTTTGTAGAGAAAACTATTGGCTAGCCACGACGCTCCCGGACTCAAGGCGACTCCAGCGCATGATTTCAAACGGACGTCCGTTTTGCACGGCTTCTGTCTGTTTGGGTAGGGCAATGGGGTCGTGTCCGGGCCTTTCCTGGGATATGCGCCGCCGTGCGCCCAACTTACGGCCGCATTTCGGCCACATCCCGTCCGCATAAAATTTTCTTTTCAAGCACATATCTTCTATTTTCATCATTGATTTTTGATACATGGAAGCATATCACCAAATTTTGACTAGAAAAGTAAGACCAAAGAAAAAAAGAACCACAAGAAGACATTTTAAAAGATAACCAACTTCTATAACTGCTCCCGTAAATTGGATTAGTGCCTTCTTGATGCATTCATTATTGATCTGCGGAGGCTTGATCTTGTGTGCTTCTTTCTTCTTCAAGTCTAAAGAAGTAGACATTGCTTCCTCGCATCAAGCCTCATCTCTAGGCTCCATTCTAGCAACAAGTGCACTAGTCTCATCTCTAGCCTCTATTCTAGCTAAAAGTGCACGAACATCTACTAATTTGCGCTCTATCAATATATCGATGCATTCTTATTCCCAATACCAAAAATTGCATCCATTCTACACAACAAAAAATTCAGTTAGCACAACTAGTCAAATCCGAGAGCACAATCGATGCTAAAGTAGCACATACCCCATCGTTTGAGCACTTGATGAACACCCATCCGAGATGTTCCGGTGTTGTAGACACGCGGCGCAAGACCTTTCTTGGGCAGTCGTCGCACTTAATGAGTGGCAAAGGTGCGCCGATGAGCCTTTGGGCCAGCACCGAGCCCGGCCTCCGGTCGTTCGTGTATCTGCCGGCGAACCGTCGACGGTGTAGATCCGAGCGGCTAGAGGCGGACTCAGTACCTACATGCGGCCTTGCGGCCTTGCCGTGGCCTTCCGGCTCGGTGCCCGACCAGTCCATGGCACGGCGCGGCCTCCCACAGCCAGGCAAGCTCAAGCCCGGTCGGATCCGCTCCAAATCCAACCGCCGGGTGTGCAAATCAGGTGGCCATGGTTGGGTAGCTCAGGGGCGTCGAGGAAAAGGGGGTTGCGACAAGGGTTGGGGAGAGCGCGTGTCCAAGCTGCATAGTGGCAATGGCAACGGCGGCGGCGGCGAGGGA
>NC_041381.1:608705998-608712794 GCF_002162155.2 Triticum dicoccoides | reverse complement strand
GGCATGTGCCATCGACAGGCAGGCCAAGGGAGGACAAGCACGCGCGTCCTGCCCGTCCGCGCGCTGTCCGTTTCACCTCAAATGTGGCGCAAACTTGGGTCCGGGATGAGTTGAAAGCGGACAAAAAACCAGACAAAAGTCCGTTTGCACCCACGTATTGGGCTGTCTAGTATGTCTGTTTTGCCCGGACACGATGAGGTCGCGCGCTAGAGTTGGCCTCAGTGCGGTAAGTGGCTGGCCACGGGCCGCTTGGCTGGCCGCATCGTAATAAAATGTGAAGTGTATTCTAAAAAAAAGGTGGAGTGTATCTCTCTACACCCCCTGAAAACAAAAATCTCCACAAGGACACTACTGCAAATTCTACAAGAATGACGCTTTCTCGGAAAACTTAAAACGGTGCCCGGGCTCATCTGCTTCCTCTCAGCAAAAAATTCAAAAAAAATACTAGAAAAATTCAAAAAATTCCAAATTTTTTTGTGGTGGTAGATAATTTGACGCGTGAGGTGCGCCTCAAAATTTAACTCATTTGGACATCTAAGCAGCTCTCAGCAAAAAAAACAAATCGGGTCAAAACAGTGCATGAACAGTAAACATTTTTACAGACCCTGATTTTGTCTTTTTTGCCGAGAGCTGCTTAGATGCTCAAATGAGCTGATTTTTGGGGCGCACCTCATGCGTCAAATTATCTACCATCACAAAAAAAATTGGAATTTTTTGAATTTTTCTAGTTTTTTTTTGAATTTTTTTCTAAGCGTGGGTGCAGATGAGCCCGGGTGCAGATTAGCCGCACTCCACTTTCTCCTCTTTCTTTTCTTCTTGGAAATAAACAATGACACTTTCGATATTGACGAGTGATAGTTCGAAGTGGACAGTATCCGTGTACTACTCCTACACCAAGGGATATCCTTCATGTGATTTCCACATTCAGTGATGTCGGTGAAATTCACTGGATTTCAATAAATTTTAGTCGACACCAAACTAATTACCTTTCGGCCAAAACAACCCTGTCATTTTAGTTATAAATAGGAATTAAAAATATTTTCATTTTTTTCAAATATTGGTGGAATTTCAAGTGAACATTTCAGTCAAGGTCAATTTTTTTTTACCCGAATGCAAATCAAAATCCCTGAATTTCAGTGATTTTTGGTAGTGGCCGAAATATTTATGAAACTGCAATTCAAAACTTCCACACCGAAGCAAAACTGCGTGGCATGATAGTCGCACAGGTTTTCAACAGGAAAGCAATAGCTACTGTCGAGGTTTTCACATTCAGTTTCAGAAAAATTTCAGTACCAACCTAAATCATCAAAATTCAATTATTTTGGTTTGCATTTCGGCCAAAAGGCTGAAATATTCACCTGAATTCAATTGAGTATTAGAATTTTATGAAATATTATTTTGAAAAATATTTGAATTCATGTGTACTACTGAAATTACTGAAATATTTTGGCCGAAAGACAAATATTTCAGGAATCTCGTCTTATGGTATGGGTCTCAAGAGTCAAGTCCATCAAGTAGTAACAAAAAGAGCCCCGCAAAAACAAAACAAAAAGTAGTGAAAAAAAAAAGAGAAGAGGGAAGCTGCCAGAACCAAAAAAATATGAATGGAGCATGTTTCAGAACTACTCCCTCTGTCCCAAAATATAAAAACGTTTTCAACACTACACTAGTGTCAAAACCGTTCTTATATTATGGAACGGAGGGAGTAGATTGCTTTCCGACCCTTCCGCCTTGCCTGAATCTGAGGATTCACTGTGATGATGCAGTTTCACCTAATGAAATGAAACCAGGAGGCGCACCCTTTTTCTCTAAAAAAAACAAATACAAATGGAGCTACAAGCTACTGAATTCTCATGGAAAAAACGAACAAAACCCGGCACATAGACACACTTTCAGGGCAAAGGCACATTATGCAATTTAACAAAACTACCCGTTCATATGTTGTATTTCACGGCATGAATTTCTAGGCAAAATATTAAAAATTCGATCAAGATGCACACCACCACCTACAGGGACACTCCTCAGCATCAGTGCCTGGGATGATCACGTAAACATACCGATGTGTACCTTTCTTGAAGGCGCCGCCTTGAAGCACATGGTTTGTCATATGTAGCTTTATCTCTTCGTGGTGGTAGTGCTAGGGGTAATGTTGCTGCGCTCAGCGTCTATGTATCTCGCCCTGGGTGTGTGCGTGTGTTGGGGTGGCGTGTGTTTGTACTGGGTGCTTGATGATCAGTGCTTTATATACAAAGCGGGACGAAAGCCTTTTTGGGTAAACATACCGATGTGGCGCAGCATTTCTGTAAGAATAGTATACTGGATATAAAAAATTTAGGGCTATACTCCCAGCCGATGTCACATGCTGCTAATAATTAAGATGGAACATGAGCACATGACTGATATTAACTAAACCGTCTCAGTTAAAGTTTCAATGAGTTAACATCAAACATGTCTCATAACTAGAGAATGCCTAACTAAGAATAAGTTGAAACTATTTCCACAAAATAGACCAGGTACATCTCCATTCCAATGTCGGAGCTCATACTGCCAAACGGAAAACATGCATGTACCAATCAGCTGCAGCAATTCCATTTCAATGCTCCAAAATTAAGCAACTTCTGATCAAAGTTGCAGGTACTACCTTGACCTGAAATTCAAAGCACTAGATTAGTTTCCTTCCAGAACACACATGATGATTCGTTTACAGCGTATGCATCAAAATGTGGGAAACTACTATGCATTTTATATATAAACTATAAAATCCATGCCACCACAAACTATAACAGCCATTTGTCACCTTGAAGTCACTACAACTAGTACACTGAAATGGGCAAGCATGCTTGATAATTTGATCATGATTCGTACATTCCAAAGAATTCAAATACTCAGAGCATTATGTAAATTTGTTCGATTAAAGAACAATGATGGATTTTAAGTTTGACATTTCAATTGAGATAACTGAAGAAAATATACTGAAGTTAAGCATACAGATCATGGATGCAAATTATGACCTGATACTAAGCCTTGATGCGTTTCTGAAAACCAACTGAACTGCAATTAATGCATTTATCTACGGACAATTCAGCTGCTAACTACAGTGTACACGCCATAAAGCGAACAAATAACAATAAATAGTAAACAAGCACGAAAAAACAGTTATTTGTAACGTGGACCATTTCAAGAAGTAATCAGGTTTTTCTTAGCACACTTGTGCTAGTAAGTCTGACTCGTGGTATATTTGCAATATCTGAGGAAACATAATCATCATTAAATAAACAACTGAGTAGTTCCTTCTTAAACATTCCATCAATATATTAATTGCCAATAAACAATATGGATTAACACTTAATCAAATCATCTAGGGAAACAAATCACAATGAATCAACTGCTTCTGGAAACATAACAACTACTTTTAAGGAAAACATGGGACATTTTTTACAATGAAAAGCAGGGGTATATTCATTTAAGGAAGCAAGTCACAGTTAAAGCAACAAAGGTTACATGATTGTGAGTCCTGGAAAAATAATCTGGGAAAGTGTTGGAGCAAATGAAACTGGACAAAACATGCATTATACAAATATTTATAAATACTAACAAGTTACAAATCCATCAGACCCTATGAATTTTAGGAACATGGACAACAAATCTAACAGATCCGAGTGGCTAGTTGAGCAATTGGCACAGGTAATAATACCTACAGAGATAAATCTAACAAACGGATCAAATAGTAGATTACCTACTCCGATCCATGCTATCAAGCATCTTGAAGCTCCTTGTCATCATCTGCAGCAGGCAGTGGTGAAAACCTCAAAAAGAATGGAAAAGCAGCACCTCTGTAACGCTCATCCGCATTGTTGCGAAAGAATTGTTGCAGCTTGACGGTGTTCAGATTGAGCACAAGAATATAGGATTCAGACTTCCTTATGGACCAAAACTCCATGTAGACATAGCCAGCCTTCATTGCGAGGATGCGCAGCCTCTTCATCCACTCGTCACGACGAATCCTCTTCAAGAACCGGAACTGATTCAGCAAGGAGACCTCCTTCTTGACCACCCAGCCACCATTGACATCACGGACCCAGAGCAGCACGCATTGCTCCCTGCTGGACACGATGCACAACCCGCCGTGCTCCGCCATGTCCGCCACGCAGTACGATTCGCCAGCCGGGAACGGCGCGGTTATAACCGACCACACCATGGTTTTCGTGTCAAGCACATATATCTTCTCTTCATTCTCATTCATGGTGTTCTTTTTGGTGTTGGACCGCAAGTACGCGAACCGCCCAGCGGCCATACCGTCATCCGCGCAGATCCAACTGTCGCGGAACGAGTTAACCACGACCCATTTGCCGGCGCCGGAGGAGAAGACGGCGAAGCGATGGCTGTGCCAGGGACATATGGCGATGACCTGGAACGAAGGGCCGGCCTCGTCCCCGACGATGGCGTAGCGGACCATGTGCCAGCCCGCGGGTGGCTCGAAGAAGATGGCGGTCCGCTCGAGAGGGTCGTAGACGGCGAGGTTCGACGCATAGCGGCCGCGGCAGAGGAGGAGGAGGCCGCCGTTGCAGCCACGGAGGCTCCACCTGTCGGTAGCTTCAATCTCGGGGTGGCCTTCGAAGTAGAAATCGCCATGCGCTGCGGCGGAGGCCAGCTTGGGGTTACGTGTCGAGGAGGCCCTCACGAAGCGGAGATCGTTGCGGTGGGCGGCGCACTCGCGGTCGCGCTTGGTGAGGATGACGCCGACGAGAAGGGGCGCGCGGAGGGAGAGGAAACGGCGGAAGATGACCGGGTCGGAGGCCACGCCGTCCCAGCCCTTGCAAACGAGGGCGGCGCTGGCGAGTGACGCCATGTCGGGGAGGCGGCGGAGTATTTCTCCGAGGAGATCGTTGCCGAGAGCGTCCGTGGGCGGCGCCGGCGGCGCCATGGGCTTCTTGACGCTGGCCCCCTCGCTTCTCTCCCATGATGGCTCCATCTTTTTCATCTCTTTGTCATCGATAGATTTGATCGCTGGCTCTCTGATAGGTTCCTTGCGACTTTTAGCTTCGATCAGGATCTCGCGCCAAAATCAAACACGTTTACCAGCGCCGAGTCTGACGCATTGGACTCCTACTGTCCAGCGCGTAGTTTACTGATTTTTTTTATGTTCGGTCGGTTACTATAGTTACTACAATCACGCTAATTTTCTTCCCTTTTTTTTCAGTTTCGTGTTGTTTTAGTTTTTCTATTCATTTTTTAATTCATGTTATTTTTTGAAATTCACGATATTTTTTAAATTCCTGATTTTTTTTCAAATTCTTGATTTTTTTTCAACGTGAATATTATTTGAAATTTTGAACTTTCTATAAATTCACGACCTTCTTCTAAATTCGTGGGAAAAAATTAAATTAAAAAATTAATTTGTGAATGTCTTTCAAATTCATGAATGTTTTTCAAAGGGGTGAATATTTTTTAATTTGTAAAATTTTGAACATGTTTGGAAACCATAGATATTTTTTTTCTAATTTTGTGAATTTTTTTAGCTGACAAACTTTTTAAATTTGTGATTTTTTAATCCAAGAGCTTTTATTGAAATCACGAACATTTATTTGAATTTCGTGATATTTCTGGAATTATTAGAAAAACTACCTAGGAAAAATACGAGGTAGGTTTTTTTAGAAGCCCTGCCAAATTTATTTTTTTAGAAGCCTACTAATTAAGACTTAACTTGTAGGCTTATAAAAACATATTTTTGGTTGGGCTTCTAGAATATGTTAAGTAGAGGTAGGTTATTCTCTTAACCCACAAATGGCACCAAAAGAATTGGCGCTTTATCTCGCCAATAGCGTGGGTCATATGATTCACTCGCTTGACAAAATTTGCCGGTGCGGGAGGAGAAGACGGCAAAGGTTTCTTTGACCCAGAGATATATGCCGATGACCTGGAACGAGGCGTCGGCCTCATCGGCGATGATGGCGTATCGGCCGGAGTGCCAGCGCTCGGGTGGCTGGAAGAAGATGGCAGTCTGCTCGAGAGGGTTTTAGACGGCAAGCTTCGCCGCATAGCGGCCACAAGAGGAGGAGGCTGTCGTCGTAGCCACGGAGGCACCACTCGTCGGCAGATTTAATCTCAAGGTGGCGTTGGAAGTAGAAATCGCCGAATGTTGCGGCGACGTCCAGCTCAGGGTGACGCAAGTGCGCCGTGACGAAGCGGAGAGCAGGGTTGTGAAGGGGGGCGTGCTCGCGGCCAAGGTCGGTGACAATGACGCTGGCAAGCGAGGGCCTGCGGAGGGAGCTGAAGCGGTGGAAGACAGCGAGGTCGGAAGCGATGCGGCCCCAGCGCTTGCAGAAGAGGGTGGCGCTGGCGAGTGACGCCATGTCGGGGAGGCGACGGAGTATTTCCCGGAGGAGCTCGGTGCCGGTGTAGGCCCCAGGAGGCGCCGGCGCGGTCCAGGGCTTCTTGACGCTGGCTCCCTCGCTTCTCTCCCATGGCTACTCCATCTCTTCCTCCCTCGCCTCCTATATTGGGGATCGATAGTCCCGCTCCGCTCTCTGTTGTTAGAAGGGGATTCCTTACGGCTTTTGGTGCCCATATCATAGCAAGGTTCATGCCAAAATCGTTTCGCGTTAGCACGAAAAGAATACCGGCGCCACTTTTTCGCGCAAAAATTTATACCACCATGTTTTTTTTATTTTGCGGGTAAGAGTATCTCTAGCAGATCCCGTAAATCGGGCCTTCCGCCATAATAACTGTCGATTATGTATTTTGATGAAAAAATTGTCTAGAACAGATCCTGTAAACGAGGCCGACCTATAAATTT
>NC_041381.1:608686057-608705586 GCF_002162155.2 Triticum dicoccoides | reverse complement strand
AGCCTCCATTACGCTATATCTTCAGCGCGAGGGCCAATTCTATGGGATGCCGCAAATGAGCCAACCGGCTGGCGGGAGGGAACTTTCACCGTCTCCTGTCCTCCCGCCTCCGCCGCCCCCGGCCATGATGCCCCTTCACCGGCGCGCCTCCTCCGACCGCTGGACTACACCATGGAGTGACCGCCCCCTGCCATCCATCGCAAGCTTGCGCCGACCGAATCAGCCCCGGCCCACGTCCGCCACCTTCCATTGTCGCGCCTCGCCGTGGCCGGGGAAATCCGCAGCGCCTCGTCGCGGGGTGCCATGTATGTCGGCGAAGCCGTTCAACAAGGAGGAGCGGACTGCGCACCCGGCGCCGCGTCCGCCGGTTGCTCGACCTCGCGCATCTGGAGTGAGATGAGCGCGGGCGGGTTGAGGCTGACAGTTGACGTGTGGCCGGTAGTTGGGCACGTGTAGGATGTAGCTGGAGAAGCCACTAGCAGTAGCAGGACGGGATTTTCCAAGAGCAGCTGATGGGGCAGGAGCTAGTGGAGGCGGCCGGCGCGGCAGTCCACGAGCAGCAGCTAGTCGAGGCAGCCGATGTTGCAGGCCACGGAGCTGCAAGTCTAGCCGACGACGTGGGAAGGGCGACATGCTTCGGCGGGCTCCGGCTCCGCGAGGCAGCAGATGATGGGCTCCGTTCCATGGCCGCTCTTTCTACTCTTATAAAACCGAGTTGGTGATGATGATGTACCTTTCATGTTGGAATATGGACCATCCAATCTATATCTGACGGATAGAAAGCAAACTATGTCAAATTTGCAAAAAGATACCTGCATCTTTCACCATATTTGCAGATAAGGTCTTCCCTCATTCATCCTTATCTCCCACAACCTCATTGTTGAACAATTAAAAAAGGAAGCCTCTCGAACAATCTGACATGGTGGCCGTTGTAGGCGCCTTCCGTCCCCATGCCTCTGCCCAGTCCAACCACCAGTCACCACCACGCCCCACTCCTCCTCACCTTATATCTCCTCTTTCTCAAGATATCATTAGTTTTTGCACATGGGATTACTCCCGCATGGGTCAATCATAATAGGTGTTGTAAAGAAATGCATCTTGGTGTTCTGTGCAATGCACAGGCATCTTGCTAGTTGTAATCTAAATTTCATTTTGCGGGTGTTTTGTGCTACTTTTAAGAACCATATTGTAGATGTAACTACTGACAAGTGGGCTCCACATCTGACATGATTTTTTTACGGGATCTATTCTGCTAGAACACATGTCATATCATAAAAACGGTCAAAACCATTTTACGGTGTCCTATAAACCGATTTTTGCAAGACGGGGTATAACCGGATCTTCTAGAGACGCTCTAATACCCCGATGCTTCTGATCCTCCTGCTCCGAGCTCGTGTGCAACCATCTCATATACTATCTCCGTTTTTTTTACTCCATGTATAAAATTTATTTGTAGTCAAACTACATAAAGTTTGACCAAACTTATCTTAAAAAATATCTAACAACTACAATATTAAAAATAGTATGAAAATTAATTTCATTATATGCATCTAATGGTATTTGTTTTGTATTATGAATGTTGATATATTTTTTCCTATAAAGCTGGTCAAATTTTGCAAAGTTTGACTTCGCACAAATTTTATATACCAACTAAAAGGAAATGGATGGAGTACTAGGCCGCTTAAAAGCCAGAAAAATAATGATTAATTAAGGCACCCACTATACATACCTAAGTAGATTTTCCGAGTCATTAGACTAAGATCCATTGGTAGTCCTTTCTTCTTCCTCTAGTTTTTTTTCCTCCTGTGGCCATTCCTATTTTACAAAATTGACATGTATAAATTGCAAATTTAGTCAAATTATGTACAACTATTAAGATAAATTAAATAGGACCATAGTAACCGGAGAACGTTCGCTGGAGGGCATGGCAAATGCGAACGATTTTTCTGGAAATTTGTGTTGTCCGCGGATGGCAAATTTCTTTAGCAAGCATGGCAACTTTGCTCTGTTCATTTTTTATAATTTGCCATGCTTCCAGAAGGAATTTTCCATCGTCCTCTCCTTTAGTCTATAAACAGTGTCACCTCATTCCAAAGAGAAGCATGGATGGTTGGACGCCCCTCTCCATTTCAAAAAAGTATGATTTCACGATGGCCTTTGTGATTTACTTGAGTCATTACGACAACCGTACTATTAAGAGAGGGTGCAGCTTAGAGGTATTCTGTAAATCCACTGCACGTAAACCGACTAAAATGGACCCACAAAACATCCCCATTACTTGACAAAGAGCCCCCAAGTTGCAATTTTTATTCACATCAAAAGGCTGCACTAAGCCTTAGGGGCAACCCAGACCCTCCGAGGTCCGCCCTCTCCGGTCAGCTTTCGGGGCAATCGGAAGGTTTGCACGTCGAGGAAAATTATATGTGTATCCTGAAACATGCCTTGAGCGCCCGGGGCAAACAATGCACAATTCTATGCAACCCTTTTGGTTAGCCCGGAATCTGCTAGGTGCACAAATTCTACACATAACGGCTGGGATCTTGGGCCACCTATAAAAGGCTCCCTTCTTCCGTAAAAAAAAGGTGACGACTCCATTCTCTCTCCTCCATTGATTCTAACTCAATTTTCTTTGAGAACTCCCTTCCCTTCCACCCAAATTGTTGATCTTTTGAGGAGTGAAAAAGAAGTGCCTGATCTATACTTCCACCAAATCAAAAGTTGACCCTCCTTGTTCCCTTGGTGGATCTTGTTGCTCTTGTAGGTTGAGAAGTATCATGTGTGTAGTGCATGCATAGCCGGAAAGTAACACAATGATTCTCTCTGTCACCCTGACTCTCTCTCTCTCTCCGTGCAATAAGTGCCTAGGACTTTACTTGCACCGCCTTCCATCTAGGTGACCATAGCCATTGCCTCCCACAACTCTCTGACACTGCCTCTCGTCCCCTTCTCCCTTCCCACCATGGCCTTGCTCTCGACCATGTTGTCTGCCTCCCATAGAGCATCAACGCGAGACGGTTGACCTTGTTGAACCCATCCGTCCCACCTCAATACCACATTGTTCGACCTCGCGCCAGGCTCTTATTGTCCAACATGGCCACCAGTTCACTTGCTCCCATGTGGGCCTCGACCATCGTAGCTCGCTTCCTCCCATGTGGACCTCGACCACTGTAGCTCGCCTCCTCCTAGGTGGACATTGACCTCCACCTCTCGCTTTTCGATAGGGTTAAGCTCAAAAGAAGCGATCCATATGTTGGACCAAAATTTGTAGTACATGAGCTCAAGCTAATATGTTCCCCCATGAATACTGAAAACTAAAATAATATTAAATAGAAATAAAAATATGATTTTTTTTATAGTGACATGTTTGTGTGTTCTAGTTGTTTACAAATTTTCGTAAAGAAAGACATGTGTGGTTGTTTGGTGTAACAAAGAAAAATCCAGTGCCCCAATAAAGGGGTTTTAGAGCTTTCATTTTTGTTTCTTGTTTTCCGCACTAACTACTATGCATTTTCCCAGCGAAAATCTACATGCAGCTATAAGATCGGAAAATGGATGGAAGCAATTGAAACTGGTGTCAGGTGATGAAGCTATGTACCTAGGGTAGGGTCATGGACCTGTCCAAACTACCCTCTCCAAGGACATCTCTAGAAGAAACCACCTTTCAATCGACTCAGAAGTGTTCAACTCGACGGACTCGAAGACACTCGACCATGAAGCCAACCACTAGACAGCCAGGAGATCTAAAGTCGCTCTGCACACAATCGGCCGGTCATTAAGTAGCCTTTATGGTCATCATAGCACTTTATTTATGGCGTTACCAGTAACGCCCGATCTTAATGTACCTTAAACCCTACATAACTGAGGGCCGGAGGGGTCTGACGAACTCGATATAAGCCACCCCCTCCTCAGTGTAAAGGGTTCGCGCCTCTGTAACTCATACACACATAATCCAGTCGACCGCCTCCGGGCTCCGAGACGTAGGGCTGTTACTTCCTCCGAGAAGGGCCTGAACTTGTAAATCTCTTGCGTATACAACTACTCTATAGCTAGGATCTTGCCTCTCCATTCCTACCCCCCTACACTACTGTCGGACTTAGAACCACGACAGTTGGCGCCCACCGTGGGGCCGGTGTCTTAGCGACTTATTGGAGAAGTTGCGATTTTTCCGATCTCCTTCATCATGGTTTTAGGCGAGCTCTGCTTGAGGGCCGCGAGATCCGTCTCGAAGCGCTCACGTTCATCGCCGACGACTCCGCTTGGCTTCAGGAGGCTCCGCTCGACATCGACACGCTCCTTGTCCGCGGGGCAACGCACTTTCGCGCGTGCGTCCGCAGCGTCCTCCTGCGGCAACCATCGACCCAGTATCGGTCAGCTCCTGTGTCGTCTTCCCTCCCTGTTTCCCGCCGGCGCAAGCGCTCCGGTCGGTCGAGGCTTCAGCGGTGGGTGAGGCACGCGGTGGCTCGCCAGTCGGCCACCCCCCAAGTCACGGCGATCGAGCCCGACGAATCTCTCTACGGCCTGTTCGACCTGTTGACTGGCTCCGCAGAGACTGCATCCGAGCGCGACAGCAGTGATCCAGCGACGGAGGTTCTGATGGTCGATGGACCACGCAGTCCTCCTGGTTTTCCCCGCACCGACGGAGGCGACGGCGGAGGCGATCCGTTGCATGCCCATGAAGAGTATCTCCCCGAGCCCCTCACTTCGCTGCAGAGGGAAGAACTTCGCGCCGGAACATGGATGCACTGCACACTCCCATCGTTGGAGAAACCCCCGAGGCTCGTGCCTTAGAGGACGCGCACTTGGACAACTTGGCTGAGCGCACTCGACTGGAGAACCTCCAGCGAGCACTCGACGAGTGTGCGCGGCAACGGGTTCCAGAATCCAGTCGACGTCAACTCTTTCCACCACTGACCCAGGTATATCGAACTCTGATTCAGAATTTAGCAGCTGCAGCCCGTATAGCAGAGTCGATTCAGCCTTCCCAGTCACGGAATTCAGGAGCAGTATTCAGCTGTATCACAGTCGCGGAATAGGATTCACAGCAGATCCATCGCTGCAAATACAGTCAAGTCGGCCCATAGCCCAAGATCGCCCCCAAGGCGTGAGGGACGTGGAGACCGGCGTGATGAGTACAAGAACCGTGAGCAGTATGATCACCGACTCGATCGTGATGATCGACGTCGAGTGCCCACCCCTCCCCCAAGGAGTGGATCGTACACGCCTCGACAACAGGATGACAGACGCCATCATAGTGTTGGGCGAAGGATTCCAATCTACCCCAGGGAACCAGGCTTTGATGCGAGATCCATTGTCGTTCAAGGTTTGGTCGACGGGAACAGAGCTCATCGAGAAGGTCATGATAGAGATGTACCCACCAGCAGCAGAGTACACGTCTCAGGACCAGAGTGTTTCAGCAGAGCTATCAGGGCCGCGGTGATTCCTCCCAACTTCAGGTTGGCGACTGGAGTCAGTAAGTTCACTGCTGAGTCCAAGCCTGATACTTGGCTTGAAGACTACCGAATGGTTGTTCAGATTGGCGGCGGCAACGATTAAGTGGCCATGAAACACCTGCCTCTTATGTTGGAGGGCTCGGCCAGAGCATGGTTGAATCAGTTAGCACCCAACATCATTTACACTTGGGAAGATCTTGCTTGAGTGTTTGTCAGAACATTTGAAGGAACTTGCAAGCGACCAGCAGGGTTGACAGAGCTGCAATCTTGTGTGCAGAAGTCGAATGAAACTTTGAGGGATTACATCCAGAGATGAATCACGTTGCATCACACGGTAGAGAATGTATCTGATCACCAGGCAGTCTGTGCCTTCAAGGAAGGCGTTAAGTACAGAGAGCTAAACCTAAAACTCGGTCGAACCGGAGACATGTCTCTGAGTTGAATGATGGATATTGCCACCAAGTATGCCAATGGTGAAGAAGAGGATCGGCTCCGGAGTGGCAAGCACAAGTCAGTCGCCCACGAAACCGAAGGAGGGAACTCCAGTCGGAAGCAGAAGCGGAAAGCCGAACCAGCTGCTCCTGGAGAATCCTTGGCCGTGACTCAAGGAAAGTTTAAAGGGAAGCCCAAAGGGTCTTGGAACCCTAAGAAGGTGAAGGACAAGGAAGGGAATGACGTGATGGAATTGCCGTGCCACATCCACATGAAGAAAGATGAGGAGGGTAAACTCATTTACCCGAAACATACCACTCGACAGTGTCGGCTCTTGATCCAGCAATTCCAGGGGAAACAGCCCAAAGATAAGGAAAAGGAGTCGGACAAAGTTGAGGACAAAGAAGATAGTGATGATGGATATCTGTTGGGGAACGTAGTAATTTCAAAAAAAATCCTACGCACACGCAAGATCATGGTGATGCATAGCAACGAGAGGGGAGAGTGTGTCCATGTACCTTCGTAGACCGAAAGCGGAAGCGTTATGACAACGCGGTTGATGTAGTCGTACGTCTTCACGATCCGACCGATCCAAGCACTGAACGTACGACACCTCCGAGTTCAGCACACGGTCAGCTCGATGACGATTCCCGGACTCTGATCCAGCAGGGTGTCGGGGATGAGTTCCGTCAGCACGACGGCATGGTGACGATGATGATGTACTACCGATGCAAGGCTTCACCTAAGCACCACAACGATATGACCGAGGTGGAATATGGTGGAGGGGGCACCGCACACGGCTAAGGAACGATCACGAAGATCAACTTGTGTCTAGAGGTGCCCCCTGCCCCCGTATATAAAGGAGCCAAGGGGGAGGGGGCGGCCGGCCAAGGAGGGCGCGCCAAGGAGGAGTCCTACTCCCATCGGGAGTAGGATTCCCCCCCCCCCCTTCCAAGTACTAGGAGTAGGAGTCAAGAAAAGGGGGAAGAGAAGAGAAGGAAGGAGGGGGCGCAGCCCCTCCCCCTAGTCCAATTCGGACTAGGCCTTGGGGGGCGCCCAGCCTCTCCTCTCTCTTTCCCCTAAAGCCCAATAAGGCTCATATACTCCCCGGCGAATTCCCGTAACTCTCCGGTACTCCGAAAAATACTCGAATCACTCGGAACCTTTCCGAACTCCGAATATAGTCGTCCAATATATAGATCTTTATGTCTCGACCATTTCGAGACTCCTCGTCATGTCCCCGATCTCATCCGGGACTCCAAACTCCTTCGGTACATCAAAACTCATAAACTCATAATATAACTGTCATCGAAACCTTAAGCGTGCGGACCCTACGGGTTCGAGAACTATGTAGACATGACCGAGACACGTCTCCGGTCAATAACCAATAGCGGAACCTGGATGCTCATATTGGCTCCCACATATTCTATGAAGATCTTTATCGATCAGATTGCATAACAACATACGTTGTTCCCTTTGTCATCGGTATGTTACTTGCCCGAGATTTGAGCGTCCGTATCCAATACCTAGTTCAATCTCGTTACCGGCAAGTCTCTTTACTCATTACGTAATGCATGATTCCGTAACTAACTCATTAGCTACATTGCTTGCAAGGCTTATAGTGATGTGCATTACCGAGAGGGCCCAGAGATACCTCTGCAACAATCGGAGTGACAAATCCTAATCTCGAAATACGCCAACCCAACATGTACCTTCGGAGACACCTGTAGAGCTCCTTTATAATCACCCAGTTACGTTGTGACGTTTGGTAGCACACAAAGTGTTCTTCCAGTAAACGGGAGTTGCATAATCTCGTAGTCATAGGAGCATTTATAAGTCATGAAGAAAGCAATAGCAATATACTAAATGATCAAGTGCTAAGCTAATGGAATGGGTTAAGTCAATCACATCATTCTTCTAATGATGTGATCCCGTTAATCAAATGACAACTCATGTCTATGGTTAAGAAACTTAACCATCTTTAATTAACGAGCTAGTCAAGTAGAGGCATGCTAGTGACACTATGTTTGTCTATGTATTCACACATGTATTATGTTTCCGGTTAATACAATTCTAGCATGAATAATAAACATTTATCATGAAATAAGGAAATAAATAACAACTTTATTATTGCCTCTAGGGCATATTTTCTTCGGTCTCCCACTTGCACTAGAGTCAATAATCTAGTTCACATCGCCATGTGATTTAACACCAATATTCACATCTGTATGTGTTAATACCCATAGTTCACATCGTCATGTGATCAACACCCAAAGGGTTTACTAGAGTCAATAATCTAGTTCACATCGTTATGTGATTAACGCCCGAGGAGTACTAAGGTATGATCATGTTTTGCTTGTGAGAGAAGTTTAGTCAACGGGTCTGTCATATTCAGAGCCGTATGTATTTTGCAAATATTCTATGTCCACAATGCTCTGCACGGAGCTACTCTAGCTGATTGCTCCCACTTTCAATATGTATCCACATTGAGACTTAGAGTCATCTGGATTGGTGTAAAAGCTTGCATCGTTGTAACTTTTTACGACGGGCTCTTTTATCACCTCCATAATCGAGAAACATCTCCTTATTTCTCTAAGGATAATTTTTGACCAATGTCCAGTGATCTACTTCTAGATCACTATTGTACTCCCTTGCCAAATACGGAGCAAGGTATACAATAGGTCTGGTACATAGCATACTTTATAGGACCTATGACTGAGGCATAGGGAATGACTTTCATTCTCTTTTCTATTTTCTGCCGTGGTCGGGATTTGAGTCTTACTCAATTTCACACCTTTGCAACATAGGCAAGAACTCTTTCTTTGACTGTTCCATTTTGAACTATTTCAAAATCTTGACAAGGTATGTACTTATTGAAAAACTTATCAAGCGTCTTGATCTATCTCAATAGATCTTGATGCTCAATACGTAAGTAGCTTTACTGAGGTCTTTCTTTTAAAGAACTCCTTTCAAATACTCCTTTATGCTTTCCAAAAAAATTCTACATCATTTCTGATCAACAATATGTTACTCACATATATTTATCAGAAAGGCGGTAGTGCTCCCACTCACTTTATTGTAAATACAGGCTTCACCGTAAGTCTGTATAGAACTATATGCTTTGATCAACTTATCAAAGTGTATATTCCAACTCTGAGATGCTTTCACTAGTCCATAGATGGATCGCTGGAGCTTGCACATTTTGTTAGCACCTTTAGGATTGACAAAACCTTCTGGTTGCATCATATACAACTCTTCTTTAAGAAACCCATTAAGGAATGCAATTTTGACATCCATTTGCCAGATTTCATAAAATGTGGCAATTGCTAACATGATTCGGACATACCTAAGCATCACTACAGTTGAGAAAATCTCATTGTAGTCAACACCTTGAACTTGTCGAAAAACCTTTCACAACAAGTCGAGCTTTGTAGATGGTAACACTACTATCAGTGTCCGTCTTCCTCTTGAAGATCCATTTATTTTCTATGGCTTACCGATCATCGGGCAACTCCACCAAAGTCCACACTTTGTTCTCATACATGGATCCCATCTCAGATTTCATGGCCTCAAGCCATTTCGCGGAATTTGGGCTCATCATCGCTTCCTCATAGTTCGTAGGTTCATCATGGTCTAGTAACATGACTTCCAGAACATGATTACCGTACCACTCTGGTGCGGATCTTTACTCTGGAAGACCTACGAGGTTTGGTAGCAACTTGATTTGAAATTTCATGATCATCATCATTAACTTCCTCACTAATTGGTGTAGGAATCACTGGAACTGATTTCTGTGATGAACTACTTTCCAATAAGGGAGAAGGTACAATTACCTCATCAAGTTCTACTTTACTCCCACTCACTTCTTTCGAGAGAAACTTCTTCTCTAGAAAGGATCCATCTTAGCAACGAATAACTTGCCTTAGGATCTGTGATAGAAGGTGTACCCAATAGTTACCTTTGGGTATTCTATGAAGAAACACTTCTCCGATTTGGGTTCGAGCTTATCAGGTTGAAATTTTTTCACATAAGCATCGCATCCCCAAACTTTAAGAAACGAAAACTTTGGTTTCTTGCCAAACCACAGTTCATAAGGCGTCGTCTCAATGGATTTTGATGGTGCCCTATTTAAAGTGAATGCAACTGTCTCTAATGCATAACCCCAAAACGATAGTGGTAAATCGGTAAGAGACATCATAGATTGGACTATATCCAATAAAGTACTGTTATGACGTTCGGCCACACCATTAAGCTGTGGTGTTCCAGGTGGCATGAGTTTGTGAAACTATTCCACATTGTTTTAATTGAAGACCAAACTCGTAACTCAAATATTTGTCTCCGCGATCAAATTGCAAAAACTTTATTTTCTTGTTACGATCATTCTCCACTTCACTCTGAATTTTTTTGAACTTTTCAAATGTTTCAGACTTGTGCTTCATTAAGTAGATATACTCATATCTGCTCAATTCATCTTGTGAAGGTCAGAAAATAACGATACCTGCCACGAGCATCAACACTCATTGGACTGTATACATCGATATGTATTATTTCCATCAAGTCAGTAGCTCGTTCCATTGTTCCGGAGAACAGAGTTTTAGTCATCTTGCCCAAAAGGCACGGTTCGCAAGCATCAAATGATTTATAACCAAATAATTCCGAAAATCCATCTTTATGGAGTTTCTTCATGCGCTTTACACCGATATGACCCAAATGGCAGTGCCACAAATAAGTTGCACTATCATTATTAACTTTGCATCTTTTGGCATCAATATTATGAATATCTGTATCAGTACGATCGAGATCCAACAAACTATTTTCATTGGGTGTATGACCATCAAAGGTTTTATTCATTTAAACAGAACAACAATTATTCTCTGATTTTAAATGAATAACTGTATTGCAATAAACATGATCAAATCATATTCATGCTCAACGCAAACGCCAAATAACATTTATTTAGGTTCAACACTAATACCGAAAGTATAGGGAGTGTGCGATGATGATCATATCAATCTTTGGAACCACTTCCAACACTCATCGTCACTTCCCCTTCAACTAGTCTCTGTTTATTCTGTAACTCCTGTTTCGAGTTACTAATCATAGCAACCGAACAAGTATCAAATACTCAGGGGCTACTATAAACACTAGTAAGGCACACATCAATAACCTGTATATCAAATATACCCTTGTTCAATTTGCCATCCTTTTTATCCACCAAATATTTAGGGTATTTCCGTTTCCAGTGACCATTTCCTTTGCAGTGTAAGCACTCAGTTTCAGGCTTTTGTTCATCTTTGGGCTTCTTCGTGGGAGTGACAACTTGCTTGTCATTCTATTTGAAGTTCCCCTTTCTTTCCCTTTGCCCTTTTCTTGAAACTAGTGATCTTGTCAACCATCAACACTTGATGCTCTTTCTTGATTTCTACCTTTGTTGTTTTCAACATCACGAAGAGCTCAGGAATCGTTTTCGTCATCCCTTGCATACTATAGTTCATCACAAAGTTCTACTAACTTGGTGATGGTGACTAGAGAACTCTCTCAATCACTATCTTATCTGGAAGATTAACTCTCACTTGATTCAAGCGATTGTAGTACCCAGACAACCTGAGCACATGCTCACTAGTTGAGCGATTCTCCTCCATCTTTTAGCCATAGAAATTGTTGGAGACTTCATATCTCTCAACTCGGGTATTTGCTAGTAATATTAACTTCAACTCCTGGAACATCTCATATGGTCCATGACGTTCAAAAACGTCTTTGAAGTCCCGATTCTAAGCCGTTAAGCATGGTGCACTAAACTATCAAGTAGTCATCATAGTGAGCTAGCCAAACGTTCATAACGTCTGCATCTGCTCCTGCAATAGGTCTGTCACCTAGCGGTGCATTAAGGACATAATTCTTCTATGCAGCAATGAGGATAAACCTCACATCACGGATCCAATCCGCATCATCGCTACTAACATCTTTCAACATAATTTTCTCTAGGAACATATCAAAATAAACATATGAAAGCAACAACGCAAGCTATTGATCTACAACATAATTTGCAAAATACTACCAGGACTAAGTTCATAATAAATTTAAGTTCAATTAATCATATTACTTAAGAACTCCCACTTAGACAGACATCTCTCTAGTCATCTAAGTGATCACGTGATCCAAATCAACTAAACCATGTCCGATCATCACGTGAGATGGAGTAGTTTTCAATGGTGAACATCACTATGTTGATCATATCTACTATATGATTCACGCTCGACCTTTCGGTCTTCATGTTCCGAGGCCATATCTGTATATGCTAGGCTCCTCAAGTTTAACCTGAGTATTCCGCGTGTGCAACTGTTTTGCACCCGTTGTATTTGAACGTATAGCCTATCACACCCGATCATCATGTGGTGTCTCAGCATGAAGAACTTTTGCAACGGTCCATACTCAGGGAGAACACTTCTTGATAATTTAGTGAGAGGTCATCTTAAAATTCTACCGTCAATCAAAGCAAGATAAGATGCATAAAGGATAAACATCACATGCAATCAATATAAGTGATATGGTATGGCCATCATCATCTTGTGCTTGTGATCTCCATCTCCGAAGCACCGTCGTGATCACCATCGTCACTGGCGCGACACCTTGATCTCCATCGTAGCATCGTTGTTGTTACGCCATCTATTGCTTCTACGATTATCGCTACCGCTTAGTGATAAAGTAAAGCAATTACAGGGCGTTTGCATTTCATACAATAAAGCGACAACCATATGGCTCCTGCCAGTTGTCGATAACTTCGGTTACAAAACATGAGCATCTCATACAATAAAATATAGCATCACATCTTGACCATATCACATCACAACATGCCCTGCAAAAACAAGTTAGACGTCCTCTACTTTGTTGTTGCAAATTTTACGTGGCCGCTACGGGCTGAGCAAGAACAGTTCTTACCTACGCATCAAAACCACAACGATAGTTCATCAAGTTAGTGTTGTTTTAACCTTCGCAAGGACCGGGCGTAGCCACACTCGGTTCAACTAAAGTTGGAGAAACATACACCCGCTAGTCACCTGTGTGCAAAGCACGGCGGTAAAACCAGTCTCGCGTAAGCGTACGCGTAATGTCGGTCCGGGCCGCTTCATCCAACAATACCACTGAACCAAAGTATGACATGCTGGTAAGCAGTATTACTTGTATCGCTCACAACTCACTTGTGTTCTACTCGTGCATATCACATCAACGCATAAAACCTAGCTCTGATACCATTGTTGGGGAACATAGTAATTTCAAAAAAAATTCCTACGCACACGCAAGATCATGGTGATGCATAGCAACGAGAGGGGAGAGTCTATCCACGTACCTTCGTAGACCGAAAGCGGAAGCGTTATGACAACACGGTTGATGTAGTCGTACGTCTTCACGATCCGACCGATCCAAGCACCGAACGTACGGCACCTCGGAGTTCAGCACACGTTCAGCTCGATGACGATCCCCGGACTCCGATCCAGCAGGGTGTCGGGGATGAGTTCCGTCAGCACGACGGCGTGGTGACGATGAGATGTACTACCGATGCAGGGCTTCGCCTAAGCACCGCAACGATATGACCGAGGTGGAATATGGTGGAGGGGGCACCGCACACGGCTAAGGAACGATCACGAAGATCAACTTGTGTCTAGAGGTGCCCCCCTGCCCCCGTATATAAAGGAGCCAAGGGGGAGGGGGTGGCCGGCCAAGGAGGGCGCGCCAAGGAGGAGTCCTACTCCCATCGGGAGTAGGATTCCCCCCCTTCCAAGTAGTAGGAGTAGGAGTCAAGAAAAGGGGGAAGAGAAGAGAAGGAAGGAGGGGGCGCAACCCCTCCCCCTAGTCCAATTCGGACTAGGCCTTGGGGGGGCGCCCAGCCTCTCCTCTCTCTTTCCCCTAAATCCCAATAAGGCCCATATACTTCCCGGCGAATTCCCGTAACTCTCCGGTACTCCGAAAAATACCCGAATCACTCGGAACCTTTCCGAACTCCGAATATAGTCGTCCAATATATCGATCTTTACGTCTCAACCATTTCAAGACTCCTCGTCATGTCCCCGATCTCATCCGGGACTCCGAACTCCTTCGGTACGACAAAACTCATAAACTCATAATATAATTGTCATCGAAACCTTAAGCGTGCGGACCCTACGGGTTCGAGAACTATGTAGACATGACCGAGACACGTCTCCGGTCAATAACCAATAGCGGAACCTGGATGCTCATATTGGCTCCCACATATTCTACGAAGATCTTTATCGGTCAGACCGCATAACAACATACGTTGTTCCCTTTGTCATCGGTATGTTACTTGCCCGAGATTCGATCGTCGGTATCCAATACCTAGTTCAATCTCGTTACCGACAAGTCTCTTTACTCGTTACGTAATGCATCATTCCGTAACTAACTCATTAGCTACATTGCTTGCAAGGCTTATAGTGATGTGCATTACCGAGAGGGCCCAGAGATACCTCTCCGACAATCGGAGTGACAAATCCTAATCTCGAAATACGCCAACCCAACATGTACCTTCGGAGACACCTGTAGAGCTCCTTTATAATCACCCAGTTACGTTGTGACGCTTGGTAGCACACAAAGTGTTCTTCCGGTAAACGGGAGTTGCATAATCTCATAGTCATAGGAACATGTATAAGTCATGAAGAAAGCAATAGCAACATACTAAACGATCAAGTGCTAAGCTAACGGAATGGGTCAAGTCAATCACATCATTCTTCTAATGATGTGATCCCGTTAATCAAATGACAACTCATGTCTATGGTTAGGAAACTTAACCATCTTTGATTAACGATCTAGTCAAGTAGAGGCATACTAGTGACACTATGTTTGTCTATGTATTCACACATGTATTATGTTTCCGGTTAATACAATTCTAGCATAAATAATAAACATTTATCATGAAATAAGGAAATAAATAATAACTTTACTATTGCCTCTAGGGCATATTTCCTTCAATATCCCCAGGTCAATTCCACCCTGATGATTTTTGCTAACGTTGAAAGCAAAAGTCGATTGAAAGTTATCAACTGAGAAGTGAATATGGTTGCTCCGGCGACACCCAGTTATCTGAAATGGTCTCGGACTGCCATCACTTTCGACCTATCTGATCATCCGACACACATAGCCACCCCTAGGAGGCAAGCTTTGGTGGTCGACTCAGTCGTCGAAGGCACTCGACTGACTAAAGTTTTGATGGATGGTGGCAGTGGCTTGAATATACTATATGCAGAGATGTTGAAAGGGATGGGTATTCCGATGTCCAGACTCAGTACCAGCAACATGAGTTTCCATGGGGTCATTCCTGGAAAGAAGGCTGAGTCACTCGGCCAAATTGCTCTTGATGTGGTTTTCGGTGATTCCAAGAATTACCGCAAAGAAAAGTTGACATTTGAAGTTGTGGATTTCCAGAGTGCTTATCATGCTATTTTGGGCAGGCCAGCTTATGCACGTTTCATGGCTCGACCATGTTATGTGTACCTCAAATTGAAGATGCCTGGTCCCAAAGGTGTGATCACTATTACTGGCAATCGGAAGAAGGCGGAAGAGTGCTTTCAGAAAGGCTCAAAGATCGCCGATGCTCGGATGGGAGTGGTAGAGCTGCAGGAATACCAGAAAACTGTAGACCCAAGTGATTTGTTGCGAGCCAAGAAGCCCGCTACGGAATCAGCGTTTCAGTCGTCCGGTGAGACAAAACCGATTCACATTCACCCGACCGACCCTAGTGCTGCTCCGACTCATATCTCTACAACACTCGACTCCAAATAGGAAGAAGTGCTCATCCAGTTCCTCCGTGAGAACTGGGACATCTTTGCATGGAAGTCTTCTGACATGCCGGGTGTTCCCAGGGTGTTGGCTGAGCACCGTCTACGAGTCGACTCAAAAGTGAAACCTGTCAAAGAACATCTTCGACGGTCTGCCGTCCATAAAAGAAAGGCCATTGGCGAGGAGGTGGCTCGGCTCTTAGCAGCGGAGTTTATCCGAGAGATTTGTCACTCCGAGTGGCTCGCCAATGTTGTCATGGTCCCCAAAAAGGACAAGTCACTTCGCATGTGCATCGACTTCAAACATATCAATCGGGCCTGCCCAAAAGATCATTTTCCTCTCCCCCGCATCGACCAAATAGTCGACTCGACTGCGGGATGTGAGCGCCTATCTTTTTTAGACGCCCATTCCGGTTACCATCAGATCCGTCTGTATGGACCCGATGAGATCAAAACAACTTTCATCACTCCATTCGGGTGCTTCTATTATGTCACCATGCCATTCGGCCTCAAGAATGCCGGAGCCACGTTCATGAGGATGATTCAGAAGTGTTTGCTCACTCAAATCAGTCGGAATGTGGAAGCATACATGGATGATATTGTGGTCAAGTCACGGAAAGGTTCCGACCTGCTAACTGACCTTGCTGAGACATTTGCCAACCTCAGGAGGTATGATATCAAGCTTAATCCATCAAAGTGCACATTCGGAGTTCCTCGCGAAAAGTTACTCGGTTTTCTTGTTTCCGAACGAGGAATCGACATCAATCCAGAAAAAGCTGGTACTGTACTTCAAATTAAATGTCCTGTGCTTGTGCACGATGTCCAGAAGCTTACTGGTTGCTTGGCCGCTTTAAGTCGATTCATCTCTCGTCTCGGTGAAAAGGCATTGCCTCTTTACCGACTGATGAAGAAGTCAGACAAGTTCGAGTGGACTCCTGAAGCTAATGCAGCGTTTGCAGAGCTAAAAGCCCTGCTCTCCACCCAGCCGGTGCTTGCTGCTCCGATCAGCAAAGAGCCTTTGCTGGTTTACATTGCAGCCACGGGACAAGTCGTCAGTACAGTACTTACGGTCGAGCGGGAAGAAGAAGGAAAATCCTTTAAAGTTCAGCGCCCAGTATATTATGTTTCTGAAGTTTTGACCCCATCAAAGCAAAGATACCCTCATTATCAGAAGCTTGTATATGGGATTTATATGACCACGAAGAAGGTTGCTCATTACTTCTCTAACCATTCCATTACATTCGTCAGTGACGCTCCATTGTCAAAGATTCTGCACAACAGAGATGCAACTGGTTGAGTGGCAAAATGGGCGATTGAACTCCTTCCCCTAGATATCAAGTTTGAGGCAAAGAAAGCCATCAAGTCCCAAGCAATAGCAGATTTCATCTCCGAGTGGATTGAACAGCAAGTACCGACTCAAGTTCACTCGGAGCACTAGACCATGTTCTTTGATGGTTCTAAGATGTTGAATGGTTCCGGTGTTGGGGTAGTGTTGGTTTCCCCCCGAGGAGATAAGCTCAGATATGTGCTCCAAATTCACTTTGATTCCTCCAATAACGAAGCAGAATACGAAGCACTTTTGTATGGGTTGCATATGGCCATTTCACTCGGCGTCCGTCACCTCATGGTCTATGGCGACTCAGATTTGGTGGTTAACCAAGTAATGAAGGAGTGGGACGTTGGAAGTCCATCCATGACTGGTTACTGCAATGCAGTGAGAAAGCTAGAGAAGAAATTTGAGGGGTTAGAGCTTCATCATATACCCCGACTGAAAAATCAAGCGGCTGATGATTTGGCAAAAAATAGGTTCCAAGAGAGAAGCCATTCCCAGTAATGTGTTTTTGGAACACATCCACACACCATCAGTTCTTCAAGAGGATCCTTTCACCGAAGAAGCCCCGCAGCCAAAAAGTGTCATGGATCCGACTGAAGTTGAGGTCCCAGCTGTGGTCGACCTGATCATGGAAGTTTTGGTCATCACTCCCAACTGGACAGTGCCGTACATCGCGTATATCCTAAGGAAAGAGCTCCCAGAGAATGAAGAAGAGGCTCGACAGATCGTCCATCGATCCAAGGCCTTTAATGTGATAAAGGGACAGTTGTACAGGGAAAGCGCGACCGGAGTCAGTCAAAAATGTATAACACCAGAAGAAGGTCAGATAATTCTTGACGATATCCACTCGGGGACCTATGTTCATCATGCATCCTCTTGGACCATTGTGGCTAAAGCATACGAGCGGGATTTTACTGGCCAAGAGCAAATGAAATGGCGAAGGAGATAGTTGACAAGTGTGAAGGATGTCAGTTCTATTCCAATATGTCACACAAACCCGCCTCAGCCTTGAAGACCATTCCACTCATCTGGCCCTTCACCGTTTGGGGATTGGATATGGTTGGACCACTGAGAACTGCCAGGAGCGGCTTCACCCATGTACTGGTGGCAGTCAACAAGTTCACTAAGTGGATTGAAGCCAAGCCTATCAAGAATCTTGATACCTGCACTGCTATCAGCTTCATTAGAGAGTTGATATTCAGATATGGAGTTCCGCAAACATCATCACTAATAATGGTTCAAACTTCGATTCTGACAAATTCAGAGCCTTTTGCGCTTCTCAAGGCATGCGGGTCGACTATGCTTCCGCCGCTCACCCCCAGTCGAATGGACAAGCAAAAAGAGCAAATGGCCTAATTCTCAAAAGACTGAAACCCCAGTTGATGCGTGATCTCAAACATGCAGCAGGCGCGTGGGTCGATGAACTTCCATCAGTTCTTTGGGGATTGAGGATTACTCCTAATCGGTCAACTGGGTGAACTCCATTCTTTCTAGTCTATGGAGCTGAAGCAGTTCTGCCGAGTGACCTACTTCACAATGCACCCCGAGTCGAGCTCTACTCTGAAGATGAAGCAGAACAAGCCCGGCAGGACGCAGTCGACCTTCTAGAAGAAGAAAGAGAGATGGCCATGATCCGATCGAATATCTATCAGCAGGACTTGCGTCGATTCCATGCCAGAAACGTGAAGAGTCGAGCCTTCCAAGAAGGAGACATGGTCCTCCGAGTGGATCAACATAAGCCACACAAACTCGCCCCTACTTGGGAAGGCCCCTTCATCGTCATCAAAGTTCTCCACAATGGAGCGTACCATCTTTACAATGTCGATCGCCAGATTGATGAGCCACGAGCTTGGAATGCAGAGCTGCTCCGCCCCTTTTATACTTAAATACTCACTCCGATGAGATGTAATAAAAAATACCTTTGTAGTTTGTTTATCAAAGACAAGAGTGTTATAATTTTCCCAGTGATTGTTGTTGCTTTTGTTTATGTGAGAAATCCCCCAGTGGGTGGCTTAGCTGCGAATCCGTTTCGCCTAAGTTTGTAAAACAAATTCCTACCGAGTGACGAGCAAGCCTCTCACTCGGGGGCTTAGCTGCGAATCCATTTCACCTAAGTACTTAAAAATCCTACCGACTGAAGAGCAAACCTCCCACTCGGAGGCTTAGCTGCAGTCCAGTACTCGCCTAAGTATTTGCAAATCCTACCGAGTGGAGAGCAGCTCTCCCACTCGGGGGCTTAGCTGCAGTCCAGTACTCGCCTAAGTATTTAAAAATCCTACCGAGTGAATAGCAAACCTCCCACTCGGAGGCTTAGCTGCAGTCCAGTACTCGCCTAAGTATTTGAAAATCCTACCGAGTGGAGAGCAACTCTCCCACTCGGGGGCTTAGCTGCAGTCCAGTACTCGCCTAAGTATTTGAAAATTCTACCGAGTGGAGAGCAACCCTCCCACTCGGGGGCTTAGCTGCAGTCCAGTACTCGCCTAAGTATTTAAAAATCCTACCGAGTGGAGAGCAACCCTCCCATTC
>NC_041381.1:608684113-608685715 GCF_002162155.2 Triticum dicoccoides | reverse complement strand
GTGAAGAGCAAACCTCCCACTCGGAGGCTTAGCTGCAGTCCAGTACTCGCCTAAGTATTTGAAAATCCTACTGAGTGGAGAGCAACTCTCCCACTCGGGGGCTTAGCTGCAGTCCAGTACTCGCCTAAGTATTTTAAAATCCTACCGAGTGGAGAGCAACTCTCCCACTCGGGGGCTTAGCTGCAGTCCAGTACTCTCCTAAGTATTTGAAAATCCTACCGAGTGGAGAGCAACCCTCTCACTCGGGCGCTTAGCTGCAGTCCAGTACTCGCCTAAGTATTTAAAAATCCTACCAAGTGGAGAGCAATCAGAAGGAAATATGCCCTAGAGGCAATAATAATGTTATTAATTATTTCTTTATTTCAACATAAATGTTTATTATTCATGCTAGAATTGTATTAACCGGAAACATAATACATGTGTGCACACATAGACAAACATAGTGGCACTAGTATGCCTCTACTTGACTAGCTCGTTTATCAAAGATGGTTATGTTTCCTAGCCATGGACAAAAGAGTTGTCATTTGATTAATGGCATCACATCATTAGTAGAATGATGTGATTGACTTGACCCATTCCGTTAGCTTAGCACTTGATCGTTTAGTATGTTGCTATTGCTTTCTTCATGACTTATACATGTTCCTATGACTATGAGATTATGCAACTCCCGTTTACCGGAGGAACACTTTGTGTGCTACCAAACATCACAACGTAACCGGGTGATTATAAAGGAGCTCTACAGGTGTCTCCAAAGGTACATGTTGGGTTGGCGTATTTCGAGATTAGGATTTGTGACTCTGATTGTCGAAGAGGTATCTTTGGGCCCTCTCGGTAATGCACATCACTAAAGCCTTGCAAGCATTGCAACTAATGAGTTAGTTGTGAGATGATGTATTACGGAACGAGTAAAGAGACTTGCCGGTAACGAGATTGAACTAGGTATTGAGATACCGACGATCGAATCTCGGGCAAGTAACATACCGATGACAAAGGGAACAACGTATGTTGTTATGCAGTCTGACCGATAAAGATCTTCATAGAATATGTGGGAGCCAATATAAGCATCCAGGTTCCGCTATTGGTTATTGATCGGAGACGTGTCTCGGTCATGTCTACATTGTTCTCGAACCCGTAGGGTCCACACGCTTAACGTTACGATGACAGTTTATTATGAGTTTATATATTTTGATGTACCGATGGTTGTTCGGAGTCCCGGATATCATCACGGACTTGACTAGGAGTCTTGAAATGGTCGAGACATAAAGATCGATATATTGGACGACTATATTTGGACACCGGAAAGGTTCCGAGTGAGATTGGGACAATACCGGATCACCGGGAGGTTATCGGAACCCCCCGGGAGGTATATGGGCCTTATTGGGCCTTAGTGGAAAGGAGGGGAAAGGAGCAAGGGAGCCCCCCCCCCCCAAGCCCAATCCAAATTGGGAGGGGGGCCGGCCCCCCCTTTCCTTCCTCCCTGCTTCCTCTTCCTTCCCTCTCATACTCCTAATAGGAAAAGGGGGAGTCCTACTCCCGGTGGGAGTTGGACTCCCCCCTTGGGCGCGCCACCCCCCTTGACCGGCCCCTTCCTCCACTCCTTTA
>NC_041381.1:608666813-608683686 GCF_002162155.2 Triticum dicoccoides | reverse complement strand
AGACATAAAGATCGATATATTGGACGACTATATTTGGACACCGGAAAGGTTCCGAGTGAGATTGGGACAATACCGGATCACCGGGAGGTTATCGGAACCCCCCGGGAGGTATATGGGCCTTATTGGGCCTTAGTGGAAAGGAGGGGAAAGGAGCAAGGGAGCCCCCCCCCCCAAGCCCAATCCAAATTGGGAGGGGGGCCGGCCCCCCCTTTCCTTCCTCCCTGCTTCCTCTTCCTTCCCTCTCATACTCCTAATAGGAAAAGGGGGAGTCCTACTCCCGGTGGGAGTTGGACTCCCCCCTTGGGCGCGCCACCCCCCTTGACCGGCCCCTTCCTCCACTCCTTTATATACGGAGGAGGGGGCACCCCATAGAGAGCAACAATTGATCCCTTGGATCTCTTAGCCGTGTGTGGTGCCCCCCTCCACCATAGTCCACCTCGATAATACTGTAGCGGTGCTTAGGCAAAGCCTTGCGACGGTAGAACATCAAGATCGTCACCACGAAGTTGTGCTGACAAAACTCTTCCCCGACACATTGTTGGATCGGAGTCCGGGGATCGTCATCGAGCTGAACGTGTGCTAGAAACTCGGAGGTGTCGTAGTTTCGGTGCTTGATCGGTCGGGCCGTGAAGACGTACGACTACGTCAACCGCGTTGTTATAACGCTTCCGCTATCGGTCTACGAGGGTACGTGGACAACACTCTCCCCTCTCGTTGCTACGCATCACCATGATCTTGCTTGTGCGTAGGATTTTTTTTGAAATTACTACGTTCCCCAACAGTGGCATCAGAGCCTAGATTTTGTGCGTAGATGTCATATGCACGAGTAGAACACAAGTGAGTTGTGGGCGATATAAGTCATACTGCTTACCAGCATGTCATACTTTGGTTCGGCGGTATTGTTGGATGAAGTGGCCCGGACCGACATTACGCGTACGCTTACGCGAGACTGGTTCTACCGACGTGCTTTGCACACAGGTGGCTGGCGGGTGCCAGTTTCTCCAACTTTAGTTGAACCAAGTGTGGCTACGCCCGGTCCTTTAGAAGGTTAAAACAACACTAACTTGACGAACTATTGGTGTGGTTTTGATGCGTAGGTAAGAACGGTTCTTGCTCAGCCCGTAGCAGCCACGTAAAACTTGCAACAACAAAGTAGAGGACGTCTAACTTGTTTTTGCAGGGCATGTTGTGATGTGATATGGTCAAGACATGATGAGATATAAGTTGTTGTATGAGATGATCATGTTTTGTTGAAGTTATCGGCGACTGGCAGAAGCCCTATGGTTGTCTCTTTGTTGCATAAGATGCAAGTGCCAAATAATTGCTTTACTTTATTGCTATGCGATAGCAATAGTTGCAAGAGCAATAGTTGGCGAGATGACCATGTGACGACACATTGATATAGATCAAGATGATGAAGATCATGGTGTCGTGCCAGTGACGATAGAGATCATGACAGTACTTTGGAGATGGAGATCAAAGGCGCAAGATGATCATGGCCATATCATGACACATATTTTGATTGCATATGATGTTTATCTTTTATACATCTTATTTTGCTTAGTTCGATGGTAGCTTTTTAAGATGATCTCTCACTAATTATCAAGAAGTGTTCTCCCTGAGTATGCACCATTGCGAAAGTTCTTCGTGCTGAGACACCACGTGATGATCGGGTGTGATAGGCTCTACGTTCAAATACAACGGGTGCAAAACAGTTGCACACGCGGAATACTCAGGTTAAACTTGAGGAGCCTAGCATATAACATATATGGTCTCGGAACACGGAGACTGAAAGGTCGAGCGTGAATCATATAGTAGATATGATCAACATATTGATGTTCACCATTGAAACTACTCCATCTCATGTGATGATCAGACATGGTGTAGTTGATATGGATCACGTAATCACTTAGAGGATTAGAGGGATGTCTATCTAAGTGGGAGTCTTTAGTAATATGATTAATTGAACTTAAATTTATCATGAACTTAGTCCTGGTAGTATTTTGCAAATTGTGTTGTAAATCAATAGCTTGCGTTGTTGCTTTCATATGTTTATTTTGATATGTTCCTAGAGAAAATTGTGTTGAAAGATGTTAGTAGCAATGATGCGGATTGGATCCGTGATCTAAGGTTTATCCTCATTGCTGCACAGAAGAATTATGTCCTTAATGCACCGCTAGGTGATAGACCTATTGCAGGAGCAGATGCAGACGTTATGAACGTTTGGCTAGCTCAATATGATGACTACTTGATAGTTTAGTGCACCATGCTTAACGGCTTAGAATCGGTACTTCAAAGACATTTTGAACGTCATGAACCATATGAGATGTTCCAGGAGTTGAAGTTAATATTTCAAGCAAAAACCCGAGTTGAGAGATATGAAGTCTCCAACAAGTTCTATAGCTAAAAGATGGAGGAGAATTGCTCAACTAGTGAGCAAGTGCTTAGATTGTCTGAGTATTAACAATCGCTTGAATCAAGTGGGAGTCAATCTTCCAGATAAGATAGTGATTCGCAGAGTTCTCTAGTCACCATCACCAAGTTACTGGAACTTCGTGATGAACTATAATGCAAGGGATGACGAAAATGATTCCCGAGCTCTTCGTGATGCTGAAATCAACGAAGGTAGAAATCAAGAAAAGAGCAACAACTGTTGATGATTAACAAGATCACTAGTTTCAAGAAAAGGGCAAAGGGAAAGAAAGGGGAACTTCAAGTAGAATGGCAAGCAAGTTGTCACTCCCGCGAAGAAGCCCAAAGCTGGAACAAAGCCTGAAATTGAGTGATTATACTGCAAAGGAAATGGTCACTAAAAGCGGAAATGCCCTGAATATTTGGTGGATAAGAAGGATGGCAAAGTGAACAAGGGTATATTTGATATATAGGTTAATGATGTGTACCTTACTAGTGTTTATAGTAGCCCCTGAGTAATTGATATTTGTTTAGTTGCTAAAAATTAGTAACTCGAAACAGGAGTTAGAGAATAAACAGAGACTAGTTGAGGGTGAAGTGATGATGTGTGTTGGAAGTGGTTCCAAGATTGATATGATCATCATCGCACGCTCCATATACTTTAGGGATTAGTGTTAAACCTAAATAAATGTTATTTGGCGTTTGCGTTGAGCATGAATATGATTTGATCATGTTTATTGCAATACGGTTATTCATTTAAAGTCAAAGAATAGTTGTTGTTCTGTTTACATGAATAAAACCTTCAATGGTCATACACCCAATGAAAATAGTTTGTTGGATCTCAATCGTAGTGATACACATATTCATAATATTGATGCCAAAAGATGCAAAGTTGATAATGATAGTGCAACATATTTGTGGCACTGCCGTTTAGGTCATATCGGTGTAAAGCGCATGAAGAAACTCCATAAAAATGGACTTTTGGAATCACTTGATTATGAATCATTTGATGCTTGCGAACCGTGCCTTTTAGGCAAGATGACTAAAACTCCATTCTCCGGAACAATGGAACGAGCTAGTGACTTATTGGAAATAATACATACCGATGTATGCGGTCCAATGAGTGTTGATGCTCGTGGCAGGTATCGTTATTTTTCTGACCTTCACAAGATGATTTGAGCAGATATGAGTATATCTACTTAATGAAACACAAGTCTGAAACATTTGAAAAGTTCAAAGAATTTCAGAGTGAAGTGGAGAATCATCGTAACAAGAAAATAAAGTTTCTACGGTCTGATCATGGAGAAGAATATTTGAGTTACGAGTTTTGCCTTCATATAAAACAATGTGGAATAGTTTCACAGCTCACACCACATGGAACACCACAGCGTTATGGTGTGTCTGAACGTCATAACCGTACTTTATTGGATATAGTGCAATCTATGATGTCTCTTACCGATTTACCAATATCGTTTTGGGGTTATGCATTAGAGACAGCTGCATTCACTTTAAATAGGGCACCATCAAAATCCGTTGAGACGACGCCTTATCAACTGTGGTTTGGCGAGAAACCAAAGTTGCCATTTCTTAAAGTTTGGGGTTGCGATGCTTATGTGAAAAAGTTTTCACATGATAAGCTCAAACCCAAATCGGAGAAGTGTGTCTTCATAGAATATCCAAAGGTAACTATTGGGTACACCTTCTATCACATATCCGAAGGCAAGTTATTCGTTGCTAAGATGGATCCTTTCTAGAGAAGGAGTTTCTCTCGAAATAGGTGAGTGGGAGGAAGTATAACTTGATGAGGTAATTGTACCTTCTCCCTTATTGGAAAGTAGTTCATCACAGAAATCAGTTCGAGTGATTCCTACACCAATTAGTGAGGAAGTTAATGATGATGATCATGAAACTTTAGATCAAGTTGCTACCAAACCTCGTAGGTCTTCCAGAGTAAGATCCACGCCAGAGTGGTATGGTAATCATGTTCTGGAAGTCATGTTACTAGACCATGATCAACCTATAAACTATGAGGAAGCGATGATGAGCCCAGATTCCGCGAAATGGCTTGAGGCCATGAAATCTGAGATGGGATCCATGTATGAGAACAAAGTGTGGACTTTGGTTGACTTGCCCAATGATCGGCTAGCCATAGAAAATAAATGGATCTTCAAGAGGAAGACGGACACTGATAGTAGTGTTACTATCTACAAAGCTCGACTTGTTGCAAAAGCTCGACTTGTTACTATCTAC
Source organism: Triticum dicoccoides (assembly GCF_002162155.2). NCBI lineage: Eukaryota > Viridiplantae > Streptophyta > Magnoliopsida > Poales > Poaceae > Triticum > Triticum dicoccoides. Next base: position 608,679,024 of record NC_041381.1, on the reverse strand, counting down.
AAAGCTCGAGTTGGAATATACGCTTTGATAAGTTGATCAAAGCATCTAGTTTTATACGAACTTGAAGTGAAGCCTGTATTTACAATAAAGTGAGCGGGAGCACTACTGCCTTTCTGATAAGTATATGTGAGTGACATATTGTTGATCTGAAATGATGTAGAATTTTTCTGGAAAGCATAAAAGAAGTGTTTGAAAGGAGTTCTTTAAAAGAAAGACCTCAGTAAAGCTACTTACATATTGAGCATCAAGATTTATTGAGATAGATCAAGATGCTTGATAAGAGTTTCAATGAGTACATACCTTAACAAGATTTTGAAGTAGTTCAAAATGGAACAGTCAAAGAAAGAGTTCTTGCCTGTGATGCAAAGGTGTGAAGTTGAGTAAGACTCAAAATCCGACCATGGCAGAAAATAGAAAGAGAATGAAAAGTCATTCCCTATGCCTCAGTCATAGGTTCTATAAAATATGCTATGCTATGTACTAGACCTATTGTATACCTTGCTCTGAGTTTGGCAAAGGAATACAATTTTGATCTAAGAGTAGATCACTGGACAGCGGTCAAGAATATCCTTAGTGAGGACTAAGGAGTTATTTTTCGATTATGGAGGTGATAAAAGAGTTCGTCGTAAAGAGTTACATCGATGCAAGCTTTTACACCGATCTAGATGACTCTAAGTCTCTATCTGGATACATATTGAAAGTGGGAGCAATTAGCTAGAGTAGCTCCATGCACAGCATTGTAGACATAGAATATTTGCAAAATACATATGGCTCTGAATGTGACAGACCCGTTGACTAAACTTCTCTCACAAGCAAAACATGATCAAACCTTAGTACTCTTTGGGTGTTAATCACATAGCGATGTGAACTAGATTATTGACTCTAGTAAACCCTTTGGGTGTTGATCACATGAAGATGTGAACTATGGGTATTAATCACATATAGATGTGAATATTGGTGTTAAATCACATGGCGATGTGAACTAGATTATTGACTCTAGTGCAAGTGGGAGACTGAAGGAAATATGCCCTAGAGGCAATAATAAAGTTTTTATTTATTTCCTTATTTCATGATAAATGTTTATTATTCATGCTAGAATTGTATTAACTGGAAACATAATACATGTGCGAATACATAGGCAAACATAGTGTCACTAGTATGCCTCTACTTGACTAGCTCGTTTATCAAAGATGGTTATGTTTCCTAGCCATGGACAAAAGAGTTGTCATTTGATTAACGGGATCACATCATTAGGAGAATGATGTGATTGACTTGACCCATTCCGTTAGCTTAGCACTTGATCCTTTAGTATGTTGCTATTGCTTTCTTCATGACTTATACATGTTCCTATGACTATGAGATTATGCAACTCCCGTTTACCGGAGGAATACTTTGTGTGCTACCAAACGTCACAACGTAACTGGGTGATTATAAAGGAGCTCTACAGGTGTCTCCAAAGGTACATGTTGGGTTGGCGTATTTCGAGATTAGGATTTTTCACTCCGATTGTCGGAGAGGTATCTATGGGCCCTCTCGGTAATGCACATCACTTAAGCCTTGCAAGCATTGCAACTAATGAGTTAGTTGTGAGATGATGAATTACGGAACAAGTAAAGAGACTTGCCGGTAACAAGATTGAACTAGGTATTGAGATATCGACGATCGAATCTCGGGCAAGTAACATACCGATGACAAAGGGAACAACGTATGTTGTTATGTAGTCTGAACGATAAAGATCTTCGTAGAATATGTGGGAGCCAATGTGAGCATCCAGGTTCCGCTATTGGTTATTGACCGGAGACGTGTCTCGGTCATGTCTACATTGTTCTCGAACCCGTAGGGTCCGCACGCTTAACGTTACGATGACAGTTTCATTATGAGTTTATATATTTTGATGTACCGAAGGTTGTTCGGAGTCCCGGATATGATCACAGACTTGACGAGGAGTCTCGAAATGGTCGAGACATAAATATCGATATATTGGACGACTATATTTGGACACCGGAAAGGTTCCATGTGAGATTGGGACAATACCGGATCACCGGGAGGTTATCGGAACCCCCCGGGAGGTATATGGGCCTTATTGGGCCTTAGTGGAAAGGAGGGGAAAGGAGCAAGGGAGGGGGAGCGCCCCCCCCCAAAGCCCAATCTGATTTGGGAGGGAGCCGGCCCCCCCTTTACTTCCTCCCTCCTTCCTCTTCCTTCCCTCTCCTACTCCTAATAGGAAAAGGGGGAGTCCTACTCCCGATGGGAGTTGGACTCCCCCCCATGGGCGCGCCACCCCCCTTGGCCGGCCCCCTCCTCCACTCCTTTATATATGGAGGGGGGGGGGCACCCCATAGAGAACAACAATTGATCCCTTGGATCTCTTAGCCGTGTGCGGTGCCCCCCTCCACCATAGTCCACCTCGATAATACTGTAGCGGTGCTTAGGCGAAGCCCTGCGACGGTAGAACATCAAGATCGTCACCACGCCGTCGTGCTAACAGAACTCTTCCCCGACACTTTGCTGGATCGGAGTCCGGCGATCGTCATCGAGTTGAACGTGTGATAGAACTCGGAGGTGCCGTAGTTTCGGTGCTTGATCGGTTGGGCCGTGAAGACGTACGACTACATCAACCGCGTTGTTATAACGCTTCCGCTATCGGTCTATGAGGGTATGTGGACAACACTCTCCCCTCTCGTTGCTATGCATCACCATGATCTTGCGTGTGCGTAGGAAATTTTTTGAAATTACTATGTTCCCCAACACAATCCTCCCACTCGGAGGCTTAGTTGCAATCCAAGTACTCGCCTAAGTATGAAATCCATTCCGGTCCGCAAGGACGACGAGGTGCAAGTCGACTGCCGCCTTCTCCTTCGGAGCTACGCCACAAATACAACATGCGCTCCATTCCGATCCGCAATGACGATGAGGTGCAGGTTGACTGCTACCTTCTCCTTTGGAGCTACGCCACAAATACAACGTGCGCTCCATCCTGATCCGCAAGGACGCAGGTCGACTGCAATTTGTGCTCCATCCCTACCTGCAAGAGCGATGAAGTGCAGGTCAACTGGATTTTTCACCTCAGGGTTGCGTCTCAAGCACTAAAGTATATTCCGAGTGAAGAAAAAAGTTCGCTCGAAGGCAAATGCAAGCATATTCAATGATAAGCCAAGTTCAAATAACATCCTACGGATTCAGAAGTGCTCAGGCGTCAAGCCTGTAAAAGTTTATCGGTTACAAAACCACTCGGCATTTCGAGGAAAATTTAAGGTGAAGCATAGAAGTTTTTATTACTCCTCAGGTGGAGGACTGGAGGGCGTGACAAATTGGTCCAAGTCAATTCCGTCAGCAGTCCGAGTGGCAGCAGCAATGGAGGTCTCCATGAAAGATTGGAAGTCGTGCTTCTTGGTATTGGCAACTTTGATGGACGCCAGCTTTTCCTCTCGCGCATCCTTGCAGTGAACACAGACCAGGAACAGGGCAACGTCGGCGCCGCACCTGGCAGAAGACTTCTTCCATTCTTGCACTCGACCTGGAACTTCATTCAGTCGAGTCATTAGAGACTCGAGGTCATTTTGAAGCATCGCTCCTGGCCAGAGTGTCATGTCGATTCGCGACGCCGCAACCTTCAGTCGAGCAAGGTAGTCAACCACACCAGCAACACGAGACTCCAGTCGGAGCATGTTCATAGCAGTTTCATCCTTCACAGGAGAGTTAATGGGGTCCAAGCTTGTCTCCACTCGACTGGTCTCCTCCTCGAAGTTTTGGCAGAATTTTGTAAACACAATTCAAATATAAACCAGTAGTTCTACGATAAGTCGATGATAACAAGCCAGTCGGGTAGGATACACTACCCTCAAGCATGATGAATAACTTATTGGCGAGCCCTATCAGATAAGCCTCCAGATCGTTCCTCTTCCCCACCAGTTCACTAGCCTTGTCATTCAGAGCTATCTTATCATTCTTCAGACGGCTGACCTCCTTGTTGGCCGCGTCGAGAGCAGCTTTCAGATTGGCGTTCTCCTCTTCAAGTTTACCGACTGAAGCCAGTTTTTCTTCCGCAAGCTTCGTTTTGTCCAAAGCCGCCTTCTGCGCCTCGGCAAGGTCATGGTCCTTCTTCTTCAGAGCCTCCTTCATTTTATCTGCAAAATTACAATGAGATCAGAATCAGGAATGGGCAGAAAGATAAAGACAGTCGTCAAGTTCTCACCAGCCATACCTTTTGCTTCATATTTCGCCTTCTGAAAGTTCTCCTGAGCAAGCTTCCAGTTAAGGTTGAGCTGGATCTGTTTGTTTTCCAATTCAGTATAGCGAGCCACAAGCTCGCAAGATTTTTGCGAAGGGTCAGTCGACAGACATCAAAGATAGGTTGCTTCCGAGTGACTAAGAGAAAAAGCATAACATTTCTAAGACTACAGCCGAATCAAAATATTCAATAGTAGTCTCGGGGACTACACCCAGTGGGTGCACTCAACGTGCCCCCACTGGTTCTACCGACTTGGTCCGACCAGTCAACCGAAAGAGACAAAGAGGTTATGATCCTAAACCATAGCTAACTGCCAGCAGTCAGCCATGGTCTCATCATGATCTACCAAAAAAACACAGGTTCTTCATACCTTAGTCAACTGCCAGCAGTCGACCATGGTCTCGGGGACCACACCCAGTGGGTGCACTCAGCGTGCCCCCACTAGTTCCAAGATTCCATTCGACATGGTCCGAGCAGACCGAGTGAAGAAGTTAGAGTGAAGAAATTCAAAATACAAAGACTACAGTCGACTGCTAGCAGTCCACCATAGTCTCAGGGACTACACCCAGTGGGTGCACTCAGTGTGCCCCCACCAATCCAAAAATTCAATCGACACACCCAGTGGGCATACAGATACAAAGATCTTCGGTAATAAAGTCTTAGATAGCATATCCTAACAGAACAAGCGGTGACCAACTAACCTGGACGTTGCTCTGAAGGGCTGAGCTAGCATCATAGGCCGCTTGGCTGGCTTCCCGGACCGCCTTCACCTGCTCCATCATGATCCCCGCTTGGCGTATAGCCTCCTTAGCAGCACCCACTTGGTCCTCTGGGACGTGGTGTGTGGCGAAAAGGGAGGGCGGGTCAGCAGTAAACGACGAAGGCCGAACAATCGTCAGCGGCACAACGAAGGACAGGAATTCCGAGTGATATTGCCACCCTCTTGAACCGATGTCTCAGGCATTGATGCAATCTGAGTAGTCTTGCCAGCCGGCGCCTTTCTATTCCTCCTCGGCCTCAGTGGCGCCTCATCATCATCATCAGGGAGATCAATGACATGAGGAGGAGCTACAGGAAAAATCCAAAGTTAAAAACGAAAATCCAATCGACCAAAAGTGAAACTACAGAAATCGTACCAAGGTTGGAGGTAACAGCGTCTTCCATTTCCTGGTCTTCGTTCCTGGCGGAGGTCTCGGAGGTAGCAGCACTGCAGATTTCAGAAACCAGTCGATTAGTCAATGAGTCGACCAAGAGTCTGTCCATGCTAAACGAGAAAACACAAGTTATGTTGTTACCCGAAAATGGTGGGAATGGTCATTCTCATCTTGGGCAAGGCCTTCGGCGGCTTTGATGACGCCGCCCGCGGATGCTTCGGCGCTTTTTCAGTCGATGCCAGAGAAGTCGTCCGAGGGCGTTTTGACGACTGCCCAACAGCCGCAGCCGCTTTGCCACGCTCGCTCGCGGGGTCGTGGGTAAGCTTGGATCGCCTTTTCGTGCGAGGAGGATCGACTTCCTCCTCCTCCTCTCCACTGGAGCCGTCGTCATCCTCTTCCCCCTCACCATTAGATTGCCACTCCTCCTCACTTTCACCTCCACTCGCCTCCTCCTCCTCAGTCTGTTCTTGCGCCCCGTTGGGCATCGAGTACATCTCAGTAATGGTCTAGAAGACAACAAACAAGACAAAAGTCAGTCGATTGATTTTAAGCAAACAGAATGAAGAAAGCAAGGCCACAGTCAGAGATGCAGAATTGGACCTGATCTACTTCATACGATTGGTCGAGTGGAGGAATCCTCCTGGCTCCTCAGGGGTTGTCTTTGTTCCCTGTGATAATTGACAACCACCCCTCCAATGTAGCCTCGTCAACCTCCTCCAGGTGAATCCGAGTGGTGTCATCGAGACCCGAATACATGCACATCAGATGGTCACGAGCTTGAAGCGGTTGGATACGTCTCCGGAGGAAGACCTCTAGCAAATCCATACCAGTCACCCTGTCACGGACAAGCTGAACCACTCGACCAACCAACACTTTGACTTGTGCCTTCTCTTCCGGTGTCACTTTCAGAGAAGAAGGTTTTTCTGCTCGGTTCAGGGAGAAAGGGGGAAGACCCGTCGCCTGTCCTGGGGTCAGCTGGTCTCTGCAGTAGAACCAGGTCGACTGCTACCCGCGGACTGAGTCGGGAAGAGTCATAGCTAGAAAAGAATTTTTGCTTCTCATCTGGATCTCAAGACCCCCGCACATCTGAATCACTTGCGTCTTATCGTCACTCGACTTGGATTTCTTAACCGACTGAGAAAGACAAGTGAAAATGTGCTTGAAGAGGCCCCAATGAGGAAGGCAACCCAAGAAACTCTCGCACAAAGACACGAAGGCAGCAAGATACATGATGGAATTTGGAGTAAAGTGATGGAGTTGCGCTCCAAAAAAGTTCAAGAAACTCCGGAAAAAGGGATGAGGGGGCAGGGAGAATCTGCGGTCGACGTGAGTGGCGATAAGGACACACTCACCCTCGAGAGGCTGCGGCTCGATCTCGTTCCCCGGGAGGCACGCAGATTCGTGAGGAATGAATCCCCCCTCGACCAGGTGATCAATGTCTTCCTGACGAATCGCCGAGGGCATCCAATCGCCCTGGATCCAGCCCCGCGGCAAGGCAGACCTCGAGGAAGATCCGCCCCGACCGGACTTCTTCGCCTTCGCCTGCGCCGTCGCCTTCTTCGCGCGCTCCAGGGCCGCCGTCTTCTCCTTCACCATCGCCGCAGACGAAGCTCGAACGGACCGACGGCACTGGGATGAGAGCAGAGGTGGTGGAGGAATTCGAGAAGAAAGAGGAAAAATGAAGGCGCACTGTTCGAAAGCCCTGGGCCAGTGGCTTATATGAAGTTGCTTCCCAGTGACTGACCTGTAGGCCCAGACGATCCTGTCAAATCCCGCAACAGTCGCGCGCGCGATACATGGCGAAAAAGGTGGCATGGAGATCGAGGCGTCTCCGCCCTATCCCGTCCGATTACTGCGGCCTCCTCCGCCCCGCGCGCTTCCCAAAATTCGAATCCCGCAAAATCCGCGAGCAGCAGAACAACTTGTCAGATGGAGGATCTCCTCCACACCGTCACTCGGAGCTTTTCAAGTAAAGAAATTCACTCGAATGAAATCAAGAATGGATCAAGGCGACCGAAAAAGAAGTTGGTGTCTTTACTTAAGTTCATGGATCCAGAACAAGATACACTCATAGCACGAAAAATGGGTCGGAAGAGTTCTCAACTCCTTCCCCACTCAAACCTCGATCCATTCGGGGGCTAATGATGAAGCTATGTACCTAGGGTAGGGTCATGGACCTGTCCAAACTACCCTCTCCAAGGACATCTCTAGAAGAAACCACCTTTCAATCGACTCAGAAGTGTTCCACTCGACGGACTCGAAGACACTCGGCCATGAAGCCAACCACTCGACAGCCAGGAGATCTAAAGTCGCTCTGCACACAATCGGCCGGTCATTAAGTAGCCTTTATGGTCATCATAGCACTTTATTTGTGGCGTTACCAGTAACACCCGATCTTAATGTACCTTAAACCCTACATAACTGAGGGCCGGAGGGGTCTGGCGAACTCGATATAAGCCACCCCCTCCTCAGTGTAAAGGGTTCGCACCTCTGTAACTCATACACACATAATCCAGTCGACCGCCTCCGGGCTCTGAGACGTAGGGCTGTTACTTCCTCCGAGAAGGGCCTGAACTCGTAAATCTCTTGCGTATACAACTACTCTATAGCTAGGATCTTGCCTCTCCATTCCTACCCCCTACACTACTGTCAGACTTAGAACCACGACATCAGGGGGCCAATTCCCAATTTCAAGTGAATTCAAACATTAGCACACTGCAAATCAATTTTTTGGAAGAAGAGTACATAGTTCCAGTTCCATACCATGGAAACAACAGTCAATGTAGGGAAGAGTACATAGTCATAGATACCCGTGTATTTCAAAAGAAATAATAATTAGGCATACTATTTTTGCGAAAAATCCAAAGGCCATATATTAGGTAGCACAAACCCTTGCAAAAACACACCATACTTGGGTCTTCGACTATCTGAACATTTCCCATTTGCGTGGTGGAAAATAAGGACATATTAAAGCACACAGAGTTCCCTTCAATGACATAAAAGGGCAATTGTGACTTCTTTCAACTCGACGACAAGTCTTCAACGTGCAACAGGATCATTGGTCCTTAGTACCATCCTTCTAGACACATGCTCCATCTCTGATGCAACACTGTCCTGAGACTCATAATTCAAGTTTGGGTAATGGCTGCCGCTGCCATTGTTCAAGGCGTCGTTCATGTGACCGCTCGCATATCAATCCTCTAGATTGAGGCACTCTTGCAGCTGCACCACCACGTCACTGATGGTGGGCCGCTCTACCGACACCTGTGTGGTGCATTCTAGAGCAATGTTTGCCACCTTCCACACACTGTTCACATCGTAACAACCATGCATGCGTGCATCCACCACGCTCTCAATGTTGCCCTCCGCTAGCTGGGACCTCACCCACTGGATGATGCTGATGGGCATCGGAGACTCTGGAAGGATAGCTGGTCTCCCGGTGACTAATTCCAACAGCACGACACCGAAACTATACACGTCACTCTTTGTTGTTGGCTGCATTGTTGCCAGGTACTCTGGATCAACGTATCCATATGTACCAACAAGTGTGTTTGTGGATACATGGGTGTCCTTATCGCGCTTGAAGGCCTTGGACATGCCGAAGTCGGCAATCTTGGCCTCCAAACTCACATTTAGGAGAATGTTTGTGGGCTTCACGTCCATGTGGATGAGGGACGGGCTGCATCCGGTGTGTAAGTACTCAAGCCCTGCACATCGCGGACCATCATCTCTTAAGTTCTTGGAAACACAAACATATAAAATAAAAAAGGGTTGTTGCATTCAAGGCTAGTAGTACCTTTGGCAGATTGAAGTGCAATTTGAAGCCTCTTTCTCCAGTCCAATAAACCTTGTCCATTGCCGTCTCTTCCTGCAGATAGACGGGCATTTTGAATATTAGAATACCACGCCCTAGCAATGTTTCTATGGATTTTATTTTGCAGGTGATTCTATGGATTAATTGTGAACATTTTGTCAGTTTGTACTTTGAAGTGCTAGATCATAGTGTAGCCATAAATCACTTTCTTAGTACCAGTTTAAAGCCACACATCTAACAATTTGCAACATGTACATATACCTTTAATATGCTCTTGTAGTGTTCCTTCTGACATGTACTCGTACACAAGTGCCATGTCCTTTCCATCCTTGCAATAACCAATCATAGAGACAAGATTCTTATGATGAATCTGCGTCAAAATCTGAGCCTGCACAAATGGTTCATGTCTCAGAAGATCCACGATGTAAAAAAAATGCTTTGTCCTTTTGTTGTATGTGTGCTAGGGGTGGCTACTGGTTAGCTTTGTGCTTGACTTAAACTCTTGAATGTATTAATGAAATGACGTGTAAGATTCATGCACATAAAAAACCCTCACCAATTGCAGTAACAAAGATTTACCTCCGCGAGGAACACATTGACACCTTGCTTAGAAGTACGAGACCGCAATTTCACTGCCACCTGAGTATTATCTTCCAGGAATCCATGATAGACAATCCCGAAACCTCCCCGACCAAGAATCTGCTTGAATCCCCTTGTTATCGTATCAAGTTGTTTGTAGGTGAACCGACGGTTCTCAAGTTGCAATGAACTGTCCCCACGGCCACCATTTACTGACATATAGTTGGCATATGACAGCATCAATAGTGTTCATTGACTAAATAATTGTTATCCACGCATATGTTGATGCCTCACCTTGTTGACTTTGTCTTATCAAGTAAAAGAGAAGTATTGCCAATGATGCCATCACCACAACCACAACTATAGGGACAACAATATAGATAGCCAGCTTGTTGTTCCTTTTAGCCGCCAGCTGACATGAATTGTCACTCGTGCAAATGTTTGGATTGTTGTCATATCTATCAAAATATGAAATGATTTTTTTCTCGTCAAATGTATCTAGTGCTATGCGTAACTAAAAGAACATTGAAATTGACCTTAGATTGAGCGAGCCATCTTGAACTCTTTTGAGAAGTCCAGAGGGAATTGAACCACTGAGCAGATTGCTTGACAAATCTCTAAAGAAAAAGGATATTTGCAAGATTTCAGTTAATACCTTGGGTGCAAAATTAATTGTCAGAAGTTGCAGGACTTACATAACCGTCAATGAAGGTATTTGGGAAAGGGCATCTGGAATTGAGCCTGTCAATTTGTTGCTTGACAGATTCCTGAAAAATGTTGACAAAGGTTACCTTCCATTTTTTTTATTGCAAAAAGGAACTATATATAATGAATCTTGAAAACAATGCTGAAAAACAAACTTACAAGTACTGGAGAGCCTTGAGATTTATGAAAGAAGATGATATATCACCACTTAGGCCGTTGAAGGACAAATCTCTGCAGAGAACGAACCTCCGCCGAATGAGAGTCATTATCGAATTTTTACGTGATCTTTCATTTTGTGCTTTCATGTTGAAGTGAATTTAGGTAGATGCTCAAATCTAAAATACTTACACGGCTTTGATCCTGTGAGGGGTTGTGATCTCATAATTGCATGCCAACCTTTCCCAAGCCATAGTCTTTGGAACGCACGGGTCACCCATCCAGTTCTTTTGCACCTGATACTTCACCTTTATCGCCATGATAGCGAATACTGTTGATTCATGCAAGTTTTTAGTACCACACATGATTTGGCTAAGCATCAACCACATCTCATGTATGTTTTGTAGTGTTGTCATATATGGGGTGTGGATTTTTCTTGTGGAGAGCGCATGCTCCCTTTATTGTAGAAAGTTCGAAAGAAACATATGGTGTGTAGATATTAGAGTGAGTATGTGCCTATATTTTTTGTGGTAAGGCGAGAGATGGCTTGATGAACCCTTCCGTTCACCAAAATTTCGTTCATTTGTGGTATGGGTAGAAAAACAAAAATGGGGAACTAAAATAGCAAATAATATTTTGAAAAGTCCTTGAATTTTTTATTTCCATTGCCTCAGATAAATTATTATTTTCACCGAACATGAAATTTGAAAATGAATTTAACCATTAGTATATGAGTATTTTATGGATGTTTTTGAAGGGTGCAAAATCATTTTTTTAAAGGGAGCATGTACTCCAGAGTGCAGATGGTTTCGATATTATTTGGGATTATATTGTGTCACGAAATCTACATACATTACTTAGAACCTTTTTTCCTCGGCAAAGATAAAATTTCTAAGTTTTTAAAAATATTTAAATATCACACACGCGCGCACACACACAGAGATACATAGGTAGGTATTGGGTACACACTTATCAATGTGATTTTTCAGAAAAGTTGTAACTATTTGCAAAGTGTGTGGAGATTAGAAAATGAGAAAGCTACAATAAAATTTGTGTTGTAGCTTTTCCATTTTCAGATTTTTACACATGTTGGTAGGTAGTATACCCAATTCCTACTTACGTGATTTTTTTGTATATTTTTAAAAACATAGTAGCATGATTTTTGCGAAGTCTTAAGAAGTAGGTTTATAAGTATCCATGTTCGTTGATCATTTTAACTAGGCACTAGTGCATTAAAGACATGATTACATCTCTTAGAGTCATAAAATTGATCTATAAATCTGTGCAACACTCACTAGTATTGTACAACTGCTCAACCCAAACACCTCAAAAAGACAGTCACGGGTGAGACTCATTCTACACGGTTTTGCAACAAAATCTACATCAGCAACCGTATATTATCCAAACCCTTTGGAATTCTTGAACATTAGATCCCAAATGATTTATGGCACAATCGTTTGGGATATATCCGGGCAACGAGGCTCAATAGCTAGCAATTGGTACATATGGCGGGCTTAACTTTAAAACCCAGTGCAAGCTCTCTCTCTCTCTCTCTCTCTCTCTCTCTCTCTC
>NC_041381.1:608660354-608666453 GCF_002162155.2 Triticum dicoccoides | reverse complement strand
AGCACTGAGCTAATATGTTTTGGAGGTTTCATGTTCCCAAAGGACTGAAACATCACCAAAAAAAAAACTAGCCATGTACAGGGGAGCGTGAAAGTTAGCTATCCACGTGTCAGAATCATGCCTATGTTTTGAGATCTTATGTGTTTCAACTCTAGCCCACCCCAACTTATTTGGGACTGAAATGCTCTGATTGATCTAACATGTATTTACATGGAATTTGAAATTCAAGTTGTTATCAATAGTGTCATGGAGAGGCAAAAATGATGGACTTACTCTATAATTTCTTGGTGTGCTACCGCGCGACGGTGTGTGGTAGCACCAAAAGGCTTGGTAGATCACTAGAACTTTGCTCAGACACAGCCTTCTCCCCACCCCCAACCCTAGATCTTGATTTGTGAAATCACTCTTCCCCACATTCTTGATCCCTAGACACATACAAACCCATCCCGTCATGCTACTTCCTAACCTGCCACGTGTTGTCTCCCTCTTGCATTGCCCTAGTTCTACCACTTCTTTCACCATGATCATGAGTCCCACAGAGCATGTGTGTTGGGCGACATCAGTCAACCGACACAGTGGTTGGCCGAGATGGCATGGTGGCAAGAGCTCCATCCGATAACAACTCCATATATACGGTGTTGACTGCTCCGACCGACGGAACCTCCTCCCGAGCCCCTCCACCTGAGCATTCTTGAGGCCACCTCTCTTATGTGGCAGCCAATGCCAAACGCCATGAAAACCCGTTTGCTATGTCAATTTCAATCAGTTTGAGATGGCTCTTTTCTGTATTTCTGATTGAGACAACATGTATCTACCATGATTCAAACTTTAAAAGCCAAATCTGGTCCACACATGGTGGTCAAATAAATAGATAAATCCTACTATAAAAGGTAGCAGAATCCATTTTTGCAAAAATACTAGATTTTTTAATACTGCATCATGATTAGTTATCGTTTTGTGTCACAAAAAAATTGGTTTGGAACTTTATATGCATGGTTTCCAAAAAAATAGCAACCCTGTCTAATTTTTCCCATAAGCTTCATCGGGTGCTGTTTAACTATTTAGTACACTGGTACACATTCAGAATTTTAGAGCACAAAATTTGGCCCTCATGAACAGTACACATTAAATAGCACTAGACCAATGTTATTTTAGGTTTGGTACTACCCGCTGTGAATTTGTGCTTGTTATTCCTTGATGTGGCCATCAAATTAGATCTGCAATTTTGTGACATGTGATATACATTTCATGTGAACACCATAAGGAAAACATCTTTTTAGTAGGGGCACCCTATTAAATGTGCAAGCAGACGTACCATCCTGTGAGTACGTGCTAAGGTTGGTGGTGGAGATGACGGAGAAAATCTCCACACCGTTGATGATCGGCGGCAGCGTCGAGTTGCCAGTGGCGTTGATGGAGATGTTATAGCTGTTATGCCTAGAGGGGAGGTTGTTGTAGGTGGCACCGATGTAGAGGTAGGTAGGCATGAAGCCGCTCGGATACCACAACTCGCCGTTAAGGTTGACGTAGAACTGCCGCACGGTGTTAATGGGGAGAATCTGCAGCTCAGAGAAGTGCAAGATGGCGATGTACCCTGGTGACGGGTCGTTCGGCTGGGGCTCCGGGCTCCAAGAAAACTCTATGTTCTTGGTGACGTCCCGCGGCCTGATCGCCGTCTGCATGACTGCCGTTGGCGCCTCGAAGACGTCATTGTCTATGCTCTGCACCCTCTTCTTTGTCGATATCACGGTCCAGATTTTCATGTTGACCCACGGGGTCCAGATTCGATCGTATGGATCATCAGGGTACCTGATCAATTTCATTTGTGATTTATTACTACTCTCTCCGAATCGGATTGGGTTACCATACGTTGAAGGTTCCTTTGAATTGAATGAGGGTCACCACTCACCTGACAAAGGTAGAATCGTCAGTCGGGCCGAGGTTGAGCCTAGTCATCAGCACCAGGCCCTGCGCCGCGGTTACCTGCGGGTACATCGTCTTCTTGAGCGGCCTCAGGCTCAGCCCAGAGATGAATGGTGTCCCGACGCCGGTGTTGATCAGGCAAACCTGTACGAAGTCATCCGGCACAACCACGAGGACCTCCACTTGCAGCGCGTAGCCCATATTTGTGATGTTCACCACCCTCCAGAAGTTGACCCCTATGTGAAGGTCAAATATAGGAATCCTGTCGAGCCCGTCGTAGTTGCCGTAGAAAAACGAGGCGCGGAGGAGATACTTGAGCCCGGGCACCAGGGACCGGAGCGTGTAGCAGTTGCGCGTGCCGTCGGGGAAGCTGCGCAAGTTGTGGTAGGTCTTCGAGAGCAGCGACTGCGGCTTCATGTACTCCACTGAGATGTTGTGATTCGAGCCGGTGTCGGTGAAGGCGGCATCCGGGGCGTAGGAGAGCTCGGTTGTGCTGTCTACGTAGCTCGTTGTCCCTGGAAATCCGCAGTCTATGCTTATGAAACCTGCAATTTATAATCCTTGGTGAGACTATTGGGAGTAACATAAAGTCAAACATAGATGACACCAAAGAAAAAAGATGATGTGGCAGCTAAATAATGAGTAGAGAGGCAAATTAAGTAATGTAGCTAGTTACTCACACTATGAGTAACATCACACATACAGGCAAGATGATTCTACAATCTAATAAATGAAGTGTTGCATGTCAACACATATGTTACTTCTCACTATAAAGGTGATAGCATAGACTAGTAACATATTAATGTTAAGTCTAAGTTACTCCCTACTATGGATAGTCTGATGCACGTGAACTTTGCAATTATGCATGGTCGATCTGTTGCGTATTGATTTTGTGAAAACATGCGCAGTTAATCTTTTCGGGGACAGTGAGCATACATACCTTTGCTGTCAGGCTGGGCACGAGCTTGAAGCACCCCGCTGGAGGCGGCGCCAGCGGCGATGCAGACAAGCAGCAGCCATGGCGTTGCCGCCATTGTCGATCTGCGGCATTGACGGCTCCAATATGCACTTGCAAGTAGCTAATGGAGCATCATGGTATTTATATGTGCGGCCCTGCGGGCTAGCATAGCACCATCCATGCCTCCATGTACATGCGCAGCCTCAACTCCCATTTGTCAAAAGAAAAACAAAGACAACATGCCCGCCTTAATCTGGATATAGGAAGAGAACCAACTGTCTTTTGTTTTTTTCTTTCAAAAAGAAACTGTATTTTGTTTTCCGATGAAAAACCAACTCTGTATGAATGTTATAGCTAGCATAATGGTGGCATGAACACCATCATGCTTAACCACGTCGCTACACCTACGTGTGTAATGTATCCGGTACTAAAGACTTGTCAGTGGGCATTAATCTTAATTCCCTCGGCACCTCCTTGTGGAACCCACGATCGACCTGATTAGTGCTATGGCAAACCGCCCGTCAAAGGTTTGACTTTAATTTCTTCGACCTGGTCAATGTGTCCTCTTGCTGGGTGCACGACTTTCATTTTGCGTTGAGAGAGTGCCGAGGAAGACCGGGAATGTTGGCCGTGCCCCACACTTCTTCTGACCTTTTTTCCAATGCAGCTGTTAAAGAGTGGATTTTATTGACCCAAAAACTGCATCAAAAGGATACTGACCTTAAGAGCACACTGCACACTTCCGGTCTCTGTATAGTTAGGATTCACACATCCAATACCAACGCGCACTCACACAGAAACACGCCGGCAATAGCAAAGTCATATGAGGCCAAGGTTATGCGTAGCGCGAGCAAAAATAAAAAATCCGCAGCGATCAGATCCGAGATCGGCAAACTACAACAATGACTATATCCACACCAACCATCTCATGATATCACACAGACAATGAGGTTCTTCAATAGCAACACCTGAGAGACACCTGTCGCGGTCTTCGAATCCAACCACCAAGGTCACAATCTAGGTTGGCATCTAGAAGAATCAATCCAAGCATATCCATGCAATATCTTCAACAAGGTAACATCGTAAAAATACTGATGTTATAACTAGCTCGGGTCAGATCTAGGCTTTCAGTGCGGAGCTCGTGACCGGATGCTCGAGTAGCACCACCAGTGAAGTCATCAAGTGTTATCGCCATCACTTCTCCGCGAGCCCAACAGTAACATGTGATGCGACTGCACGACTGCCATCGTTGCATAATCATCCTCTGCGTTAAGTCGTCGTGCATAATTTGTATCTCACCGTTGAAGTTAACCACTGGATCTTGAGATGAACAATCTGGAAGATCTTTCGGTAACCTCTATGGTTATGAAGTCCTAGGAGGTCGCTGCAACATAATCTGCAGCCACCCTCATTCGGCTGATCAGATCTTTTTTTTTTTTGGGAAATGGAGGTTATCCCCCGGCCTCTGCATCAGAATGATGCATGCATCCATCTTATTAATAAGCAAAATGTTCAACAAAGTCTTCAAGTCTCCAATAACAAAAAGGCTCACAAAAAGCTAAAAGCATGAAAACGAGATAGCCACAACCGACGAAAAAAAGATAGATAGGAATCTAAACACTATAGTGTTGTCGGCCGATCACCACCCATGCAAAAGTGCACCACCATGGTCCACCTCCCAGCAGAGAGCCCGACGCACGCCCCCATGCCATGCCATGAGCGCCAACAGCCAAAGTAGAGCCGTTGTGCAACTCCGGACAATTGGGTGGCAGCAATGCACCGATGGTGGTATCCATCACTACGATCGGAGGATGCTACGCATAGGGAACCCGCCGGTGATCAGAGGATGGCTTGGTGCAAACAGGTGTGTGCGGTTGCCGATCCGTTTTTTCCAAACCTGGCCAAAACAACTAGCTGCAGTCTGAACCTCCGTCGGGCCTCCGGTAGACAGAGGACCAGATAGGGCTAGACAACCAGGCCTCCGCGATGCACCCGGTCGCCGCTGGCGCCTATGGCGGCGGCGAGACGAGCGGACGGCGCGAGGGTTTCGCGTCCCAAGCCGCCAGCAAAAATTTGGGGAAGATCACTTCCCGGCCTCGCACCTACCAGGTTTTGACTTTGGGAGGAACCTTGGCCTTCTAAATAAGAGTCCAACAAAACCAGCACGGACACAACATCACACAACACACATAGAATACTTCTTGTAACAAGAGAAATAGTTTGGGCGAGTACCTACTTGTAACATTTCTTTTTAGAAAAAATGAGCATGTTGCATCATACTATCTCGCTAAAATAACTAAAATTCACGACTAAATTGCAAAAAACCACCACAATTGGAGACCCTAAATCAAAAAACCATCACCTTTCGGGGTTTTTTTTCAAAAAACTGCCACGTTTGTGCTGACAGTTTTCAAATGACCCTGATTCACTGATTTGCCGCGTCTGAGTTGCAAACCTGACCGCTTGGGCCCGCTGTTAGGCGCCACGTGGACAGGGGGCGACGGCGCCCGTCACGCGCCGTTAGACAGCGTCGCAGAAAACCTAGCGACCCGGTCGAGCAGCACCCAGTTCCCCATTCCACCTCTCTCTCACTTAGGTCTTTGCCTCTGACCCCTTCCACCACTCGTTTCCCACCGTCGGCCGCCGCTCGCCGCAGCCATGGTCTCCTGGAAGGACGACGAAACCAGCGGTGACGAATCTGTCTCCCCCCTTTTCAAGCCGCACGCAGAGGAAACCTACATGAGTATCATTTCTCCCAAATTAGGGTTAGGGTTTTCTTCGATTTGAGCTTTGTTTTCACCTCTGTGATTGAGGATTTGAGTAAAGTATCTGCTATATTGCACTATTGTAGATCCCACAGACCAATGTTGACCCAGAGTGGTGCGGCATTGTGGCCTGAGGCCCGCTGTGCTGTCATACGCTCCTGTAAAGAGGGTTGTTGTCTTCCAAGGAATAAACACTGGCCGTAGGTTTTACGGATGCAGTAATGAGGTTAGTGGCAGGTCCTCTATTTGCAATTTACTCTCTTGTAGATGAAGATTATGCAAATCCTTTAGTTGGTGCTCAGTTATCTGAATATATGTTTTTTTCTATTAACTGAATATATCTGAAAATGTTGTCTTATCTGCTGTTATGAGGAAAGAATTTGTCATTTAATCAATGCTTATCTGAATATATATAGATGTTCACTGAATATAGGTGTTAATGAGCTCAGTTAA
>NC_041381.1:608658850-608660344 GCF_002162155.2 Triticum dicoccoides | reverse complement strand
GCTTCACTAAAAAAAATATAGATGTTCACTGAATATAGGTGTTAATTGACTTATTTGAATGTGTTGTCCTGCTGCTCACTATGGTGTAGTATGAATTATTTCTCTTGAAGGAATCTGACAGGTTTAATAAATGCAAGTAACTATTGTTATCACAGGAAGGAGACAATTGTGGTCTAGTGCAGTGGATTGACCCAGAATGGCCAGAACCCATGAAAAATGCACTTCACAAACTTTGGGATATCTATGAGCACAGTAGCAAAGAGAATGAAGCTAAACAAAAGCTTATACTCAAGCTGGCAGAAGAGAAGAAGCTAATCTAGGAGAAGCACCAGAACCACATCAAGGAAACAAGCAATTTTTTTGCAACAATTCATAAGAATGTGATGAGGGAGAATTACCAGAAGATTATGCAGGATGGTGATGTAGAGAATGTTGTAGTTCAAGCCGAGGAAGAGAAGTCTAAACTTGAGAAAGACAATACTGAGCTTAGGACAACACTGCAAGTGATTAAGCAGAGCAATGGTGAACTTGTTAGGAATTGGAAGCAACATGTAGTAGATGAAGGTGTTCAACAGATTGAACAGATGAAGAAGGAGAAGAAGAAGCTAGAGTATATCATAGCTGATTTGCTTAAGGATGGGGAGGTAAACAAGGTGAAGATGAGGAAAATCAAAGAAATATGTGATGAGTGAGCAATTTGTTGGCATAATGTATGAGGCCAACAAGGTTGAACTAAGTTTGCTTGGTTGTATTGTCTTGAACTATGTTGTTTCTGTTGAATTAAGTACCCTGTTAAGTTGTAATGGATTATTATGTAAGATGTGAACACTAGTCTAAGATGTGGACCTTAGTAGTATGATGTAATGAATTATGATGTTATGTCAATGTGATCATATGGAATTGTGTTGTTAATGTGCATTGTGGTCCAAATTGATCATATAGATGCCTTATGTTGATGAGATGGTCTGTTGAAATATTTATGATATACTTCATGTCTTTACGAACAAGCATATGTTGTCGAGAGGCTTGACGAAGCCAAAGTGGTAGATGCCTTTCGTTGACAGTTGTCGAGAGGCTTGGTTAACCCAAAGTGGTGGGCATCTACCACTTTGGGTTACCCTAGCCTCTCGACAATCATCAACGAAAGGGAATCTACCACTTTGGGTTACCCTAGCCTCTCGACAACCGTCAATGAAAGGGCATCTACCACTTTGTGTTACCCTAGCCTCTCGACAACCGTCAACGAAAGGGCATCTACCACTTTGGGTTACCCTAGCCTCTCGACAACCGTCAACGAAAGGGCATCTACCACTTTGGGTTACCCTAGCCTCTCGACAACCGTCAACGAAAGGGCATCTACCACTTTGGGTTACCCTAGCCCCTCGACAACCGTCGACGAAAGGGCATGAACCCATGATATATTGAATAACCATTCAACATATTGAACAACATCATATTAAGTTTAGCAACATCACAGGAAGTTGACATATTAAA
>NC_041381.1:608639529-608658262 GCF_002162155.2 Triticum dicoccoides | reverse complement strand
CAACGAAAGGGCATCTACCACTTTGGGTTACCCTAGCCTCTCGACAACCGTCAACGAAAGGGCATCTACCACTTTGGGTTACCCTAGCCTCTCGACAACCGTCGACGAAAGGGTATCTACCACTTTGGGTTACCCTAGCCTCTCGACAACCGTCAACGAAAGGGCATCTACCACTTTGGGTTACCCTAGCCCCTCGACAACCGTCGACGAAAGGGCATGAACCCATGATATATTGAATAACCATTCAACATATTGAACAACATCATATTAAGTTTAGCAACATCACAGGAAGTTGACATATTAAATAGCAAGTTCATGATAGAGAATGAGCATCACAACAACTTTGCAACACCACAGCAAGCAGAGTAATCTAGCAAGTTCTAGATTAACAAAATGCAAGTTGCCAACACCACAACAACAACAATAGCCAGCCTAATTGCCACTAGCATAGAAGTAATCCCTAAGTCTGCTTGGCCTCTTCCTCACCCTTGAAGAACCAGATACTGCAGTAGTAGCAGGCCATGGAGGAGCAAATGAAGACCTAGCCCTTGATGAAGAAGTTGATGCACTTGCAGCAGCTATTGATTTAGCTCTAGCAGCAGTTGATGCAACTCTTCCACTAGTTGATGTAGTAGGTCTTGAAGAAGATGATGCAGCTCTTGCAGCAGTTGATGTAGCTCTTCCACTAGATGTTGGAGAAGTTGTTGGATCAGGTACAACAACAGCTCTAGATGCAGCTCTTCCACCAGAAGATGCTCCTGGAGCTCTTGCAAGTGTAGGGGCAGATCTTGTTTCCTAAAACAGAGCAAAGTTGTGCGTTAGTTGTTCAGTCAAATATGAAAGATGGATATGATGAAAAAGTTATTAATTTGAGGACCTTGTGCTTGTTCTTCCTAGCTGCAAGGGCTGGCTTCGAAGGAACACCAAAGTTTGTGTACCTATGCCCTTGCTTCCCACAGTTGCTGCAAGTTATTGTTCCAATTCTAGAAGTGTCCTTGGGTTTTGGTACTTCAAACTGCCCCTTCCTCCTCTAAGTATGCTTTTTGCCCTTCTTCCTATGGAACACATGGGGGGTCTATGTCTCTTGTATATGTTCTTGTCCATAGGTTATGTCCAGGAACAGGGTAGATCATTGGCTTGTAAACTTCTAAGTACATAGGCTTCTTGAAGAACAGATGTACAAAATCTTCAGGCTGCTGTTTGGATTTGTAGATGGCAGAGACAGCATGATTACATGGTACACCTCTCATGTCCCATTTTCTGCAGCCACATGTCCAGTTCTTCAACTTCACTGCATAAGATTTCTCATCAGTATTGACTTGATATAGATCTGGCCCAGCCAGCATAGCCTTGCCATTCCTAGCCCATTCCATTGACTCCTCTAACATTTCTGTATATGTTGGGGTAATTTTCAATCTAGCACCCCCCCCCATTCTTTTTTCATTGAACTTCACCATCAATTTTTCCCTACCACCTTCAACCATTGTTTTAATGGGTTTTCCCCTAATATGCAATATCATCCTATTGAACACCTCACTAATGTTGTTCACTACTAGGTCAGTTTTACAGTTGGTATCAATAGCATATCTAGCCCATGTTTCTACAGGAATTCCCTTCAGCCAGGCCCAAGCCTCCTCACTTTCCTTTCTAATTTCTCCCATTGCTTCATCAAACCCATTCTTAGTGTAAGAATAAGCTGTTGTATCCATATATTTCTTAAGTTCATCTCCTCAAAAGCCAGCACTTTGGAAATTTGCATAAATATGCCTTAAACAATATCTTTGAGGGCAATTTGGAAATACTTGGTCAATGGCATTAAGCAGACCCTAGTGACACAAAAAAATCCTAATTAAGTTTGCTAAAACTATTTGTGCTACAACTAGTAAGTAAAGAAAATGAATGTGCTAAGGAAATTACCTTCTGCCTATCTGAAATTATTGTGTAATTTCCAAATTGTCCTGATTCTCCCCCAAAACTATCTTCAGTTGACTTAAAAACCAACACCAAGTAGGGGTGTCCTTCTCAACTACTCCAAAGGCCAAAGGAAATATATTATTGTTTCCATCTCTGCCAGTAGCAGCTAAGATTTGTTGACCTATGTTTAACTTCACAAAACACCCATCAAGACCTGAAAAAGTGAAACAAAAAAGATGAAACAAAGAAATGAAACATACCAATGAAACATAACAATTTGGTGCATAAAAAAATACCAATGAAAGGTCTACATCCTTTAAGAAAACCCTCTTTTTCTGCTGGTAGACAAATGAAAAGTCTATGAAATCTTGGATTTTTGCTTGGATGTTGTTTCACCACTCTAGTTGTCACAATGCATCTGCTCCCATGACTTGTGTCCAAAACAGCTTGAAGATAGTCTCTAATCCTAGTGTATTGTGCTTCCTGGTCACCCTGCACAACACTCAGAGCTTACTGTCGTGCCCTATAAGCCTTCATATTTCCAACCTCCACACCATACTTCTCCTTTATCTTGTCTATGACGTCTCAATACCTGCTTTAGGATATGTCCTGAAGTTGTCTTCAACTGCTTTCGCCATAAACCTAGCAGGAACCTTGCAATTCTCACCACTTGGAGCACATGTATGTTGTAGTTGCAGCTTCCTAATAGAAAATGGTTTTTCATTTGCAATAACAAATGCAACCATGTGAAAGGGGTAGCCCTCCTCAAGACAATCAACTATGATCAGATCTTTGCTGTTCCTGTGGTAATTGTAGTTCCTTCTTTGTGTGACATGCAAATTAACCAAAACTCTTCTGAACTGGTAAACATCAAGGAAACACATGTGCCAACATATTTGCTGTTGTGGCTCAAGTCTTTTCACATCATACCATATCCTGGCCTTCCTCTTCTTTGCCCTAGACTTTCTACCAGATGTGGGGCAATACACTACTACTTCCTCATCTGAATCAACATAAAGTTCATCATCCATATCTTCATCACTTACTGGAATGTAGTCTGGCTCAAGTTCGGCTTATGAACTGCAATGTGATCTACTTGTTGGACCTCTTCTAACAGGCAATTTCTCTAGATGTGGTTCTTCAACAAACCCCTCTCCATCCTCCTCCTCCTCCTCAATCTCACAAAATAAGTCTTCTGGCTCACAATCACCTTCAAAAACCCTCTTCCTCTTCAAATCTTTTATTTTCTGGTTTAAGTTTGCATCTTCTTCCTCTTCCTGTTCCTCATCTTCCTCTTGTTCCTTTTCCTGTTGCTCCTCTTCCTCTTGCTCCTCTTCCTCATGTTCCTCTTCCATGTTATCTTCTTATTGCACTAATGACATGTCATCAGCATACTCTTTAAGAAAGTCATCTAACTCTGTGACACCTGATATGTCTTTCCAATTTCTAACATTGCAACTCTCTTGTGTGAAAAGATATTCTCCATATGAATCTTCTGTGTGTACACTGACAAGAGGAGTAGACATGTCTGGCTATGGTTCATTGCTCTGAGATTGATAAAACACACCTGCATCATCTATACTATAGACCTTAGGAGAACCAACCTGAGAAATTGGAATCTGCTACTCACATCCATCTCCAATGTTGATATGCATGTCAGACTCACTTCCTTTCATAACTGTGATAGTGACACACCTCTTGTCCTCATACAATATCAGCATCTCTTCTACATCTTTCTCAGATTTTATTAGTTACATGCCTGCCATCCCCACACCATGTTGCTTCACATAATACATGGAGTCCTTTTGACCATACCCCTCTATCCCAATAATAGCTAGCATATTGATATATGTGATATCTGATTCACATATGGTCCTTTCCAGATTGTCACAACCTTGGAAATGGAACCTAAGATCCCAAGGTTCATCTTCACCCAAACTGCAAGTTCAGTTAACAGCAAGTTTAGTTCATAGAAATTTCATTTAACAGCAGATTCAGAAAACTAGAAGAAAAGTTAACAAACAAGTCAGATAATACAAAACTCAATTAACAGCAGTTGAGCTCATATTCAATTAACACTCATTTCAGTTCAATCAATTGAGATCACTTCACACTTGAATTCATATTCAGTTGTCAATAAATTCTATTAACACTAACCACTAACTTCAGTTATCAGTTTTCAGTAAATTCAGTTAAATGTCAATAAATTCAGTGAACAACAGTTGAAATCATATTGAGTTAACTGTTAATTAAGTAAGCATATATATTAAGTAAATAGTAGATTGAAACTAACTTCAGTTAAGTGAATTGAGCTCATATTCAGTTAGAATAAATTTTCAATGAATAGAACTTCTAAATTGAAGAGCAATTGTAGAATTACAAACACTAATTCCTAAAATGAACTACAAACTAGGTTAACATAATTTAGTTAATGAGTAAAGCTACAAACCCTAATTCAGTTGACATAAACCCTAATTCCTAAATTGAACTACAAACAGAGAAAATACACTACCAAAATCACACCAAGTGTACAATTACAGTACCAGAATCACAAGAAAAATAATTGAAAAGGGAAGAAAAAACTCACTCAACGCCACCGAGGCTGGAAGTGAAGTGGTGGCTCTACCCTGGATTTGCTTTCTAGACCTGGGCCAAATTAGCAGCGGCCCTTGACTCAATGTTGTCAACGCTGGCATTGAAGATGCTGCCATCCTCGCCGCACTCATCACCACCGGCAACGCCAGATTGAATGGCGCCAATCGTACCAGGGGGTCCCATGGGAGAGCGAGGAACGGCGGAGCGGCCCGCAGAATCGACGATGGTGATGTGGTGGTCGTCTGTGATGTCACCGGCTGAGTCGGGCAGCTGCCGCCGGTGGCCATGAGGAGAGCGAGCTAGGGCGGACTCATGGGAAGGAGGCGATATGATTTGGGGGGAACTGGGTGCGGCTCGACCGGGTCGCTAGGTTTTGTGAGACGCCATCTAACGGCGCATGACGGGCGCCATCACCCCTTGTCCACGTAGCGCCTGACAGCGGACCCAAGTAGTCAGGTTTGCACTAAGACGCGGCGAATCAACATCATTTGAAAACTGTCAGCACAAACATGGCGGTTTTTTGAAGGAAAAAAACGAAAGGTGGTGGTTTTTTGATTTAGGGTCCCCAATTGTGGTGGTTTTTTACAATTTACTCTAAATTCACAATAGTCTACCGATAAAAGGCCCAGGGGAGATGGAAATGCAAGCAGACACCTATAGAAAAAAGGCCACTAATGTCTGAACAAAAGGTAGACATACCACTCAGCAAAACGCTACTGCATGAGTTGAAAAGCATTTTGCCAGGGCAGAAAGTGAACATCATCAATATGGCATAGATATACTCCCTCCATTCCATAAATTTAGAATAAAGTTGAGTCATCTATTTTGGAATGGAGGGAGTACTTAATGTCGACCTTTCATGGTTATATTTCAACTAAACCATGGATTATCATAATCTATTGCCCACCAATAAAGTTTTATGTTTCGAAGCCATGCATATCTTACAAGATTGTTTTATTAGATGTCTCAAACTAAGTATGGTTTGTGTTTCTAATGTTAGCCTAAGCTAATTGTTGAATACATAACCACAAAATTTTATTGCTCTTGTCCATTTCTAGGCAAAGCTGGTGTGGAGTAGTTCAATGAAAGAAGTATATAGAGACTTGATTTCAATAAAAGAAGTATATAGAGATGTCGTTATGCACCAATGAGTTTTTTCTCACTTATAGTTGAGTCTTTAAATTTTGTTTTCTTTTGTTTCTAAAATTTTCACTACCATGCTGAACTGAAGCATGAAGTTAACTAGTTTGTAGTGTTGAAAGATGGACATATCCTGGGAAAGTAGAGACTTTATGTACTTCCTAAGACTATTTTCAACCCTTCTTTGATCTCCTTTGTTTCTTTTATTTGAATTTGATGTACCTATGTTACTTTAATTCTGCTTTTCAAGGCCAAGTCTTTTGGATTAGGGGCCGATTATAATTCTTTCATTTGTGGAAATCAGGAGCTGGACTCCTGAAACCAGGCATCGCGATTTTGTTGCAAGTTAACCATGTCTTTGGGCCAGAAATGTGACGACCCGATCCCTAATAAGGTGCATGAATCTCTGCGTGTTTTATGTCATTCCCTTGATCAATAGCTAGAACACAGTTAATGATGAAATACCAAGATATATCACATGCCATATTATTACATCACAGATCCAGTCTCTTTACATTACATACCTACTTGCTCAAGGCTAGCTGATAATACCATATGCAACGGAAATACAATATTATCTTGTGGCGTACATCCACTCATAGGCAAAAGTTGAGTATAGCATCGTCACCCTATTTTTAATCCGCCACTGGTCATCCATAGTTCATGCACATGATACGTTGCAAGCACAAGGGTTAATACATCGAACGTACTGGCAAGTTTCACCGAAGTGAATATAAGCAAACCTAGATCATGCTTTTGGGGTAAGTGGCGGAGGCTAGTTTCTTTTTCCGAAAGTAAATAGATTTTATCCTACAAGTGGATCTACTATATCCATAGGACATACTGGTAAAGCCCCAACTATTCGTAGCATATTGAGACACTCTCGGTAAAGTCCTGATCGTAGTCTGCATATTGAGAAACTCTCGGTAGAATCCTCGTCGTGGTCTTGGACACAGGGGTAAAGCCTCCTATTCCCATGTTCAAACCATCATTTTTTTGTTATAAGAAAGGATGATGAGATCCAACCAAGTTTTTTTTTCTCGTTCCCATTTTTTCGGTCAGGGCCCAAAGAACTGGTTCTTATAAAACCTCAGAAATTCTAGGTTTTTTCACTCGAAATAATTCAAAAAATTGAATTCAAATTTTTCTGGTGCTAAAATACATTTAATCTAGCCTAATTCCAGCACAAAGATGGTATTGTGCCAGTGGTCACGTAGGCACACATTCTTTCTTGCTATCGTGGTATCGAATCCTCTTGGCTATGTCTTCTATTTTTGTTTTAACCATGAAGGCCCACTGGTAGAGACAACTGAAGGAAATATGCCCTAGAGGCAATAATAAAGTTATTATTTATTTCCTTAATTCATGATAAATGTTTATTATTCATGCTAGAATTGTATTAACCGGAAACTTAGTACATGTGTGAATACATAGACAAAACCTATAGTCCCTAGTATGCCTCTACTTGACTAGTTCGTTAATCAAAGATGGTTATGTTTCCTGACCATAGACATGTGTTGTCATTTGATGAAAGGGATCACATCACTAGAAGAATGATGTGATGGACATGACCCATCCGTTAGCTTAGCATTATGATCGTGTTAGTTTCATTGCTACTACTTTCTTCATGACTTATACAAGTTCCTCAGACTATGAGATTATGCAACTCCCGAATACCAGAGGAACACTTTGTGTGCTACCAAACATCACAACGTAAATGGGTGATTATAAAGGTGCTCTACAAGAATCCGAAGGTGTTTGTTGGGTTGGCATAGATCAAGATTAGGATTTGTCACTCCGTGTTTCTAAGAGGTATCTCTGGGCCCTCTCAGTAATACTCATCACTATAAGCCTTGCAAGCATTGTGACTAATGAGTTAGTTGCAGGATGAAGTATTACGGAACAAGTAAAGAGACTTGCCGGTAACAAGATTGGACTAGGTATTGAGATACCAACAATCGAATCTCGGGCAAGTAACATACCGATGACAAAGGGAACAACGTATGTTGTTATGCGGTTCGACCGATAAAGATATTCATAGAATATGTAGGAACCAATATGAGCATCTAGGTTCCACTATTGGTTATTGACCGGAAACGTGTCTCGGTCATGTCTACATAGTTCTCGAACCCGTAGGGTCCGCACGCTTAACGTTTGATGACGATTGGTATTATGAGTTTATGTGATATGTTGTACCAAAGATTGTTCGGAGTCCCGGATGTGATCAAGAACATGACGAGGAGTCTCGAAATGGTCAAAACATAAAGATTGATATATTGGATGACTATATTCGTACACCGGAAGTGTTCCGGAGAAGTTTCGAATAAAACCGGAGTGCCGGAGGGTTATCGGAACCTCCCGGGGAACTAATGGGCCTCGATGGGCCCTAGTGGAGAGAGAGAGGGGGGCGAGCCAGGGTAGGACGTGCACCCCCTCCCCCTAAGTACAAACAGGACAAGGAAGGGGGGCGCCCCCCTTGCCTTCCCTCTCTCCCCCTCCTTCCTTTCCCCTCCCTTCCCCAAGTTGGAAACCTACTAGGAATAGGATTCCTAGTAGGAATCCTACTTGGGGCGCGCCCTACAGGGGCCTGCCGGCCTCCCCCCTTGCTCCTTTATATACTGGGGCAGAGAGGCACCCTAGGACACACAAGTTGACAATTGTTTTAGCCGTGTGCGGTGCCCCCCTCCACAGTTACAGACCTCGGTCATATCGTTGTAGTGCTTAGGCGAAGCCCTGCGCCGGTAACTTCATCATCACCGTCACCATGTCGTCGTGCTGACGAAACTCTCCCTCGGCCTCAACTGGATCAAGAGTATGAGGGATGTCTGCGAGCTGAACATGTGCTGAATGCGGAGGTGCCGTACGTTCGGTGCTTGGATCGGTTGGATCGCGAAGACGTTCGACTACATCAACCGCGTTAACAAAATGCTTCCGCTTTAGTTCTATGAGGGTACATGGACATACTCTCCCCTCTTGTTGCTATGCATCACTTAGATAGATCTTGCGTGATCATAGGGATTTTTTTGCAATTACCGTGTTCCTCAACAGTGGCATCCGAGCGAGGTCTATGCGTAGATGTTATATGCACGAGTAGAACACAAAGAGTTGTGGGCGATAATAGTCATACTGCTTACCAGCATGTCATACTTTGATTCGGCGGTATTTTTGGATGAAGCGGCTCAGACCGACATTACGCGTACGCTTACGCGAGACTGGTTCTACCGACGTGCTTTGCAAATAGGTGGCCGGTGAGTGTCTGTTTCTCCAACTTTAGTTGAATCGCGTGTGGCTACGCACAATCCTTGTTGAAGGTTAAAACAGCACACTTGACAAAAAATCGTTGTGGTTTTTGATGCGTAGGTAAGAACGGTTCTTGCTAGAAGCCCGTAGCAGCCACGTAAAACTTGAAACAACAAAGTAGAGGACGTCTAACTTGTTTTTGCAGGGCTTGCTATGATGTCATATGGTCAAGGCATGATGTGATATAAATTGTTGTATGAGATGATCATGTTTTGTAACAAAGTTATCGACAACTGGCAGGAGCCATATGGTTGCGCTTTATTGTATGCAACGCAATCACCATGTAATTGTTTTACTTTATCACTAAGCGGTAGCAATAGTCGTGGTAACAATAGTTGGCGAGACGACAACGATGCTATGATGGAGATCAAGGTGTCGCACCGGTGACGTTGGAGATCATGATGATGCTTTGGTGATGGAGATCATGAGCACAAGATGATGATGTCCATATCATGTCACATATTTTGATTACATGTGATGTTTATCCTTTATGCATCTTATTTTGCTTAGAACGTCGGTAGCATTATAAGATGATCCCTTACTAAATTTCAAGGTACAAGTGTTCTCCCTGAGTATGCATCGTTGCTACAGTTCATCGTGCCAACATACCACTTGATGATCGGTTGTGATAAGTTCTACCTTCACATACAACAGGTGCAAGCCAGTTTTGCACACGCAGAATACTAGAGTTAAACTTGACGAGCCTAGCATATGCAGATATGGCCTCGAAACACTGAGACTGAAAGGTCGAACATGAATCATATAGTAGATATGATCAACATAGTGATGTTCACCATTGAAAACTACTCCATCTCACGTGATGATCGGACATGGTTTAGTTGATTTGGATCGCGTGATCACTTAGATGATTAGAGGGATGTCTATCTAAGTGGGAGTTCTTAAGTGATATGATTAATTGAACTTTAATTTATCATGAACTTAGTACATGATAGTATTTTGCATGTCTATGTTGTTGTAGATCAATGGCCCATGCTACCATTCCTTTGAATTTTAATGCGTTCCTAGTGAAAGCTAAGTTGAAAGATGATGGCAGTAACTACACAGAGTGGGTCCGTAACTTGAGGATTATCCTCATTGCTGCACAGAAGAATTACGTCCTGGAAGCACCGCTAGGTGCTAGGCCTGCTGTAGATGCTATTGATGACGTTAAGAACGTCTGGCAGAGCAAAGATGATGACTACTCGATAGTTCTGTGTGCCATGCTTTACGGCTTAGAATCGGGACTTCAAAGACATTTTGAACATCATGGAGCATATGAGATGTTGCAAGTGTTGAAGTTAATATTTCAAGCAAATGCCCGAGTTGAGAGATATTAAGTCTCCAACAAGTTCTACAGCTGCAAAATGGAGGAGAATAGTTCTGTGAGTGAACACATACTCAAAATGTCTGGGTATCATAATCACTTGACTCGGCTAGGAGTTGATCTTCCAGTTGATTGTGTCATTGACAGAGTTCTTCAATCACTTCCACCAAGCTATAAAGGCTTCGTGATGAACTATAATATGCAAGGGATGGATAAGACAATTCCCGAGCTCTTCACGATGCTAAAGGCCGCGGAGGTAGAAATCAAAAAGGAGCATCAAGTGTTGATGGTCAATAAGACCACTAGTTTTAAGAAAAGGGGCAAAGGGAAGAAATGGAACTTCAAGAAGAACGGCAAAAAGGTTGATGCTCAAGAGAAGAAACCCAAGTCTGGACCTAAGCATGAAACTGAGTGCTTCTACTGCAAAGGGACTGGTCACTGGAAGCGGAACTGCCCCAAGTATTTGGCGGATAAGAAGGATGGCAAAGTGAAAGGTATATTTGATATACACGTTATTGATGTGTACTTAACTAATGCTCGCAGTAGCACCTGGGTATTTGATACTGGTTCTATTGATCATATTTGCAACTCGAAACAGGGGCTACGGATTAAGCAAAGATTGGCTAAGGACGAGGTGATGATGCGCGTGGGAAATGGTTCCAAAGTCGATGTGATCGCGGTCGGCACGCTACCTCTACATCTACCATCGGGATTAGTTTTAGACCTGAATAATTGTTATTTGGTGCCAGCGTTGAGCATGAACATTATATCTGGATCTTGTTTAGTGCGAGACGGTTATTCATTTAAATCAAAGAATAATTGTTGTTCTATTTATATGAGTAATATCTTTGGTCATGCACCCCAGTTGAGTGGTCTATTTTTGTTGAATCTTGATAGTAGTGATACACATATTCATAATGTTGAAGCAAAAAAGATTGAAGTTTAATAATGATAATGCAACTTATTTGTGGCACTGCCATTTGGGTCATATCGGTATAAAGCGCATGAAGAAAATCCATACTGATGGACTTTTGGAATCACTTGATTATGAATCACTTTGTGGTTGTGAACCGTGCCTTATGGGAAAGATGACTAAAACTCCGTTCTCTGGAACAACAGAACGAGCTACTGACTTCTCAGAAATAATGCATACCGATGTATGCGGTCCGATGAGTATTGATGCTCGTGGTTGCTATCGATATTTTCTTACCTTCACAGATGATTTGAGAATATATTGTTATATCTACTTAATGACGCATAAGTCTAAGACATTTGAAAAGTTCAAAGAATTTCAGAGTGAAGTGGAAAATCATCGTAACAAGAAAATAAAGTTTCTATGATCTAATCGTGGAGGAGAATATTTGAGTTACGAGTTTGGTCTTCATTTGAAACAACATGGAATAGTTTCACAATTAAAGCCACATGGAACACCACAGCGAAATGGTGTGTCTGAATGTCGTAACAGTACTTCATTAGATATGGTGCGATCTGTGATGTCTCTTACTGATTTACCGCTATCATTTTGGGGTTATGCTTTAGAGATGGCTACATTCACTTTAAATAGGGCACCATCAAAATCCGTTGAGACGACGCCTTATGAACTATGGTTTGGCAAGAAACCAAAGTTGTCATTTCTTAAAGTTTGGGGTTGTGATGCTTATGTGAAAAAGCTTCAACCTGATAAACTCGAACCCAAATCGAAGAAGTGCGTCTTCATATGATACCCAAAGGAAATTGTTGGGTACACCTTCTATCAAAGATCCGAAGGCAAAATCTTTGTTGCTAAGAATGGATCCTTTCTAGAGAAGGAGTTTCTCTCGAAAGAAGTGAGTGGGAGGAAAGTAGAACTTGATGAGGTAACTGTACCTTCTCCCTTATTGGAAAGTAGTTCATCACAAAAATCAGTTCCAGTGATTCCTACACCAATTAGTGAGGAAGCTAATGATGATGATCATGAAGCTTCAGATCAAGTTACTACCGAACCTCGTAGGTCTTCCAGAGTAAGATCCGCACCAGAGTGGTATGGTAATCATATTATGGAAGTCATGTTACTAGACCATGATGAACCTATGAACTATGAGGAAGCGATGATGAGCCCAGATTCCGTGAAATGGCTTGAGGCCATGAAATCTGAGATGGGAGCCATGTGTGAGAACAAAGTATGTACTTTGGTGGACTTGCCCGATGATCAGCAAGCCATAGAAATAAATGGATCTTTAAGAAAAAGACGGACGCAAACGGTAAATATTACCATTTACAAAGCTCGACTTGTTGTGAAAGGTTTTCGACAAGTTTAAGGAGTTGATTACGATGAGACTTTCTCACCCATAGCAATGCTTAAGTCTGTCTGAATCATGTTAGCAATTGCTACATTTTATAATTATGAAATTTGGCAAATGGATGTCAAAACTGCATTCCTGAATGGATTTCTGGAAGAAGAGTTGTATATGATGCAACTAGAAGGTTTGTCGATCCAAAGGGTGCTAACAAAGTGTGCAAGCTCCAGCGGTCCATTTATGGACTGGTGCAAGCCTCTCGGAGTTGGAATAAACGCTTTGATAGTGTTATCAAAGCATATGGTTTTATACAGACTTTTGGAGAAGCCTGTATTTATAAGAAAGTGAGTGGTAGCTCTGTAGCATTTCTAATCTTATATGTAGATGACATATTGTTGACTGGAAATGATATAGAATTTCTGGATAGCATAAAGGGATACCTGAATAAGAGTTTTTATATGAAAGACCTCGGAGAAGCTGCTTACATATTGGGCATCAAGATCTATAGAGATAGATCAAAACGCTTAATTGGACTTTCACAAAGCACATACCTTGATAAAGTTTTGAAGAAGTTCAAAATGGATCAGTCAAAGAAAGGGTTATTTCCTGTATTACAAGGTGTGAAGTTGAGTCAGACTCAAAGTCCGACCACTGCAGAAGATAGAGAGAAAATAAAAGTCATTCCCTATGCTTCAGCCATAGGTTCTATCATGTATGCAATGTTGTGTACCAGACCTGATGTATGTTTTGCTATAAGCATAGCAGGGAGGTACCAAAGTAATCCCAGAGTGGAGCACTGGACAGCGGTCAAGAACATCCTAAAATACCTGAAAAGGACTAAGGATATGTTTCTTGTTTATGGAGGTGAAAAAGAGCTCGTCGTAAATGGTTACGTTGATGCAAGCTTTGACATTGATCTGGATGACTCTAAGTCACAAACCAGATACATATTTTTATTGAATGGAGGAGCTGTCAGTTGGTGTAGTTCCAAGCAGAGCATCATGGTGGGATCTACGTGTGAAGTGGAGTACATTGCTACTTCAGAAGCAGCAAATGAAGGAGTTCGAATGAAGGAGTTCATATCCGATCTAGGTGTCATACCTAGTGCATCGGGTCCAATGAAAATCTTTTGTGACAATACTGGTGCAATTGCCTTGGCAAAGGAATCAAAATCTCACAAGAGAACCAAGCACATCAAGAGATGCTTCAATTGCATCTGTCATCAAGTGTCAGAAGGGGACATAGAGATTTGCCAGATACACATGGATCTGAATGTTGCAGACCCGCTGACTAAGCCTCTTCCACGAGCAAAACATGATCAGCACCAAAGCTCCATGGGTGTTAGAATCATTACTATATAATCTAGATTATTGACTTTACTGCAAGTGGGAGACTGAAGGAAATATGCCCTAAGAGGCAATAATAAAGTTATTATTTATTTCCTTAATTCATGATAAATTTTTGTTATTCATGCTAGAATTGTATTAACCGGAAACTTAGTACATGTGTGAATACTAGACAAAACCTATAGTCCCTAGTATGCCTCTACTTGACTAGTTCGTTAATAAAAGATGGTTATGTTTCCTAACCATAGACATGTGTTGTCATTTAATGAATGGGATCACATCATTAGGAGAATGATGTGATGCATATGACCCATCCGTTAGCTTAGCATTATGATCGTGTCAGCTTCATTGCTACTTCTTTCTTCATGACTTATACAAGTTCCTTAGACTATGAGATTATGCAACCCCCGAATATCGGAGGAACACTTTGTGTGCTACCAAATGTCACAACGTAAATGGGTGATTATAAAGGTGCTCTACAGGTCTCTCCGAAGGTGTTTGTTGGGTTGGCATAGATCGAGATTAGGATTTGGCACTCCATGTTTCAGAGAGGTATCTCTGGGCCCTCTCGGTAATACTCATCACTATAAGCCTTGCAAGCATTGTGACTAATGAGTTAGTTGCGGGATGAAGTAT
The DNA here is from genome assembly GCF_002162155.2 of Triticum dicoccoides. Classification (NCBI taxonomy): domain Eukaryota; kingdom Viridiplantae; phylum Streptophyta; class Magnoliopsida; order Poales; family Poaceae; genus Triticum; species Triticum dicoccoides. The sequence continues at coordinate 608,643,731 of NC_041381.1, read as the reverse complement.
TATGAAACAAGTAAAGATACTTGCCGGTAACGAGATTGAACTAGGTATTGAGATACCAACGATCGAATCTCGGGCAAGTAACATACCGATGACAAAGGGAACAACGTATGTTGTTATGCAATTTGACCGATAAAGATCTTCATAGAATATGTAGGAACTAATATGAGCATCCAGGTTCCGCTATTGGTTATTGATCGGAAACGTGTCTCGGTCATGTCTACATAGTTCTCGAACCCGTAGGGTCCGCACGCTTAACGTTCGATGATGATTGGTATTATGAGTTTATGTGATATGTTGTACCGAAGATTGTTCGGAGTCCCGGATGTGATCACGGACAAGACGAGGAGTCTCGAAATGGTCGAGACATAAAAATTGATATATTGGACGACTATATTCAGACACCAGAAGTGTTCAGGAGGAGTTTCAGATAAAACCGGAGTACCGGAGGGTTACCGGAACCCCCCAGGGAACTAATGGGCCTTGATGGGCCCTAGTGGAGAGAGAGAGGGGCTGGCCAGGGCATTCCACACGCCCCCTCCCCTGAGTCCGAATAGGACAAGGAAGGGGGGCGGCGCCCCCCTTGCCTTCCCTCTCTCCCTCTCCTTCCTTTCCCCTCCCTTCCCCAAGTTGGAAACCTACTAGGAATAGGATTCCTAGTAGGAATCCTACTTGGGGCGCGCCCTACAGGGGCCGGCCGGCCTCCCCCTTCCTCCTTTATATACGGGGGCAGGGGCACCCTAGGACACCCAAGTTGACAATTGTTTTAGCTGTGTGCGATGCCCCCTCCACAGTTACACACCTCGGTCATATCGTCGTAGTGCTTAGGCAAAGCCCTGCGCTGGTAACTTCCACTACAAGAAATATGTCAACTTGTGACCACCACTATTGGTCACTGAAAGGTCATGGTTTTTCATTTGTGGCCTTTTTGTGACCAAAAACAGAATGTCAAAAGTTGGCGGTCGTAAACTGACTATAGCGACCTTTCTTGTGGAATGGTCGAAGACATTTATGACCAAAATAAGTCCACTGTGGCGTTTTGGTCACTAGAAACCTCCCCAGGCCACGTAGGCATCCAGCGTGGCAAGCTGATGTGGCACAAGATTCAGCCCGGTCCAATTCTGTCTTTTATATGGGCCAAGCCCACTAATTCCAATAGATTTATGTTTTTTTATGGTCAACTAAATGGGCCAAGCCCAATTTTTGCAAGCCTTTCCTTTTTTGGGCCCTTTACTTTTTCTTGTAAATTTCTTTTTTTGGCCTTTTCATTTTGTTTTTTGCCGGCCTTTTCATTTTGGTTTTTATAACTTTTTGGCAGAATTATTATTTTTGCTATTTAAAATAAAATAAACAATTCCACGGCAACATCATCAGTTGGTTGTAGCCTTTTCAGGTGCAGTACACAGGAATACAATTTTGCCCATATATATTGTTGAGAAATTTTCATAATTTTGCTGTCAAAGCAGCATGTACACAGGAATACAATTTTGCTATCAAAGAAACATTTCAAACGTACATCTTCATGACATCGTACATAAAAACCAGCAATAAAAAGATTACAATATGCCATTTGGCTCAGATCTTGCATGCGCAGCATCTCACATTCATGTACAGGAGAGGAGGAGGGGCTTGAGTTGTCCTGAAGGATACGCATTCCTGAAGGACACAAAAAGTAGAGGTATTATTTTGGACAATAAGCTCCAAGACAACATTGTAGGCTATTAACGTAAAATAAGTTATTATCAGGTTAAGCCTCCTTAGTTTAGTGATCATTTTCTCATACAATTTTATTTCAACTTAATAGTATCCAGAATCAAGCAAGGAACTAAACATCAGCAGCAAAAAGGTGAGAAACTGCATCAATCAACAAGATAATGGTTGTATGATTTGTTCTTCAGGAACTTGGACATCAGCAAAAAAGTACTGATGCAAGCAATAGACTACACAAAACCTTCATTAAAGGAGTACTCCAATTCATCTTTAAAAAAGTTTACGCAAGCATTAAAGGAATAGTTTCAGCTAATTTTAAATACTCCAGCAGCAAATACTGCTAACACTAATAGGCTAGTAGAAAATACTGCATTTTTCGAGTGTTAACAAATGTTCAGTAATTTATGGTGTACAGCAGCAGCATCACATTAAGAAAGTGAGCTAAATTTTATAGTGCACAGAATCACTGGTTGTGCATAGAATCACAGCATTTATGCTGTACAACAGTAGCAGCATCACTGGTTGTTCACAGAATCACAAATGCGTGAGCATATAGTTTCATGCTAGGGGTAGAATGATAGCATCGCAACACAGCTAAGAAAATATATGATTTGAACAACTATATGGTTTGAACAGCAGCAGTATCACTGGTTGTTCACAGCATCGCAATCCAGCAAACCACTAAAATAGAAGAGGAAAGCAGACAAGCAAATATATGATTTGAACAACTATATTACTAGCACATCCTTATGTGTTTGCCTTAGGAGTAGAATGATAGCATTGCAACACAGCTGAATGTCTTTGAACAAATACCAATCAAAAGCAACACATTCTGCGCAACTTTTGATAACACAATTTGGATTAAACAACAGATTATGCTTAGCTAACTAAGAAACAAGAGAGGAGAAAGGACCTTGAGTTGGTGTTGCTGCTCCTCTCCATGGCTGTGCGTCACCCTCCTCTCCTTCCCTGCAACAAGTGAGTTGAGTTCTCCTGCAGAGCACCAATAAACATAGCAAACAGAGAGGCGTGAGGAACCCAAGTCCATAGCTGTCGGATCGAATCAAACAGATGGGGGAGGGAGGGAGGGGAACACCTTTCCCTTGGATGGCTGGACGACAGCGCCGTGGACGTCGAGGTCCAGGTTGAAGAATCCCTTGATGGCGGCGACCTTGACCTTGGTGGCTGGGTGCGCCCCTGCCGCTCCTCGAGCAGGACAAGGCCGGCGGCTGCAGCTTGAGGAGAAGGGCACTGCTCCCAGATCTGTCAACCTCATTGCCGGTGCTCGGCTTATCCGCACCATGGGCACAGCAGCTACTCCCTGAACAAGCACAACAGCATCATGCGTTCACAAGATCGAACAGATCATCATATTTACAGAGTCCGAGCAAAAGCAGGTAATAATCATGATATGAGAGTCTCAACAGGTTAAAATTATTTCCATGCATGTCTGTAGCAACTGAATTATAAGTTTTAGCAACAATCTGTTGCATTAGCTTGTTGTTGAAGTGAAAAGATTTGGGCAGGGAAATGGTGATCATAAGTAAGCACCTTGGTGCTGCTGAACCATGGCCTCCATTTTGCTGCCACAGGGAGCTAGAGCTGGTTAACAGAGAGCCTACTGGAAGTGACGGGCACCCTCCCGTTAGTGTCTCCCCTGCAAACAAAAGGTCAGTGGCCATTATTTTCAGCATTGCATGGACAAACAAGCATGTATTGTTAGCAGCAATTTGTACGTAGCCTACATGTCCCTTTTGAAAATCAACATACACATACAAGCTGATTTGAAATGCAGGACCTGGTATAGCACTGCTACCAACATTGGTGAATCAGAAAACGAAATGATGACTGCACCCATGGTAAGCAACTGCAAGCAAATTTATGTCCCCAAACAGTCGATGGGTCAGCAAGTATGTAACGAGGTAAACAACAGTGCAGCAAGCACAGGAAGATGAAACTGCTCCATCCAACAGGTGGGAAGCCACAGCGGCAAGTAGATCTATACATAAACCATCTACAGATCACGCGAGGAGAAGCAAGCAGTTAAATAATCTATAGCACGGGGAGGGCGTTCCGAACAAGCAGGATGGTGCAGATCCATCCGTCCGTGCACCAAAGTAAGGTACATTATGCATCCATGGGGCAAGGAAAACAGAGCGGATGAAGCGGGCGGAGGGGAAGGGGGTGGTGGTTAATTGCTTACTCTGGCCGTTGCGGGCGGTGAAGAGGACGGTGGCGGTGGGGTCTCCGATGAGGCACTCGGCGACGCAGGTGCGAGCGGATGGCTTGTCGAGGACGGCGCGGGCGGAGAGGACGCGCGCGGTAAGGTTGTGGTCGTGCGTCTGCGGCAGCAGCTTGTCGATTGTGGTGAAGACGGGCTTGCGCAGCTGCACGGCGGGCTTCGCGGTGGCTGCGGGCTGCGCGGGGGATGGGGAGGGGGCGATGCAGTTAGGGGTGGTATGGGTGTAGGGTTAGGGAAGGGAGGTGGCTTGGGG
>NC_041381.1:608623867-608639217 GCF_002162155.2 Triticum dicoccoides | reverse complement strand
GGGGAGAGAAAGAAAGAAAGAAGGCGGTGGGGTGGATGGAAGATGCTAGCTAGGGTTTCGTCTCAGGTGGGGTTGGTGGGGGAGGCGAGGAGCGACGACTACCGTTGGATCCGGGAGGTTCCAATGGTGTTTTGTGCATGATCCGTGTGCCTTGTCCACGGACCAATCAGAACGCAATACAATACTATGACCAATTAAATTGGTCGTGATAAATTTAAAAATAAGATGTAGATCATCTCAAATATTTACTTAACCTGATAAATTGGAAAAAAAATGAAACAAAAGAAAAACTTTCTCATCATGTCATCAAATGTGACCTAGTTTTTAGAAGAAAAAAATAACAAAATAATAATAAGGAACTTTTCATTTTCTTTGCATGAAAATTCATTTTTTATTTTTCGAGTGCTCAAAATGAGTTTTTTTGTGAAGAACATGCCAAATATTTGTTGCAAAATTGTATCAAATCATTTTTCTAAAATACTAGACCATATTTAATGTACAAATAACCAAATGGTTGGGTGTCAAAACTTTTAATCCACCTCTCGTGAAAAAGACAAATTTCCGCCGATTTAGTTGGAAGTGGGTCAAATTTGAACTGCAGCTGCCTCATAGCTTGCTCTTTATTTTTCCCAAAAATCATTTCTAGGTACGTAAGTGTATATTTAATCATAGAAACACCAAACAAATTCCAAGATTCAACCACTAGCTAGGTACGGTCATTCCTGCCGTTTTGACCGCATTTTGAAACGGGCATAAAAAATCCAAAAAAAATCAAAAAATTGGAAAACCTTCACATTGTGTAACTATATGTGACTAAGTTATCAGGAAAAATAATAAACTTGTAATACGGCAATTCTTTTTAAAAAAGTGTTCTCAGAAATGAGCTATCATTTGTGAAGATTCATGGCTTTCCACTACTAGGGAAAAGGCTAGCAGCAGCGCGGGTTTTAGGTGTATCAGTAGCGCGGGGTGGGGCGCTACTAATAAGGCGCTACAGCTAACATATAGCAGTAGCGTGTGGTCACCGGCGCTACTGCTACACAAGTGTAGCAGCAGCACGGTTACTGGGAGCACGCTACTGCTAGTAGCTCTAGCACCCTTTGCAGCAACGCGCTACTGCTATAGAGGCGCTGCTGCTAACTTCTATACACTCACTACTGCTAATTTAACAGGTTTTTTTGTTTTTTTGGGCATATTTGTTTTGTATTTGAACAGGCTTTATAGAAGAATCTTTAGCACATAGAAATGTCATCATGATACACATACAAATGCCTGCGAGACCACGAATATAATCATAGCATATACATACAAATAGTCTCATCATAATCATCATCCAACACAAAGTGGTCTCTCGTCATCATCTCAAAAATAGCGATACAAGTCCTTGATTACTTGCAAATACATCGTCATCCATCTAAACAATGGTATACGCGAGAAGAGCTATCACTTTGAGTACATGAGTTCATATCCCTCCCTCGCATTAGCGTGAACCTAAACTAACTACTGCCTGTCGCTCGGAAACCGGAAACCGGCAACACCTGGGCCTGACACTCCGGCCACTCATCGTATATATACTCCTGGCATAGCACTTCTTCGCCATCGATGATCTATGCACCTGCATCGTCACATGAGTAGATGATATGCAACATATATAGTTGAGCAACAGAAAGAGACAGACTTGACAAAAATAGAAACAACATATCATAAGCATAAATAACAAAGTTCATCGTAACCAAAATGCCCTAACTAGAGTGATCTTCGCTAGTCGAGGAGGAGGACGGTTTAATTACATCACAAATAAAGTTTCACTGCACATAACTCAAAGTTTTTTCATACAGAAAGTATGGACTAAACAGACACATTGTCATATATCGACAATCACTCCAACATGTCGCGCCATCCATCGAGGTCAGGGAGATAGTCCCCGAGCTTAGTGAAAGGCTTCATGTCGAGACGCTGAGAGGCTATGCATGTTCGGACGTCTTCCCGCGACATTTGTCCTCCGTAGAACATCCCTGTTTTTCCGACGACCTCTTTCATGATGATTTGGGCAAGTTCGCGCTGGATGTTATAGAACTCAGCTCGAAGTCGATGATCCTCGATATCTCCTATGTCCTTTACCCATTGCAGAATATGGGCATCGCCAGATCTAGGTGACATGTGAAGGTTCTGGTGATCCCGTCTGTACTCCAGCATGTGGTGTAGGACATAGAATCCATCATTAAGAGAATCGTTCGGTTGCTGGATGCATCAGAAGTCGGTCTTGTGGCTGAAGGCGGCCCTGCCGCCCCTTCTCTTCTTGTCCCTAACCTCTCCACCCCTTGCTTGGTAGTAAAACATAGCACTGTCGAGAACATCTTTGATGTGGGTGTAATCCTTTTTGTGAATGTTCTTTGACGAGTCCAAGTAAAGAGCATGGGAGAATCGGGGGTAGAGGATGATGAGGACGGCGTGCCCACCGCTGCGCAAAATAAGTACACCTCAAATTAATTAGCCTCCACCGTGCAAATGAATTATTGAAATCGAAGGAAGGATAGCAGCGCGGATGACTTACACGGGATGATAAGGCACGAGAATCGCCTCCTTGTCCTTATTGGCGAGCATGAAACTGACGATGTAATCCGTCGCGTATTCACGCTGCTCTGCACAGACTCCCAAGAAGCTCTCGTGCATGTAGTACGGGTCAGCGACACAGATATGACGTATCTGCTCAACCCCAATGATGTAGTTCATGTGCAAGGCATAAAGGCGGACAAATGTAAAATCCAGCTTCTTCACGTGAAACATGTCGAATATGTAATCGAATCGGAGGAAGAACTTATCCGCAGGGAAGCTGTCGATGTACGACATTTGCCGCGGAACGTTAACCACGTAGAGTGGGTATCCTGGATCTTTCGAGGCGATGAGGCATTTCTCTACCCGCAGCACATCATCATGAAGTCTCCTTAGATCGCCGAATCTGGCCCGTAGCGCTGTTGCAGGTAGGATTGGTTGACTGGGGATATGCCATTTATCCGCATCGGGGATATCTATACGGTCCTGAAGCCGAGGCTGCTGAGGCGGCTGGATCATAGAATCAGCTTTTTGCCTTTCCTCGCTCTCTTCATAGACTTCTTTACTACCGGAAGGTCGTCAATAACACGTTGAGACGGTAATTCAGGCACCGACTCATGACGCTCAAACCCTGAGGAGGCGCCAGTATAGACATACTGTTCAGCGCCATCGTCGTCCTCATCCTCATCCATGGCGACGTCATCAGCGACTATTGGAGCCTCCTCCTTACCCCGTCCGCTATCACCCAACCCGACACCCGACGCTAATTGGGTAGGTGGGGTGTTGATGTTCATACCTTGCTGAGGCTGCGTGCTTGTGGGTGTGCTCCCGGCCGCCTCCAGACGAAGCAGACTCTTTGGCCACAACAGGACCCACCCATTGCAACAATCACCAAGCCGCCGCGGTGTCTCCTCGTCATCCACCAGTAGTGTTGGAGGAGGCAAATTCTCGTGGCCCGGTTCGACACTGGCCATGGAAACCTTGAAGACGTTCGGGGGGATCGGCCGGCTGTGGAACAATGGTTCCTTCGGCTTCATTATCGCCGCCTTCCCCACGGCCACCTTCTGGTCGCCGATGGTGTACAATATGGTGCACGGGGTTTCGTCGGCCTGCAAAGAAAAGTCTGCGACGTGAGACATCCGAAAGGCAACAAAAACGGGAGATTATACATTTATATTGAAGGGGGCCGGTGTGACAGATACCGTGAGGGCGTCGAGCTCAGCCAAAGACGAAGCACCGCTGAGCACGTCCGGTGCGGGAGCAGGTGCGGTACCCGGTGTGGGAGCAGGTGCGGGAGCAGGTGCGGGAGCCGGTGCGGGAGTAGGTGCTCCCAAGAAGTCAGCAAGGGGAAAGTCCTCTGCATTTTTTTCTGGATTTTTCCTTGTCCAAGTGATAACGCCGGTCACCAAGGAAGTAGACAAATCTGCAACCGCCTGTTTTGCGGCAGCTATCGCTGTTGCAACTATCTGAGATGATTTCTTCTCAACCGCAATCTCAACCTTCTTGTTGATGTTTTCTTCAGTTAACCTCCGTCTTTCCTTTCTCTCCTCCGTGGTCTCACGGTAGTACTTCTTCCACGTGGCGCCGTCTCCGACACCGTGCACGTGTCCATACGACGGGCGAGTATCCACCGGTTGTCGTTTCAATATGTTCAATGCCCGGTTGAATGGAGTGTCCCACTTGGGCCTCGCCAATGCCTCAGACGGCGAGTCGCTTTCGGCCGCAATCCGGTGCTGCTCTCTCTGCAAAAGGCACAAGGATCGTTTACAAATATGACTAACGTGTGTAGTCGAATTGATCAGAAACTAAAATTACCAGCAGTCTCATGAACTCTGTAATGACTGGTGTTGTCTCGTAAACCTTCTTCACTGGGTCCCAACGGTGTCAGGCCCTCAGGACGTCACGCTCCTGCGGGATGGTGAAATCCGCCAAGGGGTCTGGGATGCCCAGACTCGCGGCTTCCGCGTCCTCCTTGGCCCATTTGGACCTCTTTCCGCCGTAACCACGGCTTCCGAGGTGGTGGCTCCCAATGTTCCTCTGTTGAAGCCCCTTCATGTACTTATGCTTGTTTTTGGCAGCTTCGGCCTCGCAAGCCTCCTTGAATATTTGAAACTGGTTCTCCGTGATTGTCGGATTATCCTTTACAATCTCGGAGTAGGGTTCCTTCTTGTCGATGATCCTTGCTTTCACTCGAGTTTTCCAGGAGGCCAACGCGTCACTGAACTTGGTCATGGCGTGTTTGTTTATCTTCTTCATTGTCGAGTCCTCGTCTGGATCTTCATAATCCTTCTCATTCCGGCCAGGGAACAAGAATATCTGGTGAAACTTCTTTAGGAGGGAGCTCCTCATATTTTCTATCTTCTGTAGTTTCTCATCGTTGATGGTGGCGGTTGTCCGTACGATGCAGCCTATTTGATTGCCGTAGCACGAGCGAGCTTCCTCGGGCGCCTTTGGCTCAAAAATGTCGTCGTCCACCTCCGTGACCACCAGCCTAGTAGTCCTGAGTTTGTTAGGAAGTCGTTGCCTCTTTGCTTTCGGTTCTACACCGGCTCCGCTCCCCGAGGCAGCACCGGTCTCAGCGCCGGTCTCGATGTCGGTCTGAATCTCAGCGCCGGTCTCAGTCTCAGCACCGGTCTGCGTGTCGGTCTTAGTCCCCGATGCCACCGGTGGGCCCAGCAACAACATCGGTTGATCGTCGGTAAGGCTAAAATATTCGTCTGCCGCCAGGTAGACATCGTCGCAATCACCAGAACCCTGTCCTTCATAGTTGCTAGCCATGTTTCCTATGATTAAATCTAGTCAATTAATTCTAGACCTAATAAAATGAATAATGACATAAAAAAGTACTATTGTTTTGCAGGAATGTTGACTCCTTCCTGGTGCGGCAAATCCCGGGCACTCGATATGTCCTAGTTTGTAGCACAAGTCATGCCGAAATTCACGGAAAATTTCGACATGACCTTTGCTAAAAAGTGGACAAATCGAGAACCTGAAATTTGCTGAACAGAAATGAATCAACATTCCGGCAAAACATAGGCCATCAGCATCATTCCCTGGAAACAACAAAGCCACTCGGGCACAATCAAACAACTTCAATGAAAAGATATAACATGAGCAAACACTATATAACATGGCCACTTCAATGAAAAGATATAATCAACAATAATGGAATATGCAAATGAACATCAATGACATATAGCTACTGTTCTGCTTGACCAAGTTTTTGAAAAGAAAAACAATTATGTTTTTTGTTTATAGCTAAATGCCATAGCTACTGTTTTTTATTTATAGCTAAATACTTTTGTTTTTTGTCTAAAGCTAAAAGTCTAGGAACTACATTTTCTCTAACCCTTTTGACCTCACCAGAATTTCCACAGCAAGACCTTAGTACCTACACCCAATTTCTTAAAAAATATTCAGGTCCATAGTCCAAATAATTCAAATTTCATTTGAATGAAATTTGGAACGATTCAGGTCCGTAGTCAAAATATTTTTTTATAGCTAAGTGTTTTTTGTTTATACCCTCTATTAATTTAAATCTAAATGCTACTATTATTTATATACCCTCTATTAGTTTAAAGCTAAATGGAATTACTATTTAGGAATTTTCATAAAAATTGCCCTAGCTAATTTCCTAAAAAAATTGCAAATCATTTTTCCTAAATGCTATAAAATGCCTACTGCCCTAAAAAATCTAGGGTTCATATGAACACCTAGGGTTCATATGAACATCAACACAGTATCAACACATATATATAATTGCCCTAGCAGAGAGAAATAGGAGGGTAGGGACAGGAGAGGCATAGCCTTACGGTCGGCAGCGAGGGCAGGCTCTGCCTCAGGCAGCGGCGGTGAGGTCGAGGGCGGCGGCGGCGAGCTTGAGGGAGGCGACAGTGAGGTCGACGACGACGGCCTCGGGCGGCGGGTGTGAGGTCGAGGGGGCAGCCTCGGGCGGCGGCGGTGTGGTCGAAGGCGGCCTCCGACGGTGGCGGTGTTGTCGAAGGCGCGCGGCAGGGCAACGGCGGCGATGGAGCAGTTGGGGGACAGGGGGGAGTAGAGAGGGGGGGAAAGGACTTAGCGAAATTTTGAGCCAGGGCCGCCGGGATTTGAGTCAAACTAGCAGCAGCGCATTTTCACAAAACGCGCTATAGCTAAGATAGCTATAGCGTGTTCCAGAGAAACGCGCTGCAGCTAACCCTTTCTGTTTTCTTTCTCTTTTTCTTTTGTTTTCTTTACGTTTTATTTTTTTCATTTCTCCTTTTTCTATTTCTTTCATTTTCATTTACTTTTCTACTTATTTTTCTATTTATTTTCTTTTCCATAGCAGTAGCGCTGTAAAGAAGAAACGCGCTGCTACAATGTTTTTAGCAGTAGCGTGCTTCTGCGAGAAGCGCTGCTACTATTCCTAGCCTACCGGCACCAGTGAGAGAATTTTAGTAGTAGCGCTTTTCTGTGGAGACGCGCTACTGCTAAAATAATGATTGTAGCGTGGTTTTGCAACAAGCGCTACTACTAAGTAGCGCTAGCGCCGAGTTTTGACCAACGCTACTGCTATACCTCTGTGTATAGCGTTTTCTCTAGTAGTGTTCAAGCCAAATGCTCAATCTTATGGTCACATTCGTGGCATAGTTTGTTCAAATGATCTCCTATTATGCACAAGGGTGCATCTTGGCATGACAGACAATGTTGCCTAAGGGAGCTTTCATTTTATTTGGACGGAAAATTCATTTTCCATTTTTCGAGTGCCCAAAATGAGTTTTTTTTGTGAAGGACCTACCATATATTTGCTGCAAAATTGGACCAAATCAATTTTATAAAATACTAGGACATATTTAATGCACAATTGACCAAATGGTTGGGTGTAAAAAGTTTTCATCCACCTCTGGTGAAAAAGAAAAATTCCCGCCGATTCAGTTGGAAACGGGTCAAATTTGAACTGAAGCTGCCTCATAGCTTGCTATTTATTTTTTCCAAAAATCATTCCTAGGTACATAAGTACCTATTTAATCAGAAAAACACCAAAAAAATTCCAAGATTCAACCACTAGCTAGGAACGGTCATTCCCGCCGTTTTGACTGCATTTTGAAATGGGCATAAAAAATTCAAAAAAAAATCAAAAAATTGGGAAACCTTCGCATTGTGTCAGTATATGTGGCCAAGTTCCCAGGAAAAATAACAAACTTGTAATACGGCAATTATTTTAAAAAAGTGTTCTCATAAATGAGCTATCATCTCTGAAGATTCATGGCTTTCAAGCTAAATGATCAATCTTATGGCCACATTCGTGGCATAGTTTGTTCAAATGATCTCATATTGTGCACAAGGGTGCATATTGGAATTGCAAACAATGTTGCCTAAGGAAGTTTTCATTTTCTTTGGACGAAAAAACCATTTTTCATTTTTCGAGTGCCCAAAAGGAGGTTTTTTTGTGAAGGACGTCCCAAATAATTGTTGCAAAATTGGGCCAAATCAATTTTTTAAAATACTAGGACATATTTAATGCACAATTTACAAAATGTTTGGGTGCAAAAAGTTTTGATCCACCTCTCGTGAAAAAGACAAATTTCCGTTGATTCAGTTGGAAGCGGGTCAAATTTGAACTGCAGCTGCCTCATAGTTTGCTATTTATTTTTTCGAAAAATCATTTCTAGTTACATAAGTACCTATTTAATCATAAATACATGGTTTGGTGGCGATACGTCGAGGTTTGGGCGGTGGCCGAGGGCCCCAACTCTAGAGCGCATAAACTCGCATGCCCGCCGCGTGGTCACCGCATGACCGTGGCGTTTCCATGTGTTCTGGGCGGCCTAGGTATGTCTAATGGGTTGGGCACTCCCCAAGTAGGTTCTAGGAATAAAATCACAACATAAGATTCTCACGAGGAGACCGGTCGATGCTCAAACATGAATAAGCAGCCAAGTGTTTGATTTACGGTACGGGAAATGCACATAGCTAATGGGCGTGAGTTTTGGCTGAGGATGATCAGTTACTAAGAAGACCGTCTTAACAAATTTTCACCTCAAAAGGAGGAGCCTAGGTGGTACTTGCTTTACAAAGTACCACATTGGACATAAATACGAATGTTGAAGCTCGGCTCAAAATAATGAATGGATTGAGCTAGCATTTGGTGGAGGATGGTTATTTGGGCATAGGAAAGCACTGTAGAAAATGGATACTATTTGGACATGCCAAAGTGGTACTTCCTTCACAAAGTGCTGCTCTGAACAGAATAGGAAAATGAATATTTTCGAATTATTTTTGAACTAGGCAAGGAATGTTTTTGACATATTTGATGAAGATATGATCCAAAACATTTATGAGATTTTTTTGGGAATTTTGGGAATAACAGAAATATAGGTTGCTTCACAACCTAGGGCAAAAACTGCCACATGGACATGACACATAGGCAAAACTGATGAGATGGCGCCTAGTCATCACAACCCACCACAATCTACAAGGCTATGACCATCTATATTGGTCATTAACAACTAGAAATAAGGCAGTGGACTAGCACTATTTGCTTTTTGACCATTTCGTGTAAGGAAATTACAACCTTTCTGACCAAAATGGTCGCAATGGTTTAGGGTTTGGAGCCCTCCGAACAGCTTTTGACCAATTGGTCTGAAATGGTCATAGATCTATGACCAATTCTTCCAGGGTCACTGACAGAAGGTCACTAGTTGACATATTTCTTGTAGTGTTCGTCATCACCGTCACCATGCCGTCGTTCTGACGAAACTCTCCCTCGGCCTCAACTGGATCAAGAGTACGAGGGACATTTCCGAGCTGAACGTGTGTTGAACGCGGAGGTGTCGTACGTTCGGTGCTTGGATCGGTTGGATTGCAAAGACGTTCGACTACATCAACCGCGTTAACTAAACGCTTTCGCTTTCGGTCTATGAGGGTACGTGGACACACTCTCCCCTATTGTTGTTATTCATCACATAGATAGATCTTCCGTGATCATAGGAATTTTTTTGAAATTACCACTTTCCCCAACAACAACAAATAACAGAAAAATATAGCACGGGTCACATGTTTCTCAATCCGCAACCTGAAACACCGTATTGGAACCTGTTTCCTGGGCTAAAAAGAAGTGGGTGTGAAAGGATTCATATGTGCCTTATATGATCCAGTTCCTGAGTTTAAATTCAAAATTTTGAAAATAATTCATCTCATAACAACATATTTTTGCACGTAACGGTAAGGCCGGTAACTGACAGGTTTTTAGAAATTTACTTGAGAAAAAAACCCTGGATCTAACTCACATCTCCCGGTCAAGTTGCTCAAAGTTGTCCATAACCGAGGACACAACTAATCATAATCATATTATACACTCTGCAAAGATTTGTATAATGTACCCGTGAGACCTACTCACACAATTATGCTACTAAACTCTACTGTGGAGTGTCCAAGTAGACTAAGACGTGATTTTTGGAAAGCAATGACCTGTGCCGCCACCCGGTGAACCTGTATAACCTACCATCTAACTACATCTGTTGGTCCATCGGGCCAGAGTCCCACAACTTATTTGGTCAAGACAGAGCCCATATAACTCATGGTTACCCATGGAAGCTACTTAACTTGAAAATCATACGATTCCTTTGAACCTGTGCGGTGATCCCAGCCTGCAACCACTCGAAGACCCAATCAAAGGCAGTCCACTCAAATGATTCATTAATTAAGTTTTTACTAAGTAGTCATCCAAATATAGTAACATTTCATCCCACCCTGTTACATTATAGCAAACTAAGCATTATCTACACAATGGTTACAAGGAACATGGTAAATAACCTATAGCTATTTTACTGTGTATTTTGTCTACAACAATACAATAAATATTTCCCAACATGCATCCCTATTAAAAGGTTCTAGATGCAAAACAATATTAGGTGACATGATCAAAGGTTTCAAATGCCTTGTATTGACAACGGTCTTAAAGCTCCCAATCTTGGTAGTGCTACTTTTCGATCACCAAACAATCTAATCATACAATATAAGACTCAAACATACAACATAACTAAGTGTGGTGCATGGTGTTAGTGTTGATAGTATTATGAGATTATGTGTGGAGGTGTCAACACAAAAAAGTTAGGAAACAACATACTAGTTGTTCATTGGAATGCATATGACATAAGGGTTCACATGCATCTGGTATTAGTTGAATAAGTTCACCACATAGAAGTATGTGATGCAAGATTTTCTTGCTAGATTCAATTTACAAAAGGAATCATTGCAAATGATTTATCAGAGGCCCAAAATGTTATTATTACAAAATCAAATCCACTCAAATCTTTTTGGGAAATTATCAGAGGCCCAAAATAATATTTGGAACTTAAGAATATTACTTTCCAGCCCAAATTAGATATTTGAATTGTCATCGTTTTTTGCGATATCCATTTATTCCCTAAATCTTTAGAGTTATTTTTTTATTTTCAATTTCAACTCTAGGGCTTCAATAATATTTATGGTTTATAGATATGATTTCCAACCCAATTTTCAAAAAAAAGGTCACAACCATTTTGTGAGCCCATTTGTTGGTTTTATATATAATCACTGAATGACAATTTAGGGTTATGAATAATTCCAAAATTCTAGTTGAGGCACAATTTCAAAGCATTTCAAACAACTCCTAGTCAAAACTAGCTACGGTCAAGCAATCATGATCTAGTTTGAAATTTTTTAATCCCCTCTGATTTATTTTTCTATATTCCAAATTTGATAAAAAAATTGGGATATGCCAAGAAAGGTTGCAGTTCCATCTGGATCTTCACTTGGCATTTTATTTCTTTCAAACTGGAATAATCTGGGCTTTGCGTCATTGTGATGCACATAAGCCATATTGTCTCCAAATGGCTGACTTGGAACAGAAAAATAAAGACCAAGATCAAGATCACAACCTGTCAGTAGTAAGATTACATGATCAAATACATAACCTATTATGGACATGCCAATGAAACAGTTGAATAATTACGATCCTAGTGTCTCCAAACGTCTAAACCCAAAGGCATGTGCTCTTGTACTTCCACACAATGAAATAATGAGCAGATACGGATCCATGTTGTAGACGTGAAGATAACATGCAATAAATCACGACTATTTGATATGTTAAAAACATAGTCAATCTCACAATTACAAATTGCTTATAATAAGGCACAAACTCCTAGTAGGAGGTGCCACTTAAGTTTGGGGTGTAAATCAGCCAACCAATTCACAAGAAAATTCCCTCAAAAAAATCACAAGCAAATTCGAAAGTGTTCCTCAGGGATCTTCACTCAGCATCAAGAGGAGGAAGATTTGATTTCTCATTCTATGTTAACTTAATTTCTAAGCAATGCCACCTCTATATTGTACCATCATCGATTGTGATCACTTGTCCACCTACATACGACTAATGTGATAAGTCAAGGCGGTGAGTTTGGTCATCACATTCTAGCATGCACTAATCAGTATAATATAAACATGGAAAAACAAAATTTATAACAGGAGATTCAAAAGAAACAAACATTATTCTCGGGGTGGTGAGTTTGGTTAGTTGCCAGGCTCCTCCACCGTGCACATGTAGGCTAATTATCACGCCCATTTACTCCTTCTTTTAATTCCAATTCCTTTTCATGCCCATTTATTAAATGGGGGTTGACATTCAAAAGAAATGATCTTCCACCGTGCACAAATCATAATCAAGACACCTGCACATGCAGGTTAACCTTTCTTTCATGTGCTCAGGATACGAAATTTACTTTACTTGATTTCTTTGCTTCCTAGCCCACTATCTCATTAAATTAATGAGATATTTTCTTTGCCCAATTGAATTATCTGCAATTTTGTTTTTTGATTCTCGAAGAGGCTCCTTGTTTTTGCAGGCAACTCATGGACGCATTTACATTGGCGAGAATTTGTCTGAAAAGGCATGGTGAGATTATATAATTAGCAACCATGTTTTTCGGCCTAGAAAAGGCTGCGAATTTTTTTGGCCCAAACAAGCCTGCAGGTAACAAACACAACTTAGCCCAGGCAGAAGCCTGTTCCTATGACTTGGTGGTCAGGCCTTTTTGGTCCGAGCTGAGCGCGGGTGAGCAGCTAGATATGTGATACGTCTCCAAGGTATCTATAATTTATGAAGCATTCATGCTATTATATTATCTGTTTTGGATGTTTACGGGATTTATTATACACTTTTATATTATTTTTGGGACTAACCTATTAACAGGAGGCCCTGCCCATATTGTTATTTGCTTGCCAATTTCAGTGTTTCGAAGAAAAGGAATATCAAACGGAGTCCAAACGGAATGAAACCTTCAGGAAAGTAATTTTTGGAACAGAAGCAATCCTGGGGACTTGGAGTGCACGTAAGGGAAGCTTTGAGGAGGCCACGAGGCAGTGGGGCGCACCCACCCCCCTGGGCGCGCTCTCCACCCTTGTGGGCCCCTCGTGGCTCCCCTGACCGACCTCTTTCTCCTATATATCTCCATATACCCTAAAAACATCAAGGAACACAATAGATCGAGAGTTTCGCCTCCGCAAGCCTCTGTAGCCACCAAAAACCAATCGGGGCCCTGTTCCGGCACCCTGCCGGAGGGGGGATCCCTCACCTGTGGCCATCTTCATCATCCCGGCGATCTCCATGACGAGGAGGGAGTAGTTCACCCTCGGGGCTGAGGGTATGTACCAGTAGCTATGTGTTTGACCTCTCTCTCTCTCGTGTTCTTGATTTCGCATGATATTGATGTATCGCGAGCTTTGCTATTATAGTTGGATCTTATGATGTTTCTCCCCCTCTACTCTCTTGTAATGGATTGAGTTTTCCCTTTGAAGTTATCTTATCGGATTGAGTCTTTAAGGATTTGTGAACACTTGATGTATGTCTTGCCGTGCTTATCTGTGGTGACAATGGGATATTCACGTGATCTACTTGATGTATGTTTTGGTGATCAACTTACGGGTTCCGTGACCTTGGGAATCTATGCATAGGGGTTGGCACACGTTTTCGTCTTGACTCTCTGATAGAAACTTTGGGGCACTCTTTGAAGTACTTTGTGTTGGTTGAATAGATGAATCTAAGATGGTGTGATGCATATCATATAATCATGCCCACGGATACTTGAGGTGACAATGGAGTATCTAGGTGACATTAGGGTTTTGGTTGATTTGTGTCTTAAGCTGTTATTCTAGTATGAACTCTATGATAGATTGAACGGAAAGAATAGTTTCGTGTTATTTTACTACGGACTATTGAATAGATCATTTAGAAAGGATAACTTTGAGGTGGTTTCATACCCTACCATAATCTCTTCGTTTGTTCTCCACTATTAGTGGCTTTGGAGTGACTCTTTGTTGCATCCTGAGGGATTGTTCTGTGATCCAGTTATGTTATTATTGTCGAGAGAACTTGCACTAGTGCAAGTATGAACCTTAGGCCTTGTTTCCTACCATTGCAATACCGTTTACGCTCACTTTTACCACTTGTTAACTTGCTGTTTTTTATAATTTAAGATTACAAATACTCATATCTACTATCCATATTGCACTTGTATCACCATCTCTTCGCCGAACTAGTGCACCTATACAATTTACCATTGTATTGGGTGTGTTTGGGACACAAGAGACTCTTTGTTATTTGGTTGCAGGGTTGTTTGAGAGAGACCATCTTCATCCTACGCCTCCTACGGATTGATAAACCTTAGGTCATCCACTTGAGGGAAATTTGCTACTATCCTACAAACCTCTGCACTTGGAGGCCCAACAACGTCTACAAGAAGAAGGTTGTGTAGTAGACATCAATATGTGAAGGAAATATGCCCTAGAGGCAATAATAAAGTTGTTATTTGTATTTTATTATATCATGATAAATGTTTATTATTCATGCTAGAATTGTATTAATCGTAAACTTAGTACATGTGTGAATACATAGACAAAACATATGGTCCCTAGTATGCTTCTACTAGACTAGCTCGTTAATCACAGATGGTTATGTTTCCTAACCATAGACATGTGTTGTCATTTGATGAACGGGATCACATCATTAGAGAATCATGTGATGAACATGACCCATCTGTTAGCTTAGCATAATGATCAATAAGTTTATTGCTATTGCTTTCTTCATGACTTATACATGTTTCTCTAACTATGAGATTATGCAACTCCCGAATACTGGAGGAAAACCTTGTGTGCTATCGAACATCACAACGTAACTGGGTGATTATAAAGATGCTCTACAGGTGTCTCCTAAGGTGTTTGTTGAGTTGGCATAGATCGAGATTAGGATTTGCCACTCCGTGTATCAGAGAGGTATCTCTGGGCCCTCTCGGTAATGCTCATCACTATAAGCCTTGCAAGAAATGTGACTAATGAGTTAGTTGCGGGATGAAGCATTATGAAACGAGTAAAGAGACTTGCCGGTAACGATATTGAACTAGGTATGATGATAACGACGATCGAATCTTGGGCAAGTAACATACCGATGATAAAGGGAACAGCGTATGTTCTTATGCGGTTTGACCGATAAAGATCTTCATAGAATATGTAGGAGCCAATATGAGCATCCAGGTTCCACTATTGGTTATTGATTGGAGATGTGTCTCGGTCATGTCTACATGGTTCTCCAACACGTAGGGTCTGCATGCTTAACGCTCAATGATGATATGTATTATGAGTTATGTGTTTTGATGTCCGAAGGTTGTTCGGAGTCTCGGATGACATCACGAACGTGATGAGGAGTCTTGAAATGGTTGAGACATAATGATTGATATATTGGAAGGCTATGTTCGGATATCGCAAAGGTTCCAGAATTATTCAGG
>NC_041381.1:608605035-608623463 GCF_002162155.2 Triticum dicoccoides | reverse complement strand
CTCCCTGAAAGTGCAACTATCCCTAGGTGGTTCTGGTAATTCCTAACAACATATAGCTCATTGAGCTAATGCTATTCCAAGATAAATATTTAAGGAAAGCTCAATGATTGGCATGGCATGGATGAGAAAAGTGGACCCCTCAAAATGCTAAGGACAAAAGGATTGGCTCAAGCTCAAAGCTCAAGACTCTACATTTTCTATTTTAGTGATCCAAGATCACATTGAGTCTATAGGAAAAGCCAATACTGTCAAGGAGGGATGAGGTGTTGCTTAATGAGGTTCTTGCTCAAAATGCTTAGTGATATGCTCAAAAGCCCTCAACTACTTTCTCACATCCACATATGACCTAAACCAAAAGTCAAACACGGCCCCACCGATTCTTTCTATCTGGCGCCACCGAGTTCTGATGTCATAGCCACTGCCACAAACCCTGGGCAAATCAGTCTCACCGAGATGGGATTGTAATCTCTCTGTTTCCCTTCGTAATGTTTCGGTCTCACCGAGATGAGCGATCGGTCCCATCGAGATTGCAATGTAAACTCTCTGTTTCCCCTTCGTAACGTTTCGGTCCAACCGAGATGAGCGAATCGGTCCCACCGAGTTTACCTAACCAACTCTCTGGTTAGCTTATTACCAAAATCAGTCTCACCGAGTTTGTGTAATTGGCCTCACCGAGATTATGTTATGCCCTAACTCTAACCATATCGGTCCTACCGAGTTGCATGTCGGTCCCACTGAAAATCCTAACGGTCACTAGATTTACTGAATTGGTTTGACCGAGTTTCTCAATTCGGTCCCACCGAGATTGGTAAGTTGTGTGTAATGGTTAGATTTTGTGTGGAGGCTATATATACCCCTCCACCTCCTCTTCATTCGTGGAGAGAGCCATCAGAACATACCTACACTTCCAACTTACATTTTCTAAGAGAGAACCACCTACACTTGTGTTGAGGTCAAGATATTCCAATCCTACCATATGAATCTTGATCTGTAGCCTTCCCCAAGTTGCTTTCCACTCAAATCTTCTTTCCACCAAATCCAAATCCTGTGAGAGAGAGTTGAGTGTTGGGGAGACTACCATTTGAAGCACAAGAGAAAGGAGTTCATCATCAACACACCATTTGTTACTTCTTGGAGAGTGGTGTCTCCTAGATTGGCTAGGTGTCACTTGGGAGCCTCCGACATGATTGTGGAGTTGAACCAAGGAGTTTGTACGGGCAAGGAGATCGCCTACTTCGTGAAGATCTACCCCTAGTGAGGCATGTCCTTCATGGGCGACGGCCATGGTGGGTTAGACAAGGTTGCTTCTTCCTGGATGCTTCGTGGGTGGAGCCCTCCGTGGGCTCGTGCAACCGTTACCCTTTGTGGGTTGAAGTCTCCATCAACGTGGATGTACGATAGCACCACCTACCAGAACCACGGCTCAAAAATCTCCGTGTCTCCAAATTGCGTTTGCCTCCTCAAACTCCTCCTCTTTACCTTCTTATGCAACTGTGTTACTTTCCGTTGCTATATTCTAGAATTGCATGTGTAGGTTGATTGTTTGACTTGTGCTAAGTTGATAAAACCTGCCAAGAATTAAAATTGGGAAAAGGCTAAGTTTTTATTTGGTCAAGTAGTCTAATCACCCCCCACCCTCTAGACATACTTTCGATCCTACAAGTGGTATCAGAGCCTTGGTCTCCATTTGCTTTGATTTCCATAGCTTTTGGTGGTCATAGCCTTGGTTTCACAACCTAGGAGAGTATGGCGTCTAGCGAGGGAAATTATCACCGTAGAGGTCCTTACTTTGATGGTACTAATTTTGCTAGTTGGAAGCATAAGATGAAAATGCATATTCTTGGACATAACCCCACCGTATGGGCTATTGTGTGTATTGGCTTGCAAGGTGAATTCTTTGATGGGAGAGAACCAAACCGTGAAGCTAGCGCGGAAGAGTTGAAGATGCAGCAATACAATGCTCAAGCTTGTGATATCCTCTTCAACGGATTGTGCCCCGAAGAATTCAACAAAATCAGCCGTCTTGAGAATGCAAAGGAAATTTGGGACACTTTGATTGACATGCACGAAGGTACCGACTCCGTCAAGGAATCCAAATTGGATGTGCTTCAAAGTCAACTTGACAAGTTCAAGATGAAGGATGGTGAAGGCGTCGCTGAAATGTACTCTAGGCTTGCTCTCACCACAAATGAGATTGCCGTCTTAGGAAGTGAAGAGATGACCGGCAAATTCATCATCAAGAAGATCCTAAGTGCCTTGGATGGAAAATATGATACCATGTGCACATTGATCCAAATGATGCCCAATTACAGGAATCTCAAGCCAATGGAGGTCATTGGAAGAATTGTTGCTCATGAGATGTCACTCAAGGATAAGGAGGAGCTCCACAACAAGTCCAGTGGTGCTTACAAAGCCTCATGTGAAGCTCCCACATCATCAAGTGAGAAACAAACCTTCAATGAAGAATTGAGCCTAATGGTGAAGAACTACAACAAGTTCTACAAGAGTAGGAGCAAGGAAAGAAGTTCCAAGTCAAGGTCCTACAATGACAAAAGATCTTCGAGTCGAGAGCGTAATTGCTACAATTGTGGAAGACCGGGACACTATTCCAATGAGTGTATGGCTCCCTACAAGAGAAGAGAAGAATCACCACCAAGAGATAGAAGGAGTAGAGATGATCATTATGAACGAAGAACATCCCGGAGAAGCAAAGATTCGGAAAGGAAGGACAAATCATCAAAGAGCTACACAAAACAAAGACATCAAGCTCATGTTGGTGAATGGGTATCCGGCTCCGACTCCGAACATCACTCTGAGAGAATCTATCACTCCGACTCAGAACATACTCAAGATGAAGGTGTTGCCGGTCTAGCACTTGTGAAACCAACTCCTACGACATATTTGATTCACCAAATGAAGGACTTGGAAGATGCTTCATGGCTAAAGGCCCTAAGGTATTACACCCCGAGTATGTTGATTTCAATAGTGATGAATATGACTTGCTAGGTGATGATGATTTACTTGTTGACAACTCTAGTGATGAATACTATGATGAAACTTCAATTAATCATGCTAATCAAGATAAAACGAATGACAATGATAAGGAGAAGATTTAGCTTCTAACTAAAGAACTAAACACTCTTAAGTTAGCTCATGAAACTATCTTTAGAAGATGATCGAGAACTTTTAAGGACTCATGAGAAATTACGTT
Source organism: Triticum dicoccoides (assembly GCF_002162155.2). NCBI lineage: Eukaryota > Viridiplantae > Streptophyta > Magnoliopsida > Poales > Poaceae > Triticum > Triticum dicoccoides. Next base: position 608,620,252 of record NC_041381.1, on the reverse strand, counting down.
TTGAAAAGCTCAACCTTGAGCAAGAACATGAGCTTTTAAAAGCTATCAATGATGATCTTCGCAAGAAAAGTTCTTCTTACATTGCCAAGCGTTTACTCTTATCTACTTGCATGCCTCAGGTCAAGTCTAGTAACAAGAACAAGAAAGATTCTTCCTCTAGTAGTAACAACAATCATCATGCTAAATCCAATGTTGTTGCTTCTATTAGTTCTCTTAATTCCACTAATGATTCTCTTAGCCAAGTTACATTTGATCAAGAAAACAGCTTATTGAAGGGAATTATAGAGAAAGGTGTTTACAAGAGCCTTGCCGGAAGTAAGCAATTCGAGGAAATTTTACGCAAGCAAGGAAGGCACCAGAAGAACCAAGGTGTTGGTTTTGAACGAAAGTTCAATGCCAATGGAGTTGAGTGGGAAGAAGATCAATACCCCAAGACTAAGTTTGTTCCTCAACAAGAGAAGTATGATCCTACTTCTTTCAAAGGGACACAAGCACAAGATGATGTAGACCACAAGCAGAAAGGCAAGGAGAAGCTTCAAGAGGATATTGATGCATTTGAAGAAGCTCCTAAGGCCTTGGTCAAGTGGGTTCCCAAGACTACGTCAAGTTCTCTTCATCAAGTACGACTACAACTCCAAGGATTCCCATCAAGATGGTGTGGATCCCGAAGAAGAAGAACTGGCGAGTTCTTGAGGGTGACTCCGCCAACTTACTTCACTCTCATCATTTTGGCGAGGACAAGTGCAACCAACTTCCACATATTGCACTAGTTCATGGAGTCACAAACCCTCTTGTTGGTAAGACAAGGGACAAGGTAACCCAATGCTTTCATAGACATCATCTTGTGTGTGCATCACTCTATGTATATGGATATCCTTGTTTGTTCCTTATGGGACTAACCCGTGTAGGTATTGAAAGTGCAACTCACTCCAAAGGATTGCTCCAAAAGATCTACATCAACATAGAGCATCCACATCTTCAACACCTACATGAAGTCAACATCGACAAAACCCAAGGTTAGTTCATCCCTCTTTGGGGGGATCTCACATCTAGAGGGAGCTTTACTCTAAAATTGAGCCAAAGCAACTCTAATGATGTGAACACATCAATGCATTATGTAAAAGTGGCAACCCCACTTGAGCTTAGACGATGAGTATGACCTATGATCAAATGTTCTCATTTGACTTCTATGTCAAAATACTCATATATAGATGACCTAGTCACGCCAATTGCTTGATAGATGCTAGAATTGATTGTGCATGCTTTGTCACATATTTTATCTGCTATTTTATGGTGTGAGCATGTCGTTTGCATATTTTACTCATTCGAGGACATCCACTTGTAGTTTTTCTTGTTTGGCTACTTTTCTTTTTGCCAAGTGGATGGACAAGAATGCCTAAGAACCCTCTCTAGCTATCTATGTTATTCTTGTCTCAAACTCTATTCATGCTACATCACAAAGTTTGATCAAGTCGGATTCGAACCACTCTGTGTGAGGAGCACTCGGAGTCCCTGATTTGTCATAGACTTAAACTTCCAAAAATTCTTTGTGCGTTTCGGTCTGACCGATTCATCCTTTTCGGTCATACCGAGATCACTAAGTCGATCTAGGTTTTCAATCTCGGTGCAACCGATTTGAACTTTTCGGTCACATTGAGTTGCAGCAACTGCTTGCAGTTATGCATCTCGGTGCCACCGAGTCGTTCCACTCGATCACACCGACAGGGTCAGGCTATATATACCCCCGGGCCAAAATTTGGAAATTTCTCTGAATCCTTTCACCCGCGCTCAGCTTGCTCTGCCTCCCTAGGTCTACGGATCGTTCTCCTTGTTGCCAGCTGCCTCCCGCCGCTGGTCTCCGCCGTCGTCAACGGAAATCTTCTCCACCGTTGCCGCCGTAGCAAGTCCTCCGCCGAACTTAGGGTATGGACTTGATCCTTGTGCTATCTCATGCCGATTCCTAGCATGTTGTTTTTCCATGTATCTTGCCACAATTGAGATCGTTCCATCCAACGAAATAGATTAGTTTCGATTAAGAATTTAGGGTTAGGTTTCCGCCGAAATCATCTCGGACCAACCAAGTTGTAGAAGTCGGTTCCACCGATTTGGCCCAGGCCAGTGCACATGTGATTCTTGGTCTGACCGAGAATTGCAAATCGGTATGACCGAGTTCAGGACTTTGTGAAACCCTAGCAGTCCCGGTGCCACCGAACTGTGACTCGGTCTGACCGAGTTCACTAGTTTAGGTTCCAAAAGCTGCTTCGGTATCACCGAGTTTACAAATCGGTAGATCCGAAATGCTTTCTGTGGAAAACTAAAACTAAGTTTTTAACTCATTCTTTTGCAAAAACCTTTGTGCTTTGTGATACTCATCCCCTCTATCTCATCTATATCTATTCATAGGGTCTGCTATCAGAGTTTGCACTATGTCTGATCAGAGTGACAGCCAGAACAGAGAGGAAGAGCAAGTTCACTTGAGTGAGGGCACTAGTCCCTCTAGTTCCTTAGATGAGGGCAGCAGGAGCACACCCAGCAACTTGCCTAAAGCTGCCACCAGGGCCAGAAAGAAGAGAACCTCATATTCTGAAGATGAGGATTATGTGGCAGAAGAGGATGAAGCCACATCCAGGAAGGTGCTGAAGAAAGAATATGGCACAGCTGCTGCCACCAAGCCTGGCTTAAACAGGAAAGTTCCAGCCAAGAGAACACCTATGTTGAAGGTCAAAGGATCAACTCAAGAGAATTTGGGATCTGAACCCAAAGAGCAAGAAGTGGCTGAAAAGAAAAGAAAAGAGAGAGCTAAGAAAACTATGGCCAGAGTAGTTGGAAAACCCTCTATGATGGAAGAAGATGAAGAGGTTGCTCCACCAGCACCTAAAGCTCAGAAGCTAATGGGAGATGCAATCAGATCAGGGGCTGCTCCATCTAAGCCCAAAGATGCTCCCAAAGCTCCATCTAAGCCCAAGACTGCACCCAAGAGGAACAATAGGAGCATACCAGCTGCAGAGAAGAACAAGGCCCCAGTGCCTGAAGCTGCTGAAGAAGAAGAAGATGATGAGTCACATGTCTTGAGGAAGTTGAAGCCCAAAATTCCAGATCACAATGATGCTCATCCAGTAGCTGAGGACATGAAGCTAAGGAAGGATGCAGGACTCAGACAATGGAGAATGACAGACCCCTATGCTGTCAGGAGAAGGACTGCTGTGGACTACAGGTTCCATACAAAGGAACAGCAGGGCTTCTATGAGACAGTGCTGCTTGATAAGAAGCCAATTGTCTGTGATATTAGATGGGTGGACTGGGAATACATCAGAAAAATAAAGAGCATTATCCAGGAGTCTATGATAGTTTCAAGTCTTGTGGGGTAGAAAAATTTGTTGGGCAGAAGCTCACAAAATGGAATGATGTGTTTATTATGCAGTTCTACTCCACAGCTCACTTCTACCCAGAAGGAAGGATTGTCTGGATGTCTGAAGGTACTAGGTACCAATCAACTATTGAAGAATGGGCAAAATTGATCAATGCCCCTAAGGAGAGTGAAGATGACTTGGATGTCTATGCCAAGAAGAAGAAGGATCACAACTCCATGGCACATATGTACAGAAAGATCCCAGATGTTGCTGTTGAGACACACAAATTTGGATCAGTACATTACCTTCTGTCAGGTTTGCCAACAATCAACTGGATCATCAGGCATACTTTGTTGCCGAAGTCACGTGATCACAAGATGATCAGAGGCCATGCAATTAATTTGATTCACATATTTGATGTGCCTCAGAAGTTCAAAGTCATGAGCTTAATTGTTGAGACTATCAAGAGGACAGCTGCTGACCAGAAGAGGAGTTGTGGGTATGCCCCACGGGTTCAGAAGCTCATCAACTCTAAGATGGGCACAGGTACTTATCTCTTGGACAAGGAACACCTGCCCATCTTCCCAGATTTTGAGGACAACACTGTAGTGATGGATGAAAATGAACCATCTTCTATGCAAGCACAAGAGAAGAAGGAGAAGGCAAGGACTGAATGTTGGGGAACGTAGCAGAAATTCAAAATTTTCCTACGTGTCACCAAGATCTATCTATGGAGAAACCAACAACGAGGGGAAGGAGAGTGCATCTACATACCCTTGTAGATCGCTAAGCGGAAGTGTTCAAGAGAACGGGGTTGAAGGAGTCGTACTCGTCGTGATCCAAATCACCGGAGATCCTAGTGCCGAACGGACGGCACCTCCGCGTTCAACACACGTACAGCCCGGTGACGTCTCCCATGCCTTGATCCAGCAAGGAGAGAGGGAGAGGTTGGGGAAGACTCTGTCCAGCAGCAGCACAACAGCGTGGTGGTGGTGGAGGAGCGTGGCAATCCTGCAGGGCTTCGCCAAGCACCGCGAGATATGAGGAGAAAGAGAGGTAGGGCTGCGCCAACATGAGAAGAACTTCATGTGTTGGGCTGCTCCTATGCCTCCACTATATATAGGGGGAGAGGGGGGGCTTCTCCCCCACCTAGGGTTCCACCCCTAGGGGCGGCGGCCAGCCCAAAACCCATCTAGGGTGCGGCCAAGGGGGGGAAGAGGGGAAACTTGCCCCCCAAGTTAGGTGGGTGCGCCCCCTTCCCCAAACCCTAGGCGCCTTGGGCCCTTGTGGGGGGCGCGCACCAGCCCACCTGGGGCTGGTCCCCTCCCACACTTGGCCCATGCAGCCCTCCGGGAATGGTGGCCCCACTTGGTGGACCCCCGGGACCCTCCCGGTGGTCCCGGTACGTTACCGATAAAACCCGAAACTTTTTCGGTGACCAAAACAGGACTTCCCATATATAAATCTTTACCTCCGGACCATTCTGGAACTCCTTTTGACGTCCGAGATCTCATCCAGGACTCCGAACAACATTCGGTAACCACATACAAACTCCCTTTATAACCCTAGTGTCATCGCACCTGAAGTGTGTAGACCCTACGGGTTCGGGAACCATGCAGACATGACCGAGACGTTCTCCGGTCAATAACCAACAGCGGGATCTGGATACCCATGTTGGCTCCCACATGTTCCACGATGATCTCATCGAATGAACCACGATGTCGAGGATTCTATCAATCCCGTATACAATTCCCTTTGTCTAGCGGTATTGTACTTGCCCGAGATTCGATTGTCGGTATGTCGATACCTTGTTCAATCTCATTACCGGCAAGTCTCTTTACTCGTTCCGTAACACATAATCCCGTGATCAACCCCTTGGTCACATTGTGCACATTATGATGATGTCCTACCGAGTGGGTCCAGAGATACCTCTCCGTTTACACGGAGTGACAAATCCCAGTCTCGATTCGTGCCAACCCAACAGACACTTTCGGAGACACCCGTAGTGCACCTTTATAGCCACCCAGTTACGTTGTGACGTTTGGTGCAACCAAAGCATTCCTACGGTATCCGGGAGTTGCACAATCTCATGGTCTAAGGAAATGATACTTGACATTTAGAAAAGCTTTAGCATACGAACTACACGATCTTTGTGCTAGGCTTAGGATTGGGTCTTGTCCATCACATCATTCTCCTAATGATGTGATCCCGTTATCAACGACATCCAATGTCCATGTTTAGGAAACCGTAACCATCTATTGATCAACGAGCTAGTCAACTAGAGGCTTACTAGGGACATGGTGTTGTCTATGTATCCACACATGTATTTGAGTTTCCTATCAATACAATTATAGCATGGATAATAAATGATTATCATGAACAAGGAAATATAATAATAATAACTAATTATTATTGCCTCTAGGGCATATTTCCAACAGTCTCCCACTTGCACTAGAGTCAATAATCTAGTTCACATCGCCATGTGATTAACACTGATAGGTCACATCGCCATGTGACCAATCATCCAAAGAGTTTACTAGTGTCACTAAACTAGTTCACATCACCATGTGATTAAGACTCAATGAGTTCTGGGGTTTGATCATGTTTTGCTTGTGAGAGAGGTTTTAGTCAACGGGTCTGCAACATTCAGATTCGTATGTACTTCGCAATTCTCTATGTCATATTGTAAATGCTGCTTCCATGCTCCACTTGGAGCTATTCCAAATGGTTGCTCCACTATACGTATCCGGTTTGCTACTCAGAGTCATTCGGATAGGTGTTAAAGCTTGCATCGACGTAACCCTTTACGCCGAACTCTTCATCACCTCCATAATCGAGAAACATGTCCTTTATTTACTCCAAGGACAATTTTGACCGTTGTCCAATGATCCATTCCTGGATCATTCTTGTACCCCTTGACTGACTCATGGCAAGGCACACTTCCGATGCGGTACACAACATAGCATACTATAGAGCCTATATCTGAAGCATAGGGGACGACCTTCATCCTTTCTCTCTCTTCTGTCGTGGTCGAGCTTTAACTATTAACTTCCTACCTTACAACTCAGGCAAGAACTCCTTCTTTGACTGATCCATCTTGAACACCTTCAAGATCATGTCAAGGTATGTGCTCATTTGAAAGTATTATTAAGCATTTTGATCTATCTTATAGATCTTGATGCTTATTGTTCAATTAGCCTAATCCAGGTTTTCCATTGAAAAACACTTTTCAAATAACCCTATATGCTTTCTAGAAATTCTACATCATTTCTGATCAACAATATGTTTACAACATATACTTATCAGAAATTCTATAGTGCTCCCACTCACTTCTTTGGAAATACAAATTTCTCATAAACTTTGTATAAACCCAAAATCTTTGATCATCTCATCAAAGCGTACATTCCAACTCCGAGATGCTTACTCCAATCCTTAGAAGGATCGCTAGAGCTAGCATATATTTTAGCATCCTTAGGATCGACAAACCTTTCTGATTGTATCGCAGACAACATTTCCTTACGAAAACTTGTAAGGAAACTCATTTTGACATCCATTTGGCAGATTTCATAAATGCAGCTAATGCTAACATGATTCCGACGGACTTAAGCATCGCTATGGATGAGAAAATCTCATCGTAGTCAACTTGAACTTGTGAAAAAAACTCTTCGCCACAAGTCGAGCTTCACAGACGGTGACATTACCGTCCACGTCTGTCTTCTTCTTAAAGATCCATTTATCTCAATGGCTTTACGACCATCAAGTAGTTCTGCCAAAGTCTACACTTTGTTTCCATACATGGATCCTCTCTCGGATTTTATGGCCTCGAGCCATTTGTCGGAATCAGGGCCCACCATCGCTTCTCCATAGCTTGTAGGTTCATTGTTGTCTAGCAACATGACCTCTAAGACAGGATTGTCGTACCACTCTGAAGCAGTACCTATCCTTATCGTCCTACGAGGTTTGGTAGTGACTTGATCCGAAGTTTCATGATCACTATCATAAGCTTCTACTTCAATTGGTGTAGGTGCCACAGGAACAACTTCCTGTGCCCTGCTACACACTGGTTGAAGTGATGGTTCATTAACCTCATCAAGTCTCCACCATCCTCCCACTCAAATCTTTCGAGAGAAACTTTTCCTCGAGAAAGGACCCGTTTCTAGAAACAATCTCTTTTGCTTCCGGATCTGAATTAGGAGGTATACCCAACTATTTTGGGTGTCCTGTGAAGATGTATTTATCCGCTTTGGGTTCGAGCTTATCAGGATGAAACTTTTTCACATAAGCGTCACATCCCCAAACTTTCAAGAAACGACAGCTTAGGTTTCTCTAAACCATACGGTGTCATCTAAACGGAATTACGTGGTGCCCTATTAAAGTGAATGTGGTTGTCTCTAATGCCTAACCCATGAACGATAGTGGTAACTCGATAAGAGACATCATGGTACGCACCATATCCAATAGGGTGCAACTATGATGTTCGGACACACCATCACACTATGGTGTTCCAGGCGATATTAATTGTGAAACAATTTCCACAATGTCTTAATTGCGTGCCAAAGCTCGTAACTCAGATACTCATCTCTATGATCATATCATAGACATTTTATCCTCTTGTCACGATGATCTTCAACTTCACTCTGAAATTACTTGAACCATTCAATAATTCAGACTTGTGTTTCATCAAGTAAATATACTCAACATCTACTCAAATCATTTGTGAAGTAAGAAATAATGATATTCACTGCATGCCTCAGCACTCATTGGACCGCACACATCAAAATGTGTTACTTCCAACAAGTTGCTATCTTGTTCCATCTTACTGAAAACGAGGCTTTCGGTCATCTTGCCCATATGGTACGATTTGCATGTCTCAAGTTATTCAAAAATCAAGCGAGTCCAAAAGATCCATCTGCATGGAGTTTCTTCATGCGTATACACCAATAGACATGGTTCGCATGTCTCAAACTTTTCAAAAACGAGTGAGTCCAAAGATCCATCAACATGGAGTTTCTTCATGCGTTTTACACCAATATGACTTACATGGAAGTGCCACAAGTAAGTGGTACTATCATTACTATCTTATATCTTTTGGCATGAAAATGTGTATCACTACGATCGAGATTTAATAAACCATTCCTTTTAGGTGCAACACCATTGAAGGTATTATTCAAATAAACAGAGTAACCATTATTCTCCTTAAATGAATAACCGTATTGCGATAGACATAATCCAATCATGTCTATGCTCAACGCAAACACCAAATAACAATTATTTAGGTTTAACACCAATCTCGATGGTAGAGGGAGCGTGCGATGCTTGATCACATCAACCTTGGAAACACTTCCAACACATATCGTCAGCTCACCTTTAGCTAGTCTCCGTTTATACCGTAGCTTTTATTTCGAGTTACTAACACTCAGCAACCGAACCGGTATCTAATACCCTGGTGCTACTAGGAGTACTAGTAAAGTACACATTAACATAATGTATATCCAATATACTTCTATCGACCTTGCCAGCCTTCTTATCTACCAAGTATCTAGGGTAATCCTGCTCCAGTGGTTGTTCCCCTTATTACAAAAGCACTTAGTCTTGGGTTTGGGTTCAACCTTGGGTTTCTCCACTAGAGCAGCAGCTGATATGCCGTTTCATGAAGTATCCCTTGTTGCCCTTGCCCTTCTTGAAACTAGTGGTTTCACTAACCATCAACAATTGATGCTCCTTCTTGATTTCTACATTTGCGGTGTCGAACATTGCGAATAGCTCAAGGATCATCATATCTATCCCTGTTATGTTATAGTTCATCACGAAGCTCTAGTAGCTTGGTGGCAATGTCTTTGGAGAAACATCACTATCTCATCTGGAAGATTAATTCCCACTCGATTCAAGTGATTGTTGTACCCAGACAATCTGAGTACAAGCTCAACGATTGAGATCTTCTCCCTTAGTTTGTAGGCTAGAAAACTCGTCGGAGGTCTCATACCTCTTGACGTGGGCACGAGCCTGAAATCCTAATTTCAGCCCTCGAAACATCTCATATGTTCTGCGACGTTTCAAAAACGTCTTTGGTGCCTCAACTGTAAACTGTTTAACTGAACTATCACGTAGTTATCAAAAGTGTATGTCCGATGTTCGCAACATCCACAGACGACGTTTGGGGTTCTGCACACTGAGCGGTGCATTAAGGACATAAGCTTTCTACTGATCGCATAATCGCTACTGTCAACTTTCAACTATATTTTCTCTAGGAACATATCTAAAACAGTAGAACTACAGTGCGAGCTACGACATAATTTGCAAAGGGCTTTTTGACTATGTTCAGGATAATTAAGTTCATCTAATGAACTCCCACTCAGATAGACATCCCTCTAGTCATCTAAGTGATTACATGATCCGAGTCAACTAGGCCGTGTCCGATCATCACGTGAGACGGAATAGTCATCATCGGTGAACATCTTCATGTTGATCGTATCCACCATACGACTCATGCTCGACCTTTCGGTCTCTTGTGTTCTGAGGCCATGTCTGTACATGCTAGGCTCATCAAGTCAACCTAAGTGTTTCTCGTGTGTAAATCTGGCTTACACCCGTTGTATGTAAACGTTAGAATCTATCACACCCGATCATCACGTGGTGCTTCGAAACAACGAACTTTCGCAACGGTGCACAGTTAGGGGGAACACTTTCTTGAAATTTTAATGAGGGATCATTTTATTTACTACTGTCGTTCTAAGCAAATAAGATGCATAAACATGATAAACATCACATGCAATCAAATAGTGACATGATATGGCCAATATCATTTTGCTCCTTTTGATCTCCATCTTCAGGGCTCCATGATCATCATTGTCACCGGCATGACACCATGATCTCCATAATCATGATCTCCATCATCGTGTCTTCATGAAGTTGTCTCACCAACTATTACTTCTACTACTATGGCTACCGGTTAGCAATAAAGTAAAGTAATTACATGGCGTTGTTTAATGACACGCAGGTCATACAATAAATTAAGACAACTCCTATGGCTCCTGCCGGTTGTCATACTCATCGACATGCAAGTCGTGATTCCTATTACAAGAACATGATCAATCTCATTCATCACATTCTTCTTGGCCATATCACATCACATAGCATACCCTGCAAAAACAAGTTAGACGTCCTCTAATTGTTGTTTGCATGTTTTACGTGGCTGCTATGGGTTTCTAGCAAGAACATTTCTTACCTACGCAAAACCACAACGTGATATGCCAATTGCTATTTAGCCTTCATAAGGACCCTTTTCATCGAATCCGTTCCGACTAAAGTGGGAGAGACTGGCACCCGCTAGCCACCTTATGCACCAAGTGCATGTCAGTCGGTGGAACCTGCCTCACGTAAGTGTACGTGTAAGGTCGGTCCGGGCCGCTTCATCCCACAATACCGTCGAAACAAGATTGGACTAGTAACGGTAAGCATATTGAACAAAATCAACGCCCACAACTACTTTGTGTTCTACTCGTGCAAAGAATCTACGCAATAGACCTAGCTCATGATGCCACCGTTGGGGAACGTAGCAGAAATTCAAAATTTTCCTATGTGTCACCAAGATCTATCTATGGAGAAACCAGCAACAAGGGGAAGGAGAGTGCATCTACATACCCTTGTAGATCGCTAAGCGGAAGCGTTCAAGAGAATGGGGTTGAAGGAGTCATACTCGTCGTGATCCAAATCACCGGAGATCCTAGTGCCGAATGGACGGCACCTCCGCGTTCAACACACGTACAGCCCAGTGACATCTCCCATGCCTTGATCCAGCAAGGAGAGAGGGAGAGGTTGGGGAAGACTCCGTCCAGCGGCAGCACAACGGCATGGTGGTGGTGGAGGAGCGTGGCAATCCTGCAGGGCTTCGCCAAGCACCGCGAGATATGAGGAGAAAGAGAGGTAGGGCTGCACCAACATGAGAAGAACTTCGTGTGTTGGGCTGCTCCTATGCCTCCACTATATATAGGGGGAGAGGGGGGGCTGCGCCCCCACCTAGGGTTCCACCCCTAGGGGCGGCGTCCAGCCCAAAACCCATCTAGGGTGCGGCCAAGGGGGGAGAGGGGAAACTTGCCCCCCAAGTTAGGTGGGTGCGCCCCCTTCCCCAAACCCTAGGCGCCTTGGGCCCTTGTGGGGGCACACCAGCCCACCTGGGGCTGGTCCCCTCCCACACTTGTCCCATGCAGCCCTCCGGGAATGGTGGCCCCACTTGGTGGACCCTCGGGACCCTCCCGGTGGTCCCGGTACGTTACCGATAAAACCCAAAACTTTTCCGGTGACCAAAACAGGACTTCCCATATATAAATCTTTACCTCTGGACCATTCCGGAACTCCTCGTGACGTCCGGGATCTCATCCGGGACTCCTAACAACATTCGGTAACCACATACAAACTTCCTTTATAACCCTAGGATCATCGAACCTTAAGTGTGTAGACCCTACGGGTTCGGGAACCATGCAGACATGACCGAGACATTCTCCGGTCAATAACCAACAGCGGGATCTGGATACCCATGTTGGCTCCCACATGTTCCACGATGATCTCATCGGATGAACCACGATGTCGAGGATTCGATCAATCCCGTATACAATTCCCTTTGTCTAGCAGTATTGTACTTGCCTGAGATTCGATCGTCGGTATGCCGATACCTTGTTCAATCTCGTTACCGGCAAGTCTCTTTACTCGTTCCGTAACACATCATCCCATGATCAACCCCTTGGTCACATTTTGCACATTATGATGATGTCCTACCGAGTGGGCCCAGAGATACCTCTCCATTTACAGGAGTGACAAATCCCAGTCTCGATTCGTGCCAACCCAACAGACACTTTAGGAGACACCCGTAGTGCACCTTTATAGCCACCCAGTTACGTTGTGACGTTTGGTGCACCCAAAGCATTCCTACGGTATCCGGGAGTTTCATAATCTCATGGTCTAAGGAAATGATACTTGACATTTAGAAAAGCTTGTGCATACGAACTACACGATCTTTGTGCTAGGCTTAGGATTGGGTCTTGTCCATCACATCATTCTCCTAATGATGTGATCCCGTTATCAATGACATCCAATGTCCATGGTCAGGAAACCGTAACCATCTATTGATCAACGAGCTAGTCAACTAGAGGCTTACTAGGGACATGGTGTTGTCTATGTATCCACACATGTATCTGAGTTTCCTATCAATACAATTATAGCATGGATAATAAACGATTATCATGAACAAGGAAATATAATAATAATAACTAATTTATTATTGCCTCTAGGGCATATTTCCAACACTGAAAAGGCTGCTAAGATGCCAACTCCTGAAGAGGCATCTCAGTACTTCCTGAAGAGCAAGCAAGATCAGCTTGGCTACTTGATTGCCTCCACTCTGAGGATTGAGAAGGGTTTGGCCACCCTGACACAAAACCAGGAGAGCTTGGAGAGAATCATGGAGCAGAAGTTCTATGATTTAGATGTGAAGGTCACTGAGATACAGTCAGTTGTTGAGCAACTTCAGGATGAAATGGAGGAGAGGAAGAGCAAGTCTGCCACAGATACATTTGCTAGAGTGCCCAGAGGCTAGAGATCTGCTGCAGTGCAAGTGACAGACACCAGAGCAACTTCATCAGCACCGGCAATAGCTTCAGTGCCACCAGCTCCAGTAGCCACTCCACCATCTCCATCATCCTCAGCTGATGCCTTTGTCCTTGGAGTCATTTCTACACCACCACATCAAGACCAAGCCTGAGAGTCAATTTAGCAGTATGCATTTTTTATGAACTTTTTGGTAAATTGTTGCCAAAGGGGGAGAAAATGTATAGATCATGTGTTACTTTTGTTCTCTCTTGTTTTTGGTGGTTGAACTCTAGTTATTTGCTTGTTTGCGATACTCTATACATTTGTGTGATACTTGGATGATCATGTGTTTGATCATGTGCTATGCTACATTAATGCTTATTGGATGATATTATCTCTTATACTCTCATATGATCATTCACTTTGCTTGGTGATGAGTGCATCTATTTAATTATTATTATTTTGAGCACTCCACCAAGATGTATGTGACATGGAAGAGTAACCCATGATCCTAATTTATTGTGCATTTGCAGTCCAAAGCAAATATTTATCTATGCACAAATTTAGGGGGAGCTCTTGATTTTCACATACTTCTCAAAGCGACAATGTTTTCAATCTTATTATCACTTGTCGAAGCTTTGATCTATATGTTGTCATCAATTACCAAAAAGGGGGAGATTGAAAGTGCAACTATCCCTAGGTGGTTTTGGTAATTCCTAACAACATATATCTCATTGAGCTAATGCTATTCCAAGATAAATATTTCAGGAAAGCTCAATGATTGGCATGGAATGGATGAGAAAAGTGGACCCCTCAAAATGCTAAGGACAAAAGGATTGGCTCAAGCTCAAAGCTCAAGACTCTACATTTTCTATTTTAGTGATCCAAGATCACATTGAGTCTATAGGAAAAGCCAATACTATCAAGGAGGGATGAGGTGTTGCTTATTGAGGTTCTTGCTCAAAATGCTTAGTGATATGCTCAAAATCCCTCAACTACTTTCTCACATCCACATATGACCTAAACCAAAAGTCAAACTCGGCCCCACCGATTCTTTCTATCCGGCGCCACCGAGTTCTGATGTCATAGCCACTGCCACAAACCCTAGGCAAATCGGTCTCACCGATAGGGATCTCGGTCTCACTGAGATGGGATTGTAATCTCTCTGTTTCCCTTCGTAACGTTTCGGTCTCACCGAGATTGCAATGTAAACTCTCTGTTTCCCCTTCATAACATTTTGGTCCAACCGAGATGAGTGAATCGGTCCCACTGAGTTTACCTGACCAACTCTCTGGTTAGCTTATTACCAAAATCGGTCTCACCGAGTTTGTGTAATCGGTCTCACCGAGATTACGTTATGCCCTAACCCTAACCATATCAGTCTTACCGAGTTGCATGTCGGTCCCAACAAAAATCCTAACGGTCATTAGATTTACTAAATCGGTCTGACCGAGTTTCTCAATTCGGTCCCACCGAGATTGGTAAGTTGTGTATAACGGTTAGATTTTGTGTGGAGGCTATATATACCCCTCCACCTCCTCTTCATTCGTGGAGAGAGCCATCAAAACATACCTACACTTCCAACTTACATTTTCTGAGAGAGAACCACCTACACTTGTGTTGAGGTCAAGATATTCCAATCCTACCATATGAATCTTGATCTCTAGCCTTCCCCAAGTTGCTTTCCACTCAAATTTTCTTTCCACCAAATCCAAATCTTGTGAGAGAGAGTTGATTGTTGGGGAGACTATCATTTGAAGCACAAGAGAAAGGAGTTCATCATCAACACACCATTTGTTACTTCTTGGAGAGTGGTGTCTCCCAGATTGGCTAGGTGTCACTTGGGAGCCTCCGACAAGATTGTGGAGTTGAACCAAGGAGTTTGTATGGGCAAGGATATCGCCTACTTCGTGAAGATCTACCCCTAGTGAGGCAAGTCCTTCGTGGGCGACGGCCATGGTGGGATAGACAAGGTTGCTTCTTCGTGGAACCTTCATGGGTGGAGCCCTCCGTGGACTCGCGCAACCGTTACCCTTCGTGGGTTGAAGTCTCCATCAACGTGGATGTACGATAGCACCACCTATCGGAACCACAGCTCAAAAAAATTCATGTCTCCAAATTGCGTTTGCCTCCTCAAACTCCTCTTTACCTTCATATGCAACTGTGTTACTTTCCGCTGCTATACTCTAGAATTGCATGTGTAGGTTGATTGCTTGACTTGTGCTAAGTTGCTAAAACCTGCCAAGAATTAAAATTGGGAAAAGGCTAAGTTTTTATTTGGTCAA
>NC_041381.1:608587185-608604570 GCF_002162155.2 Triticum dicoccoides | reverse complement strand
CCTGTTCCTTCCCCCTATCCTTCTAGGTGGAAACTTACTAGGACTTGGAGTCCTAGTAGGATTCCCCTTCTCCTGGCGCGCCTGTCCTAGGCCGGCCGGTTTCCCCCTCCCTCCTTTATATACAGGGGCAAGGGGGCACCCTAGAACACACAAGTTTCTCTTAACCGTGTGCGGTGCCCCCCTCCATAGTTACACACCTCAATCATACCATCGTAGTGCTTAGGTGAAGCCCTACGCCGGTAACATCAGCATCACCGTCACCATGCCATCGTGCTGATGGAACTCACCCTCGTCCTCAACTGGATCAAGAGCACGAGGGACGTCAACGAGTTGAACGTGTGTTGAACGCAGAGGTGTCGTACGTTCGGTACTTGGATTGGTTGGATCCGAAGACGTTCGACTACATCAACCGCATTACTAAACGCTTCCGCTTTCAGTCTACGAGGGTACGTGGACACACTCTCCCCTCCTGTTGCTATGCATCACATAGATAGACCTTGCATGATCGTAGGAAAAATGTTAAAATACTACATTCCCCAACAGTGGCATCCGAGCCAGGTCTATACGTAGATGTTATATGCATGAGTAAAACACAAGGAGTTGTGGGGATAATAGTCATACTGCTTACCACCAATGTCTTACTTTTATTCGGCGGTATTGTTGGATGAAGCAGCCCGGACCGACAATACATGACCGCGTTCATAAGACTAGTTCTACCGACGTGCTTTGCTCATAGGTGGCTGGCAGGTGTCTGTTTCTCCAACTTTAGTTGAATAGAGTTTGACTACGCCGATCCTTGTTGAAGGTTAAAACAGCACACTTGACGAAAAATCATTGTGGTTTTGATGCGTAGGTAAGAACGATTCTTGCTAGAAACCCGTAGCAGCCACGTAAGATTTGCAACAACAAAGTAGAGGACGTCTAACTTGTTTTTGCAGGGCTTGCTGTGATGTGATATGGTCAAGACATCATGTGATGTAAATTGTTGTATGAGATGATCATGTTTTGTAACAAAGTTATCGGCAACTAGCATGAGCCATATGGTTGTCGATTTTATTATATGCAATGCAATCGCCATGTAATTGCTTTACTTTATGACTAAGCGCAAGTGATAGTCATAGAAGCAATAATTGGCGAGACGACAACTATGCTACGATGGAGATCATGGTGTCGCGCCGGTGACGATGGAGATCATGACGATGCTTCGGTGATTGAGATCATGAGCACAAGACGATGATGGCCATATCCTGTCACATATTTTGATTGCATGTGATGTTTATCTTTTATGCATCTTACTTTGCTTAGTACAGCGGTAGCATTATAAGATGATCCATTACTAAATTTCAAGGTACAAGTGTTCTCCCTGAGTATGCACCGTTGCTACAGTCCATCATGCCGAGACACCACGTGATGATCGGGTGTGATAAGCTCTACGTTCACATACAACAGGTGCAAGCCAGTTTTGCACATGCAGAATACTTGGGTTAAACTTCGCGAGCCTAGCATATGCAGATATGGGCTCGAAACACTGAGACCTAAAGGTCGAACGTCAATCATATAGTAGATATGATCAACATAGTGATGTTTACCATTGAAAACTACTCCATCTCATGTGATGATCAGACATGGTTTAGTTGATGTGGATCACGTGATCATTTAGATGACTAGAGGGATGTCTATCTAAGTGAGAGTTCTTAAGTAATATGATTAATTGAACTTTAATTTATCATGAACTTACTCCTGATAGTTTTTGCATGTCTATGTTGTTATAGATCAATGGCCCGTGCTACCGTTCCTTTGAATTTTAATGTGTTCCTAGGGAAAAGCTAAGTTGAAAGATGATGGTAGAAATTACACGGAGTGGGTCCGTAACTTGAGGATTATCCTCATTGTTGCACAAAATAATTGCATCCTGGAAGCACCGCTAGGTGCAAGGCCTGTTATCGGTGTCAAAACTGGCAGATCTCGGGTAGGGGGTCCCGAACTGTGTGTCTAAGGATCGAAGGTAACAGGAGGCAGGGGACATGATGTTTTACCCAGGTTCGGGCCCTCTTGATGGAGTTAATACCTTACATCCTGCTTGATTGGCTTTGATGAGTATATGGGTTACAAGAGTTGATCTACCATGAGATTGTAATGGCTAAACCCTAGATGTCTAGCCTGTATAATTATGATCGTGCCTCTACGAACTAAACCCTCCGGTTTATATAGATACCTGAGGGGACTAGGGTTGTACAAAGTAGGTTTACATAGGAAGGAAACTACACATCCGGATGCCAAGCTTGCCATCCACGCCAAGGAGAGTCCCATACGGACACGGGAGAGGGCCTTCGGTCTTGTATCTTCATGACCCATCAGTCCGGCCCATGTCACATATGCTGGCTCCCCGAGGACCCCATAATCTAGGACTCCCTCAGTAGCCCCCGAACTTGCCTTCAATGGCGATGTTGTATCCGGCTTCGCGTCTTCGGCTTTGCAAGGCGGGTTCTCCATTGTGCTTCATATAGTTTGGTTTTTGCACTTAAATGCCATATCCTTCAGCTTCCGTGCCGCCATTGCCTCGGCCTCCATGTGTCAAATGAATACGAAGGGTCTAAGAATTTTTACAATTAACCCCTCGACCACGTAGGGAAGGCGCCTATTTAAAGAGATTGAACCTCTGATGTCATTCCTCGTCGGGCAAAAATCCTTAGAGCTTGTCATAGGAAACCACTCAAACATGGTCGGCGTTGCTAGTTCCTCCTCGCGCCCCCACGACTCTCAAACAGGCGATTGGGAGAGTTGTTTGTTATCCCTCGCCCAGCTGACCAAGCTTAAGGTGCAGGGATATCTCCCGCCCTCGGATCTAGTCCTTGTTCGGGCGGGATTAACTTCTTTCAATGGCGAAGCCCAGGCGGAGAATTTCCCCAATCCCACTAATGGGGAGCGGTTGTGCTTTGTTTCCTTCCTGCTTAGAGGCGTGGGATTTCCAATCCACCCTTTCCTCAGAGGTCTCCTGGAGTATTATGGCCTCCAATGCACAATCTTATGTCGGGCCTTATCCTGCACATCGCAGGCTTCGTCGCTCTCTGTGAGCTATTCCTAGGCTGCGATGCCCATTTTGAATGATGGAGAAAATATTTCTGCCTCGTCCCCCGCTCCCAAAAGGGATCTATATTCGCGGTGGGCAGCGTCGAAGTATGGTGCATAGGCGGAACAGGATACCTGTCCGACACTCCGAAGAAGGCATCCGAAGAGTGGCCTTCGGAGTAGTTCTACATTGAAGACGTTGTTCTTCCGGACCCAATCTGGCAAGGCCTTCCCGAGTTCTCCACTGCTCCTTTAAAGAAGTGCGCCAGCTGGCGTCCCTAAAGCTATGAGGAAGAGGACTGGGTGGAGATTAAGAGGCTAGTGAACAAAATCAGAGTACTCGCCCACTCTGGAATGTCCATGGTTGAGGTAATGGCGATTTCAATAACGTGATGCGTTCAGCCACTTCAATCCAGAGGGCTTCCCATGTGGCATTATAACGGGGAGTACGACACATCACGCTGTGGGCGCAAGGGTCTGGCCAACTTTGCTGCTTTGGTCGCCACATTGGCTGATATTTACAAAGGGGAGAAGGGAGACTTTACTCTCTCAAATGTCGAGAAGGTTTCTCCATGTATAACCCCATTGATTGGGTAAGTTTTCGATCATATGTCTCACTTAATTTGTTTCTTCAGTTAAGCTTAGTAGGACATACTCTAGCTACCTTTAATAGGAATGGAGAAAAGTCGTCGAAGGGATCTACTGCCCCGCTCGACAGCCAGAGGACCATAATCGAGACCTAGATCCCGGATTTGAATAAGATCCGGATATTTTTATAGAGTTCAAGGACAGCGTCTTCTATCAGACGAGCTATGGCGGCATAGAAGTGGCCATTATAGCCGATTACCCTGGCATTGTCCCCTCCTCCCATGTGAGTACTCAGGAGACATCTCCTCAAAAAGAGTTTACCCCTTTGTGACTCACCCGCCGCACTGTATCATGTTCCCAAGGGGCGTCGCTCGTCACATCGCACTATGGCAAAGGCGTCCTCTAAGAAGACGACGCCTGTACAAGGCGAGCCTTTGAAAAGAAAAGCAAATCATGATACCAGCGGGCCCTCTCATTCATCAAAGAGGTATGAGTTTTATCATGTACTTAGGGGATAGACTAGCTAGTGACATTTCCTATTGTGTCATATTGTAGGAGGAGTGTATGCCGGACTGTATCCCGAGACCTGTCCGGTCATGCATAGGCTAATCCGGTCCCGAACCCGACTACAAGGTTTGGGGTCAATACAGGGGAAATGCCGGATTGTCACCTCCACGAGGATTCGGATAATGTATCCGTCACCAACTCCGAAGTGGAGAGTGAGATGAATCATCGCCAGCGGAGAGCGGCTATGCGCAATCCAAATTTTACCGAGGAGGTATTCAATGCTATCAGCTCGGCGGATGCTTACATCCGAGCTGCTCGTAATGGACTTGCTGGCGCCACTCACCAGCTTTGAAAATATATGCGGGTAAGAATTTTTGTGCAAATTCAATAATCATATGCCAGTAGCCCCCGAGTCTTAAAGCAGTTGGCCCAATTGATTTAAGAATCATTATATCATCAGATACTCACGGAGAAAAATAGCACCTTATCCAAGGAGCTAGAAGAATGCCGAACTAAGCTAACTGTGGCCACCGCCGAACTGGAAGATTTGAAGAAATCCTAGAAGGAACCTCAAGGTGAGCACAACAGTAGCCCAGAAATAAGATTATGTACCAATAGTGTCATTGCTTAAATATGCATCATTTTGTTGGTAGGGTCGACAGATCAACTGGAGGAGAGGCTAAGAGCTGCTCAAGCAGACAAACAACATGCCGAAGGGCAAGAAGCCGCTGGTCAATGTGTATTAACGCGAACCATTAATGAGAAGAACAAGCTACAGGATGCAAACATCAAACAAGCCAAAGAACTGAAGGAGTTAAGGGCCCAACTATCCGATGCTGTGAAGGAGAACA
This sequence comes from Triticum dicoccoides, assembly GCF_002162155.2. Classification (NCBI taxonomy): domain Eukaryota; kingdom Viridiplantae; phylum Streptophyta; class Magnoliopsida; order Poales; family Poaceae; genus Triticum; species Triticum dicoccoides. Next base: position 608,599,555 of record NC_041381.1, on the reverse strand, counting down.
GGAAGCTGAAAGGCGACATATTCAGTATGCTTTTAACCTTACTCTCACACTGTCTCCGGATTGAAATTTTGACAAGTTTTCTATTGTAGGTGTGCTAACCGGACGTCCCGAGGGAGAAGTGTCCGGATTTCAAGGCGACCTGCTACAAAAGCTATCCAAAGTGCATGAGCAAGCTCCGAAAGCAATGAGGAACATGGCTAAGGCTTTATGGCCATCCGATCTACCTCCAGGAAGTATGGAGGAGTTTGTGAATTTATTCAAGGGAGCTCGGCGTCGCTTTGGGCTATGAAAGATATCAACATGTCAAGAAGGCGCACGAGAGGCCTGGGCCATGGTGAAAACACGGTACACCAACTTGATCCGAATCATATGGCACAGGTCGGACCTCGGGGACCAAATGGGCAAGAAATTCCTGTTAGCTTATTCTACGACCAAGTAAAGATAGTCGATAAGTATTATCAAGAGGATTGTAAACTAGACAACCTGCTAGAGGGTCTAGAGGAAGAAGTTTTTGAGGCCGAGTAGTAATGTAATTTTATCGGCAAACTTGTCTCCGCCGAATTGTAAAATGATTGTCATGGCAGACTTTCTGCTTCGACCTCCGAAACCCAAGGTTTGGAGTGCTTCCGAATACTATATTGTTGGTAAATACCAAGGTATGTTCGGAAATCAGGCAGTTCGGTCATAATTGCTTGAATAGACAAGTTGTACTCAGGGAGTTGTGTTATATTACATTTAATCGTAAGAAACATCTTCCAGAGAGAATAATTTCATTAAGGGTTCCTTTCCCTGGGCTAGCATGCACCTTTTTGGTGCATGCCGAAGTTGTGATGTTAAAGATCACAATACTTGTTATATATTTGGGGGCTTATAGTGCCACAAGGGTAGTTCGTCTTATTTCCGCCGACCAATCTTTCCCTTAAGAATGCTAGCTTTCGGCTTCACCCAGTCTGAGGTACACGTCTGGATGACCCGGCTATAACAATCGCATAGGTGCTCCCTTTATGCCGTAGACGAACAATCGGGAACGTAGGGCATAAGCACAGGAGCCAGACAACCCAGTTTGGCAAAAACTTAAGTCATAAAGGTGCATATAATGGTGAAGAAAAAAGACATATATGAGTAGACAGCACATATATATGATGAGCTTAATTCTCAAAAATGATAATAAGCTTCTGTAAAAAGAAGCCCCCAGGTATTATGGGGTGTGTACATTTAAGGATGTAGGCCCCTCATGTGTGCGGTTGATCTGAACATGAGCTAGAAGTCGTAAAAAATGAGAAAAGGGAAAAAAGACGAAGGAGAGAAAAGAAAGAACAAAAACAAAGGTAAGAGTGCGGACTTAGGCGTAGAATCTTCGGAGTCGGGCAGCGTTCCATGGTTTTGGCTCCAAGCGATTATCCGAAGCATTGAGAAGGCGATAGGCTCCTCCAGTGAGAACTTCATCGATAATGAAGGGACCCTCCCATTTGGACTTGAGCTTGTCCATTTTCTTCTCTGGTAGGCGTAGAACGAGTTCACCAACATTGTAAGTCTTTGCCCATACCTTCCTGCTTTGATATCACCGAGCCTGCTGTTGGAAGAATGCGGACCGGGCCTTCGCGACATCGCGCTCCTCCTCCAGGCTGTCCAGATCGTCCTGTCGATCGAGCTCGGCTTCTCTCTCTTCATACATGCGCACTCGAGGTGAGTCATGAATAATGTCGCAAGGCAATACTGCCTCAGCGCCGTACACCATGAAGAAGGGTGTATATCCGGTCGTGTGATTGGGCGTGGTCCGCAGCCCCCAGAGTACGGAATCGAGTTACTCAACCTAGTGCTTGTGTGATTCTTGCAGAGATCGCACTAATCTGGGTTTGATGCCGCTCATTATCAGGTCGTTAGCCTGCTTGACCTGACTATTTGTTTGAGGGTGATATACGGAGGCGTAATCGAGCTTGATGCCCAAATTAGTGCACCAAGTTTTCACCTCATCGGCCATAAAGTTAGAGCCATTGTCAGTAATAATACTGTGCGGGACACCATAATGGTGTAGGACACTGGATATAAAGTCTATAACCAGTCCGGCTTCGGCCGCTTTGACTGGTTTGGCCTCTATCCACTTAGTGAACTTGTCAACCATAACCAGTAAATATTTCTTCTTATGGCTTCCCCTTTAAGGAGTATGACCATGTCCAGCCCCCAGACCGCAAAAGGCCAAGTAATGGGGATTGTTCGCAAGGTAGTGGGCGGCATGTGGCTTTGATTGGCGAAAAGCTGGCATCCAATGCAGCGTCGTACGAGGTCCTGTGCGTCTGCTCGGGCCATGGGCCAAAAGAAACCCATACGTAAGGCCTACTTACAAGGGTCTGAGCTGCGGCGTGATGGCCACCAAGACCGGCGTGTATTTCAGCCAAGAGCTGACGTCCCTCTTCTTCGGAGATACATCTTTGAAGGACTCCGGTAGTACTTTTCTTGTACAATTCCCCTTCATGAACTTTGTAGGCTTTCGAGCATCAAACAATACAACGGGTCTCAGTCTGATCCTCAGGGAGTTCATTCCTAGTAAGGTAGGCGAAGGAAGGTTCAGTCCACGGGGCAATTACAACCATAATTTCATGGGCTGGTGGTGTTATTTCGGTGCCCGAACCCCTGATTAAATCATAATTGTGTTTGCAGTCTGGGGGTATGGTCGGCTCCGGACTAGTGTTGCCGCTCTCGTCCTGCCACACCACGGATGGCTTGAAGAGCCTCTCCACAAAGGTGTTGGGTGGGACGGGGTCGCGTTTAGCGCCCATGCGAGCAAGGATGTCCGCAGCTTGATTACTCTCTCGAGCCACATGACGAAACTCGAGCCCCTTGAACCAATATGATATTTTGGGTACAGCGTTATGGTAAGCCGCCATCTTCGGATCTTTTGCATCGAAGTCTCCGTTTATTTGGAATATTGCGAGGTTTGAGTCACCATGTACTTCGAGGCATTGTATGCCCGTGGAAATGGCCATCCAGAGACCGTGCAATAGGGCCTCGTATTCGGCTGAGTTGTTAGAGTCTGTATACAGTATTTGGAGCACATAATGGATTGTGTCTCCCGTGGGGGATGTCAAGACGACACCAGCCCCGAGTCCGGCTAGCATTTTAGAGCCGTCGAAGTGCATCACCCAATTGGAATATGTGCCGTATTCTTTAGGGAGTTCGGCCTCTGTCCATTTGGCGGTGAAATCAGCCAACACCTGAGATTTAATAGCCCGGTGTGGCTTGTAAGTTATTTCGAATGGTAAGAGCTCAATGGCCCATTTGGCAATGCGGCCAGTGGCGTCCCGATTGTTTATAATGTCATTGAGTGGTACTTTGGAAGCCACCGTGATTGAGCACTCTTGAAAGTAGTGCTGCAGCTTGCGGGAAGCCATGAAGACCGCATAGGCTATCTTATGATAGTGCGGGTATCAGGATTTGCATGGTGTAAGGACCGTCGATATGTAGTATCCTAGTTTTTGGAGTGGGAATTCATGTCCCTCTTCCGCTCGTTCAACGACGAGCACCGCACTCACCACGTGGTGGGTTGCAGATACGTAGAGCAACATTGGTTCGCCGACGCTTGGTGTAGCCAAGATTAGGTTGCTCACTAGCAGAGCTTTTATTTCTTCCATTCCGGCAGTGGCAGCATCCGTCCACACGAAGTGATTGATGCGTCGAAGAAGTTGGTACAATGGCAATGCCTTCTCTGTTAATCTGGAGATAAAATGGCTTAAAGCTGCCATGCACCCGGCTAGTTTTTGGACCTGCTTGAGGTCTGTTGGTGTTGCTAACTGCACCAGAGCTCGGATTTTGGTTGGGTTTGCTTTGATTCCTCTATTAGAGACAATGAACCCAAGCAGTTTTCTGGCGGGAAAGCCGAAAATGCACTTATCCGAATTAAGCCGGATATCATATGATCGTAGGTTGTTGAATGTAAGGCATAAATCATCCACCAGTGATTCGAAATGTTTGGTTTTATGACTACATCATCTACATATGCCTCCACAGTCTTGCCGATTTGCTTCTCTAGGCATGTTTGAATCATGCGTTGGTAGGTTGTGCCAGCATTCTTGAGCCCGAAAGGCATAGTATTGAAGCAGAAGGGCCCATACGGGGTGATGAATGCCGTTGCAGCCTGATCGGATTCTACCATCTTAATTTGATGGTATCCGGAGTATGTGTCGAGGAAACACAGTGAATCGTGTCATGCGGTTGCATCAATAATCTGGTCGATGCGAGGCAATGGGAAGGGGTCCTTACGGCAAGCCTTATTAAGGTCTTTGAAATCGACACACAGGCACTAGGATTTATCCTTCTTCAGTACCATGACCAAGTTTGCTAGCCAGTCCGTATGTTTGACCTCTCTGATAAACCTAGCTTCAAGTAGCTTGGCTAGTTCCTCCCCCATGGCCTATTGTTTGGGTTCGGAGAAACGGTGCAGTGTTTGCTTGACTGGTTTGTATCCTTTTAGTATATTGAGAGTATGATCGGCCAGTCTTCGTGGGATACCTGGCATATCCAAAGGGTGCCAGGCGAAGATGTCCCAATTTTCACGCAGGAATGCGCGTAATCAGCATCGATCGCTAGATCTAGTTGTGCCCCAATGGAAGATCTTACTTGGGGTCCGTTGGGTGGACTTGAAATTTAACTATTTTGTCTGCTGGTTTGAAGGAGGTGGATTTGGGTCTCTTATCGAGGATTACATCATCCCTATCCACTGTGGAATGTAGGGAGGTTAATTCTTTGGCCGCTAGGGCCGCAGATAAGGCCTCAAGAGCCAGAGAGGCGGTTTTATTTTCGGCGCAGAGTGTTATGTCTGGATCACTGGTGATAGTGATAACTCCATTGGGCCCGGGCATTTTGAGCTTCATATACCTGTAGTGGGGTATGGCTTGGAAGCGTGTGAATGCGTCACGCCCTAGCAGGGCGTGATACCTGCTATTAAAAGGTGCCACATGGAAGAGTAACTCTTCGGACCTATAGTTCTCAAGTGTGCCGAATACCACGTCGAGTTTGATTTTCCCTGAGCATCTTGCTTCTCGACTAGGGATAATACCTCGAAAGGTTGTGTTACTTTGCTCAATGCGACTCGTGTCCATTTGCATTTTATTGAGCGTGTCCTCGTAAATGAGGTTCAGCCCGCTGCCACCGTCCATTAGCACTTTAGTGAGCCGATAGCCGTCCACAATTGGGTTTAGGACTAAATCGGCTGGTGCCTGGACTGAGCGGGGTCTTGGTTCATCATTGGCATTGAAAGTGATTGCCATATCGTTCCAAAGATTTATTGCTGCCACCTGACAGACTTCGGCGAGGACGCGGAGCACCTTTTTGCGCCGATTATTGGATGAAAAGGTCTTGAAGACCGTGAATACTTTGAGATTGTTGTCCTCCGAAGAGTAGTTCTCTGGGGTTTTGTTGGTGAGGATATCCTTGCCGCTCTTGGCCACTTGCCGAAGTATCCAACATGCCCGAAGGTTGTGCATTGGTTCGGTATTCGGCGTCATGTGAATTTGATAGGGCTTGTCGAGCCATTCATCGAGGACAGTTCTATGTCTCGTAAAGGGTTTTATTTTCTTGTCCCCGGGATGATAATCAGGTGCCCTGTGAGGGTGCATCCTTTTGGCCCGTTCGGGAGATGGCTTAAAGGCATGTGGTTCCCAGTGGGTTGTATGGGTCTTCCAGGCGCTTTCCATTGCGCAGTACTTCTGTACTATGTGTGCCAAATCTGTGAAGTGCAATACGTGATGTCGGTTGAGGGCGTTAAGGATTCCCTCATTCGTATAGTTGTGACAAACATTATTCAAAAAGTCTTCTGATTCAGCGATTTATCGTCCGATTTATCGCTACTCTTGGGGTGACTGATAAGATTATGCCTTATCTTCACCATTTATCGTTTGGGCCAATTTATCACTATGAGAAGCGATTTATCATGAATTTACCGATAAATCATGCCTATTCATAGCACTATTTTTGCAAAAACTATGTTTCTTTGCGTTTTGTGGACCTTGTTATGCTATATGTACTATTGTCCTATTTAGTTTTTCATTATATGTGGATTCAAAGGCTAGGAATCAAGGTAAAACTTCTTTTCAATATTGTTTTGGTGTTGAATATAGCATATTTTAGTGTTTGAAACTTGGGATTTGCAAAAAAAAAATGGCCGATTAATAGTCGACCGATAAAATTGATTAATTGGCCGATTTCCGATTAATCTCTAATCCCTAGCCGACCGAGATGATAACGATAAGCGATATCCTCAACATTGGTTACAAAATACTGAGGTCGCATCGTCGTCGCAGCAATCTTTAATCATGTTTTTAACAAGGAGGAATCTAGCCCAGAAGTGGTGGACTATTTCATGAGGCTGTTGTCGCACGTACATTAGGTCGCATATATCCGGAGGACCGGAATTTCTTGGGGAATATTGCTTGTGGTGGGTGGGCGGGATTAAATCTGTACCCTGACCTATTATGGAGTCCGGAGTTTGAAGAGTTTCTGGGGCTACCAGCCCGAGCTCCGGAGTGTCCGGTAACTTCTCAGGTTCAAGGCCTGATCCTATGTTTGGAGGGCAGGACATGTCTTCCCGAAGAGGGGTGTCTGGCTCTCCAAGTTCGGAAATCCGAACATATTTTTTTCTCAGCGTAGGAGAAGAATTGTTGTCTACTTGTTCCTCCACAACCACTACCTGATGGGTGATCGATGGAGATTTGATTTCTCTCTGATCGGGTTTAAGCCCAATCTGAACATAGTCGATTGCGACCTCCAGGGCGGTGATGCAATCTAGCAGTGCGTTCAAAGATGCTACGTCTGCCGGATCCATCTTGTCTGAGTACTCTGGGCCAACGCGGAGACGGTTTTCAGTGGCAGGCTGGGTCGTCTTCGGCTTAAAGGCCGGACGGGCGCCCATGACGAAGTTGCCAAGCCAGAGGGTTTGCCCTGAAACTAGGGCTCCTCCGGAGAAGATGTTGTCCTTGATGGCAAGGCGGACCATCGAGCCTTCTAGCGACGGCATAGTAGAACTCTCAATGAAAGCACCAATGTCGGTGTCAAAACCGGCAGATCTCGGGTAGGGAGTCCCGAACTGTGCGTCTAAGGATCGAAGGAAACAGGAGGCATGGGACACGATGTTTTACCCAGGTTCGGGCCCTCTTGATGGAGGTAATACCCTACGTCCTGCTTGATTGACTTTGATGAGTATATGGGTTACAGGAGTTGATCTACCACGAGATCGTAATGGCTAAACCCTAGATGTCTAGCCTGTATGATTATGATCATGCCTCTATGGACTAAACCCTCCAGTTTATATAGACACCGGAGGGGACTAGGGTTGTACAAAGTCGGTTTACAAAGGAAGGAAACTACACATCTAGATGCCAAGCTTGCCATCCACGCCAAGGAGAGTACCATCCGGACACGGGAGAGGGCCTTCGGTCTTGTATCTTCACGGCCCATCAGTCTGGCCCATGTCACATAGGCGGACTCCCCAAGGACCCCATAATCTAGGACTCCCTCACCTGCTATAGACGCAACTGCAGACTTTAGGAACATCTGGCAGAGCAAAGCTGATGACTACTCGATAGTTCAGTGTGCCATGCTTTACGGCTTAGAATCGGGACTTTAAAGACGTTTTGAACGTCATGGAGCATATGAGATGTTACAAAAGTTGAAGTTAATATTTCAAGCAAATGCCCGAGTTGAGAGATATGAAGTCTCCAACAAGTTCTACAGCTGCAAAATGGAGGAGAATTGTTCTGTCAGTGAACACATACTCAGAATGTCTGGGTACCATAACCACTTGACTCAGCTGGGAGTTAATCTTCCTGATGATAGTGTCATTAACAGAGTTCTTCAATCACTGCCACCAAGCTATAAAGGCTTCGTGATGAACTATAATATGCAAGGGATGAACAAGACAATTCCCGAGCTTTTCGCAATGCTAAAGGCTGCGGAAGTAGAAATCAAAAATGGAGCATCAAGTGTTGATGGTCAACAAGACCACTAGTTTCAAGAAAAAGGACAAAGGAAAGAAGGGGAACTTCAAGAAGAACGGCAAGCAAGTTGCTGATCAAGGGAAGAAGCCCAAGTCTAGACCTAAGCCTGAAACTGAGTGCTTCTACTGCAAAGGGACTGGTCACTGGAAGTGGAACTGCCCCAGGTATTTGGCAGATAAGAAGGATGGCAAACTGAAAGGTATATTTGATATACATGTTATTTATGTGTACCTTACTAATGCTCGCAGTAGCGCCTGGGCATTTGATGCTGGTTTTGTTGCTCATATTTGCAACTCAAAACAGGGGCTACGGATCAAGCAAAGATTGGCTAAGGACAAGGTGATCATGCGCGTCGGAAATGGTTCAAGGTCGATGTGATCGCCGTCGGCATGCTACCTCTACATCTACCTTCGGTATTAGTTTTAGACCTGAATAATTGTTATTTGGTGTCAGCGTTAAGCATGAACATTATATCTGGATCTTGTTTGATGTGAGACGGTTATTCATTTAAATCGGAGAATAATTGTTATTCTATTTATATGAGTAATATCTTTTATGGTCATGCACCCTTGCTAAGTGGTCTATTTTTGTTGAATCTCGATCGTGGTGATACACATGTTCATAATATTCAAGCCAAATGATGAAAGTTCATAATCATAGTGCAACTTATTTGTGGCACTGCCGTTTAGGTCATATTGGTGTAAAGCGCATGAAGAAACTCCATGTTGATGGACTTTTAGAATCACTTGATTATGAATAACTTGGTGCTTGCGAACCATGCCTCATGGGCAAGATGACTAAAACTCCATTCTCTGGAACAATGGAACGAGCTAATTACTTATTGGAAATAATACATACTGATGTATGCGGTCCATTGAGTATTAAGGCTCATGGCGGGTATCGTTATTTTCTGACCTTCACAGATGATTTGAGCAGATATGGGTATATCTACTTAATGAAACATAAGTCTGAAACGTTTGAAAAGTTCAAAGAATTTCAGAGTGAAGTGGAAAATCATCATAATAAGAAAATAAAGTTTCTACGATCTGATCGTGGAGGAGAATATTTGAGTTACAAGTTTGGTCTTCATTTGAAACAATGTGGAATAGTTTCACAGCTAACGCCACCTGGAACACCACAGTGTAATGGTGTGTCTGAATGTCGTAACCGTACTTTACTGGATATGGTGCGATATATGATGTCTCTTACTAATTTACCGATGTCGTTTTGGGGTTATGCTTTAGATACGGCTACATTCACATTAAATAGGGCACCATCGAAATCCGTCGGGATGACGCCATATGAACTGTGGTTTGTCGTTTCTTACAGTTTGGGGCTGCGATGCTTATGTGAAAAAGCTTCAACCTGATAAGCTCGAACCCAAATCGAAGAAGTGCGTCTTCATAGGATACCCAAAGGAAACTGTTGGGTACATCTTCTATCATAGATCCGAAGGCAAGATATTTGTTGCTAAAAATGGATCCTTTCTAGAGAAGGAGTTTCTCTCGAAAGAAGTGAGTGGGAAAAAAGTAGAACTTGATAAGGTAATTGTACCTTCTACTGAATTGGAAAGTAGTTCATCACAGAAATCAGTTCCAGTGATTCCTACACCAATTAGTGAGGAAGCTAATGATGATGATCATGAAACTTCGGATCAAGTTACTATCGAACCTCGTGGGTCATCCAGAGTACGATCCGCACCAGAGTGGTACGGTAATCCTATTCTGGATGTCATGTTACTAGACCATGATGAACCTACGAACTATGAGGAAGCGATGATGAGCCCAGATTCCGTGAAATGGCTTGAGGACATGAAATCTAAGATGGGATCCATGTATGAGAACAAAGTGTGGACTTTGGTGGACTTGCACGATGATTGGCAAGCCATAGAAAATAAATGGATCTTCAAGAAGAAGACTGACGCTAACGTAATGTTACTATCCACAAAGCTCGACTTGTTGCGAAAGGTTTTCGATAAGTTCAAGGAGTTGACTATGATGAGACCTTCTCACCCGTAGTGATGCTTAAGTCTGTCTGAATCATGTTAGCAATTGTCGTATTTTATGATTATGAAATTTGGAAAATGGATGTCAAAACTTCATTCCTTAATGGATTTCTTAAAGAAGATTTGTATATGATGCAACCAGAAGGTTTTGTCGATCCAAAGGGTGCTAACAAAGTGTGCAAGCTCCAGCGATCCATTTATGGACTGGTGCAAGCCTCTCGGAGTTGGAATATACGCTTTGATAGTGTGATCAAAGCATATGGTTTTACACAAACTTTTGGAGAAGCCTGTATTTACAAGAAATTGAGTGGGAGCTCTGTAGCATTTCTAATATTATATGTGGACGACATATTGTTGATTGGAAATGATACTGAATTTCTGGATAGCATAAAAGGATACTTGAATAAGAATTTTTCAATGAAAGACATCGGTGAAGCTGCTTACATATTGGGCATCAAGATCTATAGAGATAGATCAAGACGCTTAATTGGACTTTCACAAAGCACATACCTTGACAAGATTTTGAAGAAGTTCAAAATGGATCAGTCAAAGAAAGGGTTCTTGCCTGTGTTACAAGGTGTGAAATTGAGTCAGACTTAATGCCCGACCACTGTAGAAGATAGAGAGAAGATGAAACCAGTTCCCTATGCTTCAGCCATAGGCTCTATCATGTATGCAATGCTGTGTACCAGACCTGATGTGTGCCTTGCTATAAGTATAGTAGGGAGGTACCAAAGTAATCCAGAAGTGGATCATTGGACAGCGGTCAAGAACATCCTGAAATACCTGAAAAGGACTAAGGATATGTTTCTCATTTATGGAGGTGACAAAGAGCATGTTGTAAATGGTTACACTGATGCAAGATTTTACACTGATCCGGATGACTCTAAGTCGCAATCCGGATATGTATTTCTATTGAATGGTGGAGCTGTCAGTTGATGCAGTTCCAAGCAGCGCGCCGTGGCAGGATCTACATGTGAAGCAGAGTACATAGCTGCTTCGGAAGCGGCAAATGAAGGAGTCTGGATGAAGGAGTTCATATCTGATCTAGGTGTAATACCTAGTGCATCGGGTCCAATGAAAATCTTTTGCGACAATACTGGAGCAATTGCCTTGGCGAAGGAATCCAGATTTCACAAGAGAACCAAACACATCAAGAGACGCTTCAATTCCATCCGCGATCTAGTCAAGGAGGAAGACATAGAGATTTGCAAAGTACATACAGATCTGAATGTTGCAGACCCGTTGACTAAGACTCTTCCACGAGCAAAACATGATCAGCACCAAGACTCCATGGGTGTTAGAATCATTATTGTGTAATCTAGATTATTGACTCTAGTGCAAGTGGGAGACTAAAGGAAATATGCCCTAGAGGCAATAATAAAGTTGTTATTTATATTTCCTTATATCATGATAAATGTTTATTATTCATGCTAGAATTGTATTAACCGGAAACTTAGTACATGTGTGAATACATAGACAAAACATATGGTCCCTAGTTTGCCTCTACTAGACTAGATCATTAAACAAAGATGGTTATGTTTCCTATCCATAGACATGTGTTGTCATTTGATGAACGGGATCACATCATTAGAGAATGATGTGGTGGACATGACCCATCTGTTAGCTTAGCATAATGATCGATAAGTTTATTGATATTGCTTTCTTCATGACTTATACATGTTCCTCTGACTATGAGATTATGCAACTCCCGAATACCGGAGGAACACCTTGTGTGCTATAAAATGTCACAACATAACAGGGTGATTATAAAGATGCTCTATAGGTGTCTCCGAAGGTGTTTGTTGAGTTGGCATAGATCGAGATTAGGATTTGTCACTCCGTGTATCGGAGAGGTATCTCTGGGCCCTCTCGGTAATGCTCATCAAAAGCCTTGCAAGCAATGTGACTAATGAGTTAGTTGTGGGATGAAGTATTACGCAACAAGTAAAGAGACTTGCCGGTAACGAGATTGAACTAGGTATGACAATACCGATGATCGAATCTCGGGCAAGTAACATACCGATGACAAAGGGAACAACGTATGTTGTTATGCGGTTTGATCGATAAAGATCTTCGTAGAATATGTAGGAGCCAATATGAGCATCCAGGTTCCGCTATTGGTTATTGATCGGAGATGTGTTCGGTCATGTCTACATGGTTCTCCAACTCGTAGGGTCCGCACGCTTAACGTTCGATGACGATATGTATTATGAGTTATGTGTTTTGATGACCGAATGTTGTTTGGAGTCCCGGATGAGATCACGGACGTGACGAGGAGTCTCAAAATGGTCGAGACAGAAAGATTGATATATTGGAAGGCTATGTTCGGATATCGAAAACGTTCTGGAATGATTCAGGTATTTTCCGAAGTACC
>NC_041381.1:608490429-608586851 GCF_002162155.2 Triticum dicoccoides | reverse complement strand
TTCCTTCTCCCTCTCCTATTCCTTCCCCCTCTCCTTTTAGGTGGAAACCTACTAGGAATTGGAGTCCTAGTAGGATTCCTCTTCTTCTAACGCGCATGTACTAGGCCGGCCGGCCTCCCCCTCCCTCCTTTATATACAGGGGCAAGGGGGGCACCCTAGAACACACAAGTTTCTCTTAACCGTGTGCGGTGCCCCCTCCACAGTTACACACCTCGATCATACCATCGTAATGCTTAGGCGAAGCCCTGCGCCGGTAACATCATCATCATCGTCGCCACGCCGTCGTGCTGACGGAACTCACCCTCGTCCTCAACTAGATCAAGAGCACGAGGGACGTCATCGAGCTGAACGTGTGCTGAACGCGGAGGTGCCGTACGTTCGGTACTTGGATCGGTTGGATCGCGAAGACGTTAGACTACATCAACCGCGTTATTAAACGCTTCCGCTTTCGGTCTACGAGGATACGTGGACACACTCTCCCTTCTCGTTGCTATGCATCACATAGATAGATCTTGCATGATCGTAGGGAGATTTTTGAAATACTACGTTCCCCAACAATATGGCCCTTCTCTCTAAACAAAAGTGGATGTGGCCCAACACATCTGGCTGCAATGAAAAATCCTATTTCATGCTCTATGCGTCAAACTATCGGCCACACACACACACACACGAAACCATTGAGCATGAGTAATGCGTCGACCCACTTTATCACAGAGATTATGCGGTTTTGGGAACCTTCTACAATGTTCCTGGAACCGTATTTTTTTCCACATTTTTACTTGTTTTCTGTTTTTTTTGTTTTTTTATTGTTTCTGTTTTTTTTATTTTCAAATTTTTCTGTTTTCGTTTTTAGTTTGTTTTTCATTTTTGCTCTTTCAAAAAAGTTTGAGTTTTTAGAATTAGTTCCAGATTCCAAAAAAAACTTATTTTCTTAAATTTAAAAAATATTTGTGTTTTCATAAAAAAGGAGTTTACAACAAATTTTCATGTTTTTAAAAGAAGTATTTGGGTTTTCCTATATTTTGTTCATAAATAATAAAAATGTTCACATTTTCAAAAAACAGTTTTTCAAAAATGATTGTTTTTTCAATATTTCTTCGGGGTTTTTTATTCGGCTAATAAATTCCAAAAATGTTTGCATTTTCAAAAAAATGATTGTGTTTTTCAAGAATTGTTTGGCTCCCGTTTTAAACATTCCCGCAAACTCAAAATAGAAAAAAAATCACCTGTGAACAATTTTGAAAATAAGCACCTTTTTTGTGTTTTTTCTAAAAATTGGAAGCAACTTTGAAAATGCGAATAATTTTTTAAATTCTTTTTTTCAAAATTACAACTTTTTTTTAATCCGAGCTATTTTTGAATTTCTGGACATTTTTTGAAAATATAAACAATTTTTGCATTGCAAATAATCTCATGAAATAAACTGAACAATTTCTAGACAGCTTTCGAAATTTTGGTTTTATAAAAATAAGAAAAATGAAACAGGAAAGACGAGCCTCACAAGAGGGTGTTGCCGTGTTTTAGATCTGGTCGTATCCTGGTTCTTATAATCCATGTTTTGTAATTTAAATTGAAGTTCATCAGCTCGTGCGTTGAAGGACGAGCCTCACAAGTGGGTGGTGCAGTGTTCGATCCCCTGCACTATCGCATTCCTTTTTCAGTGAATTTTCCACTGGTTAGATCTGGTAGTGGCTGCTCGTTTTTATAACTCGCGTTTCCTCCAATTTAATCACAGAAGCTTGCCAGCTCGTCTGGCGAACAACGACCACTTAACCATGAACCTCCCTTTATTATTAATTATTATTAGGGGCTCCCGGCTGCGATAAAGAGAAACCCACCTCCCATTATTATTAGGTATAGATATATCCACTTCCTTCTAGATGGTCTTCTCAAGAGTGCAACATCAAGATGCTATTCTCTTTCTTTCTTCTTGCTAATTTTTCATTTATTTCTTTTGTTTATTTCTAAATTCTGGAATATTTGTAATGTTCTAGACATTCCACTTTAGTATTTCAAATCATTTGTGCTTTCTGCTAGGACCTTCGGAAATTTCGTATGGAATTATTCGGCTTTCTATTTTTATTTGAAATTATCTGTCAATTATTCAGTTCCCCCATCTACCTTGCCACCAAATGAGGGAGATCTTGGCCGTGGTAGGAGGGGATCCCACCTGCCCCTCAAAATCATCCGACTGGAGTTTGCCCCCGATGCAACCAAACGAGCCCTGAAAGAGTACGTCAGGCCCTCCCGCAGTTGCTTCTCCTATTTGCTTCTCCTATTCGACATCTGGAGGATTCTGTCCGCAGTTGCATTCAGACTATGTGACCTACGATGCACCGGCAGCATTGAGCGTGAAGAGGTTTGTATTGTTTACTTACTGAAGACGGTCATTCCGCACATAATCCTGTCAACTCAACAACTACTTCCAGGCGCTTTAAACATACTACCACACACTGCGGCAGTTCTTCAGCTAGTATTTATTACTGTATATACTACTTACTGTAAAAGCTTTCCGCAAAAAAAATGTATATACTAAAAGCAAAATACCGAGCACAAAAAAAGAGAAATCTGCTAGAGATTCTCACAGAAACCAGAAACATCAGGCCATCGATCTGGTGGACCATCTTCAATTATTAAAATCATAGCCATTACTAGATGTTTATAAATGTATCTAACTGCATTGTTTGTCAGGCCCATATTTTTAATAGACATCATAGTTACAACTTTAGAAATGACAAATGTTTAAAATAATATTTTTAATGATGCCCTCGCACTTGAGACAGCCACCTTGCTAGTTGGAAAAATAACACAAAGAACATTATATGCGCTAAGTATAGCACGACATGCTACCTTCACAATTTGACGGTCATTTGAGTACGTACTGAACCTGATCATTTCTGCAGTTGAAGGAGATGGTGCTTGCAGTCCTGAATGAATCAGACCTACTTCTTTCTGACGACGCTGTCGAACAGATGGTTGATCAGGTACGCCACATCCGGATGAAATGTTGCCGTGCAACAAGCGTTAACACTATGCATACATGTTAATTTGTATCCGACAGACATTCAAAGAGGCAGATCTGAACGGCGACGGGAGGATAGATCCCGACGAATGGAAAGCATTCGCAAGCATGAATCCAGCCTTGTTGAAGTACATGACTCTCCCATACCTAAAGTAAGTAGTGCCCACTATATTCAGCTTTGGAAAACATTTGTGCTAAGCATTCCTCCGTGATTTTTTTAATCATTTGTGCTTTTTGCTAGGACCTTCGGAATTTTTTTGTGGAATTATTTGGTTTTCTATCTTTTATTTTAAATTACTGGCATGTGAATCAAGGGGCTGGAATTATTCAGTTTCCCCATCTACCTGTCACCAAATGGCAGTAGGGTTTAGGGAGATCTTCCCCGTGGTAGGAGGGGATCTCACCTGCCCCTCAAAATCTACCGATTGGAGTTTGCCACCGATGAAACCAAACGAGCCCTTAATGAGCACGTCAGCCCGTCCCACGGCACATCACACATGTTTTATGGTGACACCTGTGTCTTCGAGAGGGCGGACGCACAATTTTGGCTTGCCCCAGGCACAAATCAATGTTAAATTTTGTGTTTGTGTGAATGAACGTGACTGTACTGCTAGGAAACTGGCAATACACTCTGATGTTGATCCAAAGGAGTGCTTCATCTGATCTGTAAAAACAATATAAATAGAGACCCATAGAAATATTCGGGCAATACTCACAAAGTTTCAAAGATGGTATACAGATGAACTCACAATACATGAAGGCTACCGACAGAAGGTGAATAATAAGTTCCAACTTAAACAGGGTTCCCCAATGATAAAGTTTCAACATCAAAGTTCATTTCTTTTGTTCACCAGTTCCTGTGCTTCTTTCACAAGGGAAACGAGACTCCTGAAAGGCTCCGGCTTCGTTGCACCGCCACCATCTTCCTTAATGTCAAAAACCATGGAGCCATCAATAAGAAACATATCTTTCGAAGCGGTGGACAGTGTATCCATCAAACTTTGCAGGTCTTCCTTGACATAGCTGCCCCTGTGTTTCATCATTGACATGACCATCTTACATGTAAGCTTCAGAATTGCCAGGCGGTCAGACCTGTGATGCATATTTTTTCCTACAATCTGCTTGAGCTTCATTGGGAAGCTAGATACACCATCCATAGGGGTAGTTGATTCAAACTGAGGAGTCAAGTCCTGATCTGCACTGATCAACATGTCGCACACTGTGACACAAAGGGATAACAAGCAACTCACCGCATACTCGTTCAGCTTCCAGTCTTGCTGATTAGAAGACGAGTTGTTGCCCTGGCCATTATCTTGTGACACACTAGATTGGTTTTCAAGATCAGTTACTGGTTCCGTGGACTTGACTTGGTCAGCTTCTATTCCTGTACCTTTTTCTTCTGATGCCCAACAAATTATCTCCCCAAGCACCTATAACGGCAAGAATATATTCAGTTTGAACTGAATGTCTTAATAATTGAAAGCAGGATAGAGTATAATAAAACAAATTATGGCACCGATTACCTTTGGAACTACATCTGCCATGACTTTCATTCTTTTGAGACTTTCATCATCACTGGTGCAATGAATGCAGAGGTATTCCAGGATTTTTGCTGCAAATAATCGGGCTTTACGGTTTTCAGTGATCATCACAGTGAGATTATTAACAACATTATCATTTGCCTTAATGATAATCCTGGCACCCGTTTCAGTTTTGGAACATAGAGTCACCAGTGCTTGAGATGCTGCCACCTGTCTGTCGTCCTTGCCCTTGTTATCATCAGTCATAATGTCTACCAACATCTCTATAAATTTTTCTCTGTTTGCATTCTCCAGTATCAAAGATGTATCCATGTATAGGTCTCTGAGAACCAGAATAACATGTTGCTGCAGCTTTTCATCGCATTCTTCACAGTCAAGAATCCTCTCCATGGTGCTGATCGCTTCCTTACTGCTTGAGATTTTGCTACGCAGCTTGGTGCCGGTCTGCCCAGTAGCAGCCACGAGCCACATAATCGCTTTCATTGAACCCTCTACTATGCCATGCCATGCACCATGATCTATTTGGTGGAGTAGGTCGGAGGTCACAGGCGCCATGATCTTTTGGAGCAGGCATGGGGTGTCGAGCATGATTCTGCAATTGTCATTATTGGTTGCGAGCTTCCGAATGATACAAAAACCTTGCTCCATTAAATCCTTGTAGGCGTTAAAAAGTTCACCATCACTGTCCCCTCGCTCTTCATGACTGTCCTCTTTGCTATCAAGATCTGGTGACTGCAGATGGCGAGCCATACTGTACCAATTTTTTTCGAATGTCTCTTGTGCCCACTCTACCTGGTATGGTTGGAGTAAACTGTATGTTTCGAATGAGTTGATGAGAGAAAATATGTAAACAACCCCCGTTGGGATCTCCTCCAAACGAATGCCTGCAGCAATCTGGGCCACAATCCTCGCAGCGCACCCCCTCGTCTCTCTGTCATATATACTACTGGAGCCTAACGTCTGCAGCAGTTTCTGGAGTAAGTCAGTAGAGGATGCAGACATGATCAGATACTTCATGAGTATGTGCTCCTGCACGAACATCTTCAATTTCCTCCTAGTGAAAAAGATACTTATTTCTTCAAAACCCTTGGCAGATATCTTCATTTGTCTGGTGAATGCATCCAGGATCCTTAACCCGGAAACATAGTCATCAGGTAACTTAGACCCCATGAGGTCCACAGCATATGAGACGAGGTTTCTTCCTCCAGCGAACGACGGGTTCTTTTCACATCCGATTGTCGTTTCAAGTAAGTAGTCCGAGATTCCAACACGAACCTGATTCCCAAACTTCATTCTTTCAAGTACTGTATTCACTACAGATCCCTTTGCAAAACCAAATAAGGTTTTGTAGCAGAAAATCACACCCTGGAATACAGCAATGGAATACAAGACGTCCAGCGCCGGCTTCAGGTTTCCTAGTCCGTCAGCATCACTCCCGTAATCATGCTGTCTCAGACGCCACATCGAAATCCCCGTGGAGATTAACAACCCAAACATGTAGACAGCTGCCAGAGGGCACAATAGAATGGCAAATACTACTACTTGAACAATCGTTGCAAATTCTGCTAGCACCCAGCATTTACGCTGCAAAAGGTTGTCAACAGACAGGGGTAATAAAACAGCCCAGATTGATTTGCCAATATAGCTCAGCTTTTCAGTTAGAAGAACATCGAAGATCCTGTTGTTTGTACCTCAAGTTAGATACGGACACAATAAGATTGGACCAGAAAAAACAATCTCACGAAAAGATGGAGGAAAAGAAGGAACAAGACTAACCCAGCTGTCTGTACTAGGGTAATGAAGGTAAGACACCAAAAATCCTTCTTCTGCAGTGTAGAGACGAAGCCACCCAGAAGAACTACGGTGGTCCAAGTAAGCACCAGAAAACCCAGGCCCTTGACGGCCATGGACAGGTAACCAATGAGCAGGGCATACGAGTTGGCAATCATTACTTCATCCCACCACCTGTCATCAACAAGCTTCCCACGACGTCGCATTCTCTTCTCCACCTGAAGAGTTGAGGTCAATCCACTAAGACTATCATGCGCATGTTGTTTTTATTCTTTGTAAATATCACTGCATGCTCGATCTGCTCTATATCATCGATATAAATGTTTTGGAAGAGGTTGGTACTCTAGCTAGCTAGACCAATCCGTGTGCTATCAGTGCACAAAAGAAAACTGAAGAGAAAATAGTATGCCTTTATGCACTCGCGGGATCCATTGATCTTACCTTCAGGTAGTAGACGCCCTGCCCAGGGTACCACTAGAGTGGAAAGAGGAGAGGAATCTAATTCAACTTAGACGCACCAAGCAGAGCAGGAAGGAACTAAGAGCAGCCACATCAAGCTTAACAGGTCACTCACATCAGCTAACAAGGCTTGGTGGCTGGGGGGCTGGGCCTTTGGGGTAAAATATATGCTTATATGTGCAAAGACCAAGGTTAGATCTTGACCAGCAGCAAACGAGGTTGCCGTTAATACTTAATAGTTCCAACAGCTAGCTAGCCTGTTAAGCTGAATGACAAGCAAGCTATTCAAATATACAGCCCGTTCGGATCCACGTGGGGACTAGCATACCAAACATCATCGCCTACCCAACATCCTCTATCAGGAAAATAGCTACTTCCGCACCATCCGAATTTATTAGTCCCCTGAAATTTTAAGCCTAAATTAGACCACATCAGTATATATTTTTAAGATATGTTGAGCAGAAGCATGGATCAGCATCGGCTGACACTCACTACCACTCATCTGCTGACACACTTCACAGGGGTTTATGCCTGGTGCATATTGTGTACAGTGGGGATGGTGGGAACCATCAAGGGAGATTTAGCAGGTCTATAGATGGTAATTAACCTACTGTGCATGGTAACACCATAGGAGTTTATCCGTCGCTTCAATACTGCTCAGTTTGCATGTTAAGCAAATATTTTTCTTTATCAATGATGTTTTCCTGTGAAAATCAACTAAAGTTTTAGTTAGTGGCAGACAGTGATATTAAGGGCCTGTTCAGTTTCTCTCCGCTCCCGTGACTCAGCTCCAGGAGCGGAGCAAGCTGCAGCAGCTTTTTACGGAGCAGCTCAAACCGAGCTCCGCGGAGTTGAGCGAAGTGGAGAGAAACCGAACGGTGGCTAAACTGTAAGAAAAATATTTTAAAGCCACATAAAAACTAACTGATAGAAATTAAAATAACTAGCAAGCGGAAATGTCCAGGATCCGGTTTTCAAGTTGTTATGTCTTAAAGTTCCCCCAAAAGATTTTTACTGGATATCTGCCAATTGAATGTTATTTCTTCAAACTAGATAAGATGCTGTTCTAAGCACATAGTCTGTGCAAACAGATCTGTTTTTACATGAACACAACTTTGTTAGCAATAAAGAATATTTTTTTCCTCACATGAAAATAATAATGCAGCAAGCGAATACTCACAAGCTCATTCAGGAGAATAACACCCGAAAAATGATAGCAAGATGAACACAGCCGACAAGGTCATAAAAATACCGCCTTTTTTGAATTCCCAGGCTTGGGCTCACTTGCTACAGTACAGAGCCGCGTGCCCGCCCATCATGGTTAAACAATAGAGCATGTGCAGGCCTACTGATGGAGCTAG
Source organism: Triticum dicoccoides (assembly GCF_002162155.2). Classification (NCBI taxonomy): domain Eukaryota; kingdom Viridiplantae; phylum Streptophyta; class Magnoliopsida; order Poales; family Poaceae; genus Triticum; species Triticum dicoccoides. The sequence goes on along the minus strand of NC_041381.1, from coordinate 608,578,677 downwards.
TTACACTTTTGAACTTAAACATGTCCCTAATCCATATGTCAGCAGTGTTACATCCAATGGTGTCGAGTGTGGCTGCGGCGACCATGGTCCTAAACCTCTTCTCTCTGCATTTTTGGCATATAATTCATGTTTTATTAGTCAAATTTTTGAGTTATAAAGTGAATTCAAAATTCAAAGGGGGTGGCTTATAAAGCTGGATAGAGGAAGTAGTTAGTTTTCATCTTCTTCTTTCTTTTTGCAATTATTATTCACATTGAGGCACGTGATAAGGAGTCAAGCTGAGTATATCTCGTTAAGGTATTTATTTACCAATTCGCTCAACTCCGGTCCTTACCATAACGACTAACAAGTGGAAAGTTAAAACACTAAGGCCCCGCTGGGCAACCGCGTAAATATATACACCTGTGAGAAGTTGCACTGGTAAAATACAGTGCACCAATAAAAGTATAAAACCAGTGAAATTATACTCGCCTGGATTGGTCTGTTTGGGAAATGCATCAGATAAAATCCTGACAGAGCAACTTCTACTTACTTTCATTATCTGTTCATCAAAATTTCAAACTGGAACATCAAATTAGAGCTAAAAAACATGAGAAATTGACTGCAGAAAAGTAAACCAGCCTACCAAAATCACTCCTGCACAAACCAATACGAAGAGAACCACTGGTAGCAGCAAGCCAAATAACCAATCGTTGCTCATGGTGAGCAGAGTCTATGCTCGCAATAAAACATAGCAAGCCAAACTGTTGTTCTGCACTTTTGCCTAGTACTGTACCACATTGCTCGCATGCCAGCCCAAGATGAGGGCCGTAAAGAACGAGCCGATCTGCAGATACGCGAGCGCCCAGACGCCGCCGCTCCCCTCGAGCTTGCAAAGCACGAGCTCGGCAAGATCGTGTGGCGCACTGCACTGGAGCATCTCCGTGGAGAAGAGAAATGGGGGTGTATCACCCGTCGAGCTCATGGCGAGTGTAGATCTGGCGACGGCGCAGCAAGGGGCCTTGGATTCGAATTCGATGGTGGGGATCAGCTCTCGTCTCCTGGAGGAGAAAGCCTAGGAGGGATAGGGCGGCGACTGCGGCGGGCACGGGGGATTTCGTCACCTCGCCCAGTACGCGGTGGCCGTCGGCCAATCGCGGCGTCGAGCCGTCCGCCGGCAATCGGCAACATGACTCCTCGCGAAAGAAACGCAGGCGACCAAACGTGCCAGCGCTAAATGGCCCGGCCCAGTGAGGGATGCTATTGTCTGAGATTTGCTTTTCTGATCTGGAATTTCAGCCGGTTTTTGTTAAAATAGTTTCTGAATTTTTAAAAATGTTCAATAATTTTCTTTGTAGTAGTTTATATAGAAATAAATTCTCTAATAGAAAATTTTCACGAATTTCAAAAAATATTCATGATGTTAAAAAATGTTTGCGCATTTTAAAAATGTTCATGGATTCAAAAATATTCCTGAATTTCAACCAATATTACCAGATTTCAAAGAATATTCCTGAATTTCAAAAAATGTTCACAAATTTTAAAATGGAAAAATAAAACAGAAAAATCGAAATAAAATCATTAAAACCATAGAGAAAAATCATTAAAAAAAAACTGGTTGAAAAGGGTTCTAGAACCTTTTCAAAACTGGTGGGAAAAAAGGAAACATAGGCCGGCCCATATAGCATTTTGGGGGTGCGCGTTTGGAGCGCACGTCCTACATTATGCGCGGACTAGGATTTTTCCTTATTATCGGCCCCTCTTCCTTTACCCAGCCCGAAATATACATCCAAACATCGATTTCCAAGACACCGGAATTTTTGTGGGACTTGTGATTTACAAGTGAAAACACCAATCAAGCGGGTCCTAAGGATGGACTTTAGGAACATCGGCCAGAGCACATTGTGGTGCATAGGGGAGTAGTGGCTTCATCCATGGACGCGACATAGTTTGTTTCGCTTGGGGTTGTTTTAAGCTAATCCCCACATCCAGATGCTTGATTTCTCTTAGACCAATAACCCAAGTGCTTGCTTGTCTGTACTCACTGTCTTTTGTTGTTGCTTTATTATAAAGATGGGCTATAATATTCTTCTCTCGGAAAGGAGGTAAAAACCCAACATGTGCATTAACTGATAATGCGCAAAGCACTCTATTTTGTAAAGTTATAAGGTTTTACATCCAACACGGGAATACAAAAGACCACTGAAGCTAAAACAACGGTAAAACCACCAAACAGAAATAACATTATAAGTCCTAGGCTCTATGGAGCCCGGATATTGGAAAATAAAAAAAAACTTGATTTTTAAGCTTTAAGAAATTATGAAAACAAATACACACACATATGATTGTAAGTTTCACGATGAAATAAATTTTGACATGAGCTACCCAAAAAAATCATTTGCGTATATTGCATCAAGACGTATTTATCATGGAAGTTTAGACACATGTAGTATGCACCACAATGGTCGTGTGTATTTTCAAAACCTTTTTGAAACTTAAAAGGTTGGCTTTTCAATTTTTGAATTTTTTGGATTTTGTGGAGCCCGGAAGCCAAACATCCTCACTCTACATGCTCATGCTTCACTAAATCTATTGATGGATCGTCATCTATATCGGTGGAATACATCCCAAGCTACCGTTTCTCATAGGTTACACACATTTTTGTCCCGAAAAAGTTCGAACACTTACTCTGTTCAACTTGTATAGTCTGCGAGGTGGCTCATTTAACTCTTTTTTTAATTACCTATTCCCTGTATCCCGTACAGTAAATGATACAGTAAATGCAATAAACGATATGACATGTCAAGGAATTTTTTTGATCTTTGATGAAGCAAACCCGTTAAAACTTTTCTTCTCTTACTACCTCTAAGAGTACTTCACAAATTGGGATCCACTCTATCTAATGTACATGACTCTTATTAATGTTCTTTCATCTTAATTGGTCGATGATTAGACAAATAAAACAATGAATAATGTTGTGCATTTATAAATTACATTAACAAACATGATAATCAACGACGCAGAATAATTATTCATCCATGGGTTTGAATGTACATGTGGGAGATCAAGAGGAAGAACTCGCACGGGTTGGATGTATATACATACGACATTTCTAGTACAATTCTTGTCCGACACTGCAGATCAGACCATACACGGGTGGGATTGAAGTGTAGCTGGCCGCTAGATTACTGTTGTAGAAGGATCGGGTCAGCATGAGTCGGACGTGAAGTAGTTCCGAGCAAAGTATACACCAAACATTAATGCGAGTGTGCATTGCTGAGTACTACCTCCGTCCGGGTTTATTGGTCCCCATTGTATTTCGTGTCAAATTTTGACCATAAATTAAACTAACAAAATGTTCACGCATGTCACCAAACATTATATTTTTGAAAACTATGTTCAAATACGAATCCAATGAGATAATTTTTCTTGACATGCATTAACATTTTATTAGTTAAATCTTTAGTCAAAATTTGGCACAAACTACAAAAGAGACCTATAAACCAGGACGGAGGTAGTACCAAACAGGCTAGTAATAAATACTCCCTCTGTCCCAAAATATAATAACGTTTTTAACACTACAGTAATGTCAAAAACGTTCTTATATTATGGGACGGAGGGAGTATGAAGCAGAATATCAAAACTCGGGACTTGCTTTAATTAGTTCAAACTCATTAACAAAATATGATACATATATTGGTATCAATTGCGTAAAACACCAAAGCCAAATAACGTTGATAGGAGTTAACCATCACCGGTAGTCACCAAGAGAACATACGGACAAGATTTAAGACACTAGAGTTAACTGTCATCGGTAGTTACCAAGAAAACATACTGACACCATTCAAGACACTACTATAAAGTTCTAATTTATAGTCTTAGATGAAAGGAAGGCAATTGAGTCTAGTGAACATGAACATCACCAGGGTAAAAGATTTCTTACCATGTTGCAAATAAATGATTTGTCAAACCATCACAAAACAATTGTCAAGTATCAAATTCTAGTAGTTGCTCTAGTCAAGTATTCCCACCATAAAGAAATATAAGAGCATTTAGGTCACTTCTTTCTAAACGCTCTTAGAGGGAGTAGTAGTTATTATTATATTAAGAGCAAGTCTAAACTTTTTAGATTCCTCCCAACTAGCAAGTCTACCGTGAAAATACACATCTAGATCTTAAAAGTGGACAAATGGTTCATTGCAGGTTCTACAAACGAGAACAAAATGCAAACAAATTGCCAGGGCAAAAAAAGAACATTATCAGCAGTAGCAGCACAATAATACTGCTTATTTCATAGAACACCTGAACAGTACACATACGTGCACTACTCGTACAAAGGATATCATAAGGAAGCAAAACTTTGTGGCGTGGCGTGGCACATGTTCCTCAGCAGGATAGCAGTAGCTACTGTACACGGTTACAGACCAGCGCATCGCTATATCTCGCCGTTCGACGAAGTCGATGCAGATTGGTCAAAGGCTTTTGTCACATTGTGGTTGGCGACAGATGGCAGCCGCGGCTTGTTGGCCAACCTATTGGCCTCCCTGGCCTCGTCAATGTCCTTCTGGCTCAAGAAGCTTGGCTGGTTGGTCGGTGACAACAGCCTCGCCCACATCCGGTCAGTGATCTTCACCTTGTTCCGCGTGGACGTCACCCTCTGTGATCAAAAAGTTAGTTTGTTCGTGTTATGTTAAAATCATGATTAACATGAGACCAGATGATGTGGTAGAGCGATATTTAAATTATGATTGCTAAAATGTCTTTGACATGCCCTTATAACTTCAAGGTACTCACATAGAAAGGTATGTAGGCATGTCTGCCATTGACCATCACAATAGTGAAGCTGTATCCCGCCATTGCGCCATGGATGGCACTGTGAGCCAGCAGTGTGCAGTAGACATTATCTGTTGCATTACTCGGAATAGCTCGGATCATGTAGGTAGGATCTGCAGAATGTAGATAAGACTATTGTTAGCCTAGTGCTACACAGATCAACAGGTTGTTCTAGAACTGAAGGAAATATGCCCTAGAGGCAATAATAAAGTTATTATTTGTTTCCTTATTTCATGATGAATGTTTATTATTCATGCTAGAATTGTATCAACCGGGAACATGATACATGTGTGAATACATAGACAAACTAAGTGTCACTAGTATGCCTCTACTTGACTAGCTCGTTTATCAAAGATGGTTATGTTTCCTAGCCATGGACAAAGAGTTGTTATTTGATTAACGGGATCACATCATTAGGAGAATGATGTGATTGACTTGACCCATTCCGTTAGCCTAGCACTTGATCGTTTAGTGTGTTGCTACTGCTTTCTTCATGACTTATACATGTTCCTGTGACTATGAGATTATGCAACTCCCGTTTACCGGAGGAACACTTTGTGTGCTACCAAACGTCACAACGTAACTGGGTAATTATAAAGGTGCTCTACAGGTGTCTCCAAAGGTACTTGTTGGGTTGGCGTATTTTGATATTAGGATTTGTCACTCCGATTGTCGGAGAGGTATCTCTGGCCCACTCGGTGATGCACATCATTATAAGCCTTGCAAGCATTGCAACTAATTAGTTAGTTGCGGGATGATGTATTACGGAATGAGTAAAGAGACTTGCCAGTAACGAGATTGAACTAGGTATTGAGATACCGACGATCGAATCTCGGGCAAGTAACATACCGATGACAAAGGGAACAACGTATGTTGTTATGCGGTCTGACCGATAAAGATCTTCGTAGAATATGTGGGAGCCAATATGAGCATCCAGGTTCCGCTATTGGTTATTGACCGGGGACGTGTCTCGGTCATGTCTACATAGTTCTCGAACCCGTAGGGTCCGCACGCTTAAGGTTTCGGTGACAGTTATATTATGAGTTTATGTGTTTTGATGTACCGAATGAGTTCGGAGTCCCGGATGAGATCGGGGACATGACAAGGAGTCTCGAAATGGTCAAGACGTAAAGATCGATATATTGGACGACTATATTCGGACTTCGGAAAGGTTCCGAGTAATTCGGGTATTTTTCGGAGTACCGGAGAGTTACGGGAATTCGCCGGGGAGTATATGGCTTATTGGGCCATACGGGAATAGAGGAGAGAGGCCGAAAGGAAGGAGGAGCGCAGCCCCCCTCTGGTCCGAATTGGACAAGGGGTGCAACCCCCTTTTCCTTCCTCCTTTCCCCCTCTTTCCCCCCTTCTCCTACTCCAACAAGGAAGGAGGGAGTCCGACTCCCCTTGGCGCGCCCCCTCCTAGGTCGGCCGCCCCCTCCCCTTTGCTCCTTTATATACGGGGGCAGGGGGCACCTCTAGGCACAACAACAGTTGATCATTGATCTCTTAGCCGTGTGCGGTGCCCCCCTCCACCATAGTCCTCCTCGATAATATTGTAGCGGTGCTTAGGCAAAGCCCTGCGATGGTAGAACATCAAGATCGTCACCATGCCGTCATGCTGACGGAACTCTCCCTCGACACTCGGCTGGATCAGAGTTCGAGGGACGTCATCGAGCTGAACGTGTGCTAGAACTCGGAGGTGCCGTAGTTTCGGTGCTTGATCGGTCGGGCCGTGAAGATGTACGACTACATCAACCACGTTGTTCTAACGCTTCCGCTTTCGGTCTACGAGGGTACGTGGACACACTCTCCCCTCTCGTTGCTATGTATCACCATGATCTTGCGTGTGCATAGGAAATTTTTTGAAATTACTACGTTCCCCAATAGTGGCATCAGAGCCTAGGTTTTATGCGTTGATGTTATATGCACAAGTAGAACACAAGTGAGTTGTGGGCGATACAAGTCATACTGCTTACCAGCATGTCATTCTTTGGTTCGGCGGTATTGTTGGATGAAGCGGCCCGGACCGACATTACGCGTACGCTTACGCGAGACTGGTTCTACCGACGTGCTTTGCACACAGGTGACTGGCAGGTGTTAGTTTCTCCAACTTTAGTAGAACCGAGTGTGGCTACGCCCGGTCCTTGAGAAGGTTAAAACAGCACTAACTTGACGAACTATCGTTGTGATTTTGATGCGTAGGTAAGAACGGTTCTTGCTCAGCCCGTAGCAGCCACGTAAAACTTGCAACAATAAAGTAGAGGACGTCTAACTTATTTTTGCAGGGCATGTTGTGATGTGATATGGTCAAGACGTGATGAGATATAAGTTGTTGTATGAGATGATCATGTTTTGTTGAAGTTATCGGCAACTGGCAGAAGCCTTATGGTTGTCTCTTTATTGCATAAGATGCAATCACCAAATAATTGCTTTACTTTATCGCCATGCGATAGCAATAGTTGCAAGAGCAATAGTTGGCGAGACGACCATGTGACGACACATCGATATAGATCAAGATGATGGAGATCATGGTGTCATGCCGGTGACGATGAAGATCATGACGATGCTTTGGAGATGGAGATCAAAGGCACAAGATGATGATGGCCATATCATGTCACATATTTTTGATTGCATATGATGTTTATCTTTTATACATCTTATTTTGTTTTGATTGACGGTAGCATTATAAGATGATCTCTCACTAAATTTCAAGATAAAAGTGTTCTCCCTGAGTATGCACCGTTGCCAAAGTTCGTCGTGCCCAGACACCACGTGATGATCGGGTGTGATAAGCTCTACGTCCATCTACAATGGGTACAAGCCAGTTTTGCACACGCGGAATACTCAGGTTAAACTTGACGGGCCTAGCATATGCATATATGGCCTCGGAACACTAGAGACCGAAAGGTCGAGCATGAATCATATAGTAGATATGATCAACATAGTGATGTTCACCATTGGAAACTACTCCATTTCACGTGATGATCGGTTATGGTTTAGTTGATTTGGATCACGTGATCACTTAGATGATTAGAGGAATGTCTATCTAAGTGGGGGTTCTTAAGTAATATGATTAATTGAACTTTAATTTATCATGAACTTAGTCCTGGTAGTATTTTGCAAATTATGTTGTAGATCAATAGCTCGCGTTGTTGCTTTCATATGTTTATTTTGATATGTTCCTAGAGAAAAACTATGTTGAAAGATGTTAGTAGCAATGATGCGGATTCGATCCGTGATCTGAGGATTATCCTCGTTGCTGCACAGAAAAATTATGTCCTTGATACACCGCTAGGTGACAAACCTATTGCAGGAGCAGATGCAGACGTTATGAACGTTTGGCTAGCTCAATGTGATGACTACTTGATAGTTTAGTGCACCATGCTTAACAACTTAGAATCGGGACTTCAAAGACGTTTTGAACGTCGTGGACCATATGAGATGTTCCAGGAGTTGAAGTTAATATTTCAAACAAATACCCGAGTTGAGAGATATGAAGTCTCCAACAAGTTCTATAGCTAAAAATATGGAGGATAATTGCTCAACTAGTGAGCAAGTGCTTAGATTGTCTGAGTACTAACAATCGCTTAAATCAAGTAGGAGTTAATCTTCCAGATAAGATAGTGATTGGCAAAGTTCTCTAGTCACCATCACCAAGTTACTGGAACTTCGTGATGAACTATAATGCAAGGGATGACGAAAACGATTCCCGAGCTCTTCGCGATGTTGAAATCAACGAAGGTAGAAATCAAGAAAAGAGCATCAAGTGTTGATGATTGACAATACCACTAGTTTCAAGAAAAGGGCAAAGGGAAAGAAAGGGAACTTCAAGTAGAATGACAAGCAAGTTGTCACTCCCGCGAAGAAGCTCAAAGCTGGACCAAAGCCTGAAACTGAGTGCTTACACTGCAAAGGAAATAGTCACTGGAAGCGGAAATACCCTGAATATTTGGTGGATAAGTAGGATGGCAAAGTGAACAAGGGTATATTTGATATATAGGTTATTGATGTGTACCTTACTAGTGTTTATAGTAGCCCCTGAGTATTTGATACTTGTTCGGTTGCTAAGATTAGTAACTCGAAATAGGAGTTACAGAATAAACAGAGACTAGTTGGAGGGGAAGTGACGATGAGTGTTGGAAGTGGTTCCAAGATTGATATGATCATCATCATACACTCCCTATATTTTCGAGATTAGTGTTGAACCTAAATAAATGTTATTTGGCATTTGCGTTGAGCATGAATATGATTTGATCATGTTTATTGCAATACGGTTATTTATTTAAAATCAGAGAATAATTATTGTTCTGTTTACATGAATAAAACCTTCGATGGTCATACACCCAATGAAAATAGTTTGTTGGATCTCGATCGTAGTGATACACATATTCATAACATTGATGCCAAAAGATGCAAAGTTTATAATGATAGTGCAACTTATTTGTGGCACTGCCGTTTGGGTCATATCGGTGTAAAGCACATGAAGAAACTCCATAAAGATGGATTTTTTGAATCATTTGATTATGAATCATTTGATGCTTGCGAACCGTGCCTTATGGGCAAGATGACTAAAACTCCGTTCTCCGGAACAATGGAACGAGCTAGTGACTTATTGGAAATAATACATACTGATGTATGCGGTCCAATGAGTATTGATGCTCGTGACGGGTATCGTTATTTTCTGACCTTCACAAGATGATTTGAGCATATATGAGTATATCTACTTAATGAAACATAAGTCTGAAACATTTGAAAAGTTCAAAGAATTTCAGAGTGAAGTGGAGAATCATCATAACAAGAAAATAAAGTTTCTACGATCTGATCATGGAGGGAAATATTTGAGTTACGAGTTTGGCCTTCATATAAAACAATGTGGAATAGTTTCACAGTTCACACCACCTTGAACACTATAGCGTTATGGTGTGTCCAAACATCGTAACTGCACTTTATTAGATATTGTGCGATCTATGATGTCTCTTATCGGATTACCACTATTGTTTTGGGGTTATGCATTAGAGACAGTTGCATTCACTTTAGATAGGGCACCATCAAAATCCGTTGAGACGACATCTTATGAACTGTGGTTTGGCAAGAAACCAAAGTTGTCATTTCTTAAACTTTGGGGCTGCGATGCTTATGTGACAAAGTTTCAACCTGATAAGCTTGAACCCAAATCGGAGAAGTGCGTCTTCATAGAATACCCAAAGGTAACTATTGGGTATACCTTCTATCACAGATCTGAAGGCAAGTTATTCGTTGCTAAGATGGATCCTTTCTAGAGAAGAAGTTTCTCTCGAAAGAAGTGAGTGGGAGGAAAATAGAGCTTGATAAGGTAATTTGTACCTTCTCCCGAATTGGAAAGTAGTTCATCACAGAAATCAGTTCCAGTGATTCCTACACCAATTAGTGAGGAAGCTAATGATAATGATCATCAAACTTCAGATCAAATTACTACCGAACCTTGGAAGTCATGTTACTAGACCATGATGAACCTACGAACTATGAGGAAGCAATGATGAGCCCAGATTCTGTGAAATGGCTTGAGGCCATGAAATCTGAGATGGGATCCATGTATGAGAACAAAGTGTGGACTTTGGTTGTCTTGCCCGATGATCGGCAAGCCATAGAAAATAAATGGATCTTCTAGATAAAGACGGACACTGTAGTGTTACTATCTACAAAGCTCGACTTGTTGCGAAAGGTTTTCGACAAAGTTCAAGGTGTTGAATATGATGAGATTTTCTCACTCGTAACGATGCTTAAGTCTGTCCGAATCATGTTAGCAATTTCCACATTTTATGAAATCTGGCAAATGGATATCAAAACTATGTTCCTGAATGGATTTCAGGAAGAAGAGTTGTATATGATGCAACCAGAAGGTTTTGTCGATCCAAAAGGTGCTAACAAAATGTGCAAGCTCCAGCGATCCATCAATGGACTGGTGCAAGCATCTCGGAGTTGGAATATACGCTTTGATGAGTTGATCAAAGCATATGGTTTTATACAGACTTTTGGAAAGGCCTGTATTTACAAGAAAGTGAGTGGGAGCACTACAGCCTTTCTGATAAGTATATGTGAATGACATATTGTTGATCGAAAATGATGTAGAATTTTCTGAAAAGCATAAAGGAGTGTTTGAAAGGAGTTTTTTCAAAGAAAGACCTCGGTGAAGCTGCTTACAAATTGAGCATCAAGACCTATAGAGATAGATCAAGACGCTTGATAAGATTTTTCAATGAGTACATACCTTGACAAGATTTTGAAGTAGTTCAAAATGGAACAGTCAAAGAAAGAGTTCTTGCCTGTGTTGCAAGGTGTGAAGTTGAGTAAGACTAAAAACCCGACCATGGCAAAAAATAGAAAGAGAATGAAAAGTCATTCCCTATGCCTCAGTCATAGGTTCTATAAAATATGCTATGCTGTGTACCAGACCTATTGTATACCTTGCTCTGAGTTTGGCAAATGGAGTACAATAGTGATCTAAGAGTAGATCACTGGACATTGGTCAAAATTATCCTTAGTGGAATAAGGATATGTTTCTCGATTGTGGAGGTGATAAAAGAGTTCGTCGTAAAGAGTTACATCGGTGCAAGCTTTTACCACGATCCGGATGACTCTAAGTCTCTATCTGGATACATATTGAAAGTGGGAGCAATTAGCTAGAGTAGCTCCGTGCAGAGCATTGTAGACATAAAATATTTGCAAAATACATACGGCTCTGAATGTGACAGACCCGTTGACTAAACTTCTCTCACTAGCAAAACATGATCATACCTTAGTACTCTTTGGGTGTTAATCACATAACGATGTGAACTAGATTATTGACTCTAGTAAACCTTTTGGGTGTTGATCACATAACGATGTGAACTATGTGTGTTAATCACATACAGATGTGAATATTGGTGTTAAATCACATGACGATGTGAACTAGATTATTGACTCTAGTGCAAGTGGGAGACTGAAGGAAATATGCCCTAAAGGCAATAATAAAGTTATTATTTATTTCCTTATATCATGATGAATGTTTATTATTCATACTAGAATTGTATTAACCGGGAACATGATACATGTGTGAATACATAGACAAACTAAGTGTCACTAGTATGCCTCTACTTGACTAGCTCGTTTATCAAAGATGGTTATGTTTCCTAGCCATGGACAAAGAGTTGTTATTTGATTAACGGGATCACATCATTAGGAGAATGATGTGATTGACTTGACCCATTCCGTTAGCTTAGCACTTGATCATTTAGTATGTTGCTACTGCTTTCTTCATGACTTATACATGTTCCTGTGACTATGAGATTATGCAACTCTTGTTTACCGGAGGAACACTTTGTGTGCTACCAAACGTCACAACGTAACTGGGTGATTATAAAGGTGCTCTACAGGTGTCTCCAAAGGTACTTGTTGGGTTGGCGTATTTCGAGATTAGGATTTGACACTCCGATTGTCGGAAAGGTATCTCTGACCCACTCGGTGATGCACATCACTATAAGCCTTGCAAGCATTGCAACTAATTAGTTAGTTGCGGGATGATGTATTACGGAACGAGTAAAGAGACTTGCCGGTAACGAGATTGAACTAGGTATTGAGATACCGACGATCGAATCTCGGGCAAGTAACATATCGATGACAAAGGGAACAACGTATGTTGTTATGCGGTCTGACCGATAAAGATCTTCATAGAATATGTGGGAGCCAATATGAGCATCCAGGTTCCGCTATTGGTTATTGATCAGAGACGTGTCTCGGTCATGTCTACATAGTTCTCGAATCCGTAGGGTCCGCATGCTTAAGGTTTCGATGACAGTTATATTATGCGTTTATGTGTTTTGATGTACCGAAGGAGTTTGGAGTCTTGGATGAGATCGGAGACATGACGAGGAGTCTCGAAATGGTCAAGACGTAAAGATCGATATATTGGACGACTATATTCGGACTTCGGAAAGGTTCCGAGTGATTCGGGTATTTTTTGGAGTACTGGAGAGTTACGGGAATTCGCCGGGGAGTATATGACCCTTATTGGGCCATACGGGAATAGAGGAGAGAGGCCGAAAGGAAGGAGGCGCGCAGGCCCCCTCTGGTCCGAATTGGACAAGGGGTGCAGCCCCCTTTTCCTTCCTCCTCTCTCCCTCTTTCCCCCCTTCTTCTACTCCAACAAGGAAGGAGGGAGTCCTACTCCCGGTGGGAGTAGGACTCCCCTTGGCGCGCCCCCTCCTAGGCCGGCCGCCCCCTCCCCCCCCCCTTGCTCCTTTATATACGGGGGCAGGGGAGCACCTCTAGGCACAACAACAGTTGATCATTGATCTCTTAGCCGTGTGCGGTGCCCCCCTCCACCATAGTCCTCCTCGATAATATTGTAGCGGTGCTTAGGCGAAGCCCTGCGACGGTAGAACATCAAGATCGTCACCACGCCGTCGTGCTGACGGAACTCTCCCTCGACACTCGGCTGGATCGGAGTTCGAGGGACGTCATCGAGATGAACGTGTGCTAGAACTCGGAGGTGCCGTAGTTTCGGTGCTTGATCGGTCGGGCCGTGAAGACGTACGACTACATCAACTGCGTTGTTCTAACGCTTCCGTTTTCGGTCTACGAGGATACGTGGACACACTCTCCCCTCTCGTTGCTATGCATCACCATGATCTTGCGTGTGCGTAGGAATTTTTTTGAAATTACTACATTCCCCAAGAAGAACATGGTCCTCTGTGAAGTAGACACAATTGGTCAATATGTTACCAATGTATTTAATCGTCATCTCCATCTTTTTGCTCTTGAAGTGATCCTACAGTGCATTAATGAAATGAGTAAGTAAACTGAGTACTCCCTAAAATATTCATGCAACAGGTGATGCAACACAATTTCTAGTAAATACCAATAATAATTATGTCATTGACAATGGAATCAAGATTAGTGGCAAGAAAATGTCGGTATTTACCTTAATCTTGTGAGTCAGCCAGAGACCAATATCAAGAAGCAGTTTATTTCCAGATGCATCTTGCTGATCTGAAGTGGGTATGCTTTTAGCAATAATATCCTGGCCTGCTCCCTCAGCAACAACAATAACCATGTGCTTGTTCTCTTTCAGCCTCCTCTCTACATATTGAAGCAACCCCCCTTCCCCATCCATATAAAATGGAGACTCTGGAATCAAGCAGCAATCATGTGGAAATTAGAGATCCAAAGAAAAAATCATTGTTGAGGAAATCGCTAACTGGTAGCTGCTCGGTTGGCTGGCGAGTAGGGATTAATAGGCTAATTGGTAAGTTAATCAGCAAGTTAATCAATTAATCGGACGATTTATTGGTTTATCGGCTACTCGATGACCCTACGAGTAGGGATTAATCGGCAAATTAACTGGTTAATCGGATGAATTCTTGAACAGGTAAAACTAAGTAACTCTAACATGGAGGTTAAATAATGACAGAAAGCAAGAGTTCAAGAGTTCTAATACTAATGTTTGAGAAATGGGTAGGAATCAAATCAATTATGCAGGAATAAGAAGGAATGAACTAAAACAAAATATAGAATGCAACATCCAGGACAGTTATAGAAGGCATCAACTTACCACATCCCGACTTGCAAGAGTAGCATACATCGCAATGAACCCTGCATTAGAGGAAAAGAATTTAATGATAAGAGAATGTAAGAGTTAGCAAAGTTGTTGTGGCTGAAATAAAGAAAAATCTAGCACCCTTTTTCTGTATGCAAACTGTAAATACAATTAATGAGATGTTGAATTGTTAAACTAACACGATATATCAACAAGCTTATCAAATAGTGTTCCTTCAATTTGTATAAATCTCACATTTGCTTTCAGCAAACGTATAAGAAAAAAGCACGCACAAGATGGCAAGTGACTATGGAGAATATGTCAGAAAACTAACCACTATAACAACCCATCAGTTTGATTATAACATGTTCTGGTGTTTGAAAGTCAAATTTATGTTCATTTGGGAAACAAAATGATAAAAAATAGCGCAATACCATTTAATCTGAACAAAAATATAGTCCAAGGGCATTACAGACTTTCCACTGACCATACCACACAGAAGCAGAAAAACAGGCAGTGAAAAAAACTGGCTAGCTTATTATCTGGAGCTTATTTCCACATGAGCTTATTTCCACAACATACCTCAAAAGAACTGGCCCTAACTAGGCCCTAACTAGGCCCTAACCGTTTAGATTTCACGCGGTTTTCCTCAATAACCGAGCGGCCCTTTTTCTTTTCTTTTTCAGCACATGCTTATGCGGTGCATTGCTTATTTGGGTTGTTCTTGTAATATCCATTTCCGATCGATGTTTTTTTGTGGGGTTCTAATCAATGGATTTGATAACTCTCCTACTTTTTTTGTGAAATAATAACTCTCCTACTTATAACACTAAAGAAAAACAAATATTACCCCATCTTCTGTATCCCGTTGTTGATGAATCAATGGAGAGACATCCATAAAAAGGTAAATGTTTCCAGCCGGAGGGCCGGATGAAACGTTCCGCCGGTCACGTCCCACTCTCGCAAGGACCCACACGCAACACCGCTTTAGTTTTCTTATCCGCTCGCACAGAGCGCTCCTGGCCATTCGTACCCCCGCATCTTCTTCCCCATGGCATCCAAAATCACCTTCTCGCCGTCGATGATCTCGTCCATCGCCGCACCAACCTCCCTCGCAAATAGGCGCCTACTTCTAGAGGCACCCACCAGCACGCTCGCCAAGGGGAGGAGGTCATGGCCTCCAGGTCCTCCATCCTCACGGTTGTGCATGACGGGGGTCGTGCTGCAACCATTGCGTGGTCATGGCTTTGGGGCAGCTGCGGCAGACGGCGTGGGGGGAGCAGGTGCTGGAAAGGACATCCACGGGTGCTGGAGACGGTGGCCATCGATGATGCAACCGACCACGACGACAACAACCGTCGTCCCAATTTGCTGCGACGCGCAACGACCGGTAAGGATGGGGACGACCATATTTTCCTTTTTTGTTGGAACCAACTCTGTTTTGCTGGAACCGGCATCCCAATTTACTGCCATAGCAAGCAACAACTTGGAACCGGGTATTTTTTTTTTGCTACAATCGATCCCCCCAGAGTTCTTTCTGATGTGTTGTTTTGTTGGAACCTGTGTTCAATTTTGCTGGAACCGGGTAATTTTTTGCTACAATCGATTGACGGGAGTTCTCGCTGGTTAGTTGTTTTTGCTGCTACCGATGTTCAACTTTGCTGGAACCGGGTAAATTTTTGCTAGAATCGATCCCCCTGAGTTCTTGCTAATGTGTTGTTTTGCTGGAACCGGTGTTCAATTTTGCTGGAACCGGGATTTTTTTTGCTTCAACTGACAAATGGAGGATTTGTTGCTTTCGAAATTATTTTACTAGGCACGAGCGCCGTGACGCGGTGGTGCTCCAACCATGGTGAAAGCGTTGGAACCCGCCACGCGCAGGAGCTGCAATGGCCTGGTTCGCGAGCTACAAACGTGACGTGCGGCGACGACGAACTTCAGCAGAAGGGTGCCAGTGGGTACGACGGTGGTGCTGCAACGAGCAGCGGCGCAAGGGAACGGGGTGTTGCCGCCCCTCGCGGGAGCGCACACACGTGGGGTGGAGGGGGGCGAGGACAGAGATGCTCGCTGGGAACGAGAAGGAAGGAATTTATGTTCGCGTTGACCAAAGCGAGAGGAAGGAGATGATTCCCCGATTGGCTGCAAATCACCAGATCGAACGGTTGGGAGCAGACCGGCCGAGCGGCGCCTAGTATTGGCCTAAAGGAAACCAATAGAGAGAGACCTCCTTAAAACTAAAAAAAAATCATTAGTGAGAGACCTGTGGCGTGTGCCAAACCGGCCATCGATCCGCGCCGCTCCGGAGGGAAGTCGTCTACCTCTGCGCCCGTGTACGTTCTCGCTACGTCATCGATCCACGCCGGAACGCATCGGGTCCGTCCACGCCAAGCATCACCGAACGGCTGGATCCACTCCACGCCATCGATCCGAGGCACACCTCCTTCCTCCTTCCTCCCGCTTCCTACATAACCTCGCCGCCCCCATCCGTCTCTACACATCTCAGCATCTGCAGCCCGCCACACATCCCACCCAAACTTAACCTCCCCACACGCTCGAACCAGCGGCACCCATGGCACCCAAGGCGGCGGAGAAGAAGCCGGTGGCGGCGGCGGAGAAGACCCCGGCCGGGAAGAAGCCCAAGGCGGAGAAGCGGGCGCCGGCGTCCAAGGAGGCCGGCGGCGAGGGGAAGACGAGGGGCAGGAAGAAGGGCAGCAAGGCCAAGAAGGGCGTGGAGACGTACAAGATCTACATCTTCAAGGTGCTCAAGCAGGTGCACCCCGACATCGGCATCTCCTCCAAGGCCATGTCCATCATGAACTCCTTCATCAACGACATCTTCGAGAAGCTCGCCGGGGAGTCCGCCAAGCTCGCCCGCTACAACAAGAAGCCCACCATCACGTCCCGGGAGATCCAGACCTCCGTCCGCCTCGTCCTCCCCGGCGAGCTCGCCAAGCACGCCGTCTCAGAGGGCACCAAGGCTGTCACCAAGTTCACCTCATCCTAGGCTTCGTCGTCGTTTCATGAGTTGATGGCATCGTGTAGGTAGTTGGCAGTATGATGTTACAATCTCTGTAAGAATTGTGCTGCTTGCGGCCTTGAAGAAATAGTAATGTTGCTGTTTGAATCAATGTTCGTGTGTGCTTGCGTGTCGCTTCAGAGTTCAGACTTTTGATGCCATTTGTTTATGTCAGCAAGTTTCTGGAGAGTCTTGATGCCATATAATTTATCTAATTTAATTTGCGGCCATTTATCTACTGTGATTGTTTCCAAGTCTGCAGATAGCAACCTTTGATTTTAAATCTACAATCTTTGGAGTTTGAAATTCTGCACTGCCAATTAAATCTACGCAAGTTTTCTTAACCTATATACTGTTGCTGCCGTTTGAGTAAAACTGAAGTTGGTGAGCCTTGTTAATTTCTGACAGATCATTCCAAGTTTTTCCCTCGGTGTACTTGTCATCCATATGGCAAGAGGCCAACAACAGCTTGACCCCCTAGTGCTCAGAAAGTCACAATGCATTAGATTCAGACTAGCTTCTTGAGATAAATTAGAAGCTACTTTTCGCAAAAAGAAGAAGAGATAAATTAGAGGCAGCGCACCCATGTTTTCTAGAGTCAAGGAACAAGCTAGATGGAACCATCATCTTAAAGTTTGCCGTTGCTGCTATTGAGTTAGGGGTGCAAGGCGGCGCCCGAATCCGGCAAAGCTAAAAAAGTCAGTTATAGAAAAATTAAACTACGTCACATCAATTTGTACTAGCTGTGTGCTAGCTGGCTGTTTTGCGGGATTTTGCGGAGCGCCGTCCTGCAAGCCTATATTGAGTATTGAGACACCTGAGTTTTTTTCTCTATATATGTTTATACTACACTAGCTAATTTTTCTTTGTTCTACTACTAACTTGGTAATTTGTGAAGGTGCAAAGTTTTTCTACTGATTCATTTCTCTAGTTTATGTACATTTGTATGGATATATGCATTCTAAGTTACGTGCATCGGCAAGAACCATTCACCATTCGTCATCTTTGAGTACGGGAGTTGTTCCTCACTTGTGTGAGATGATGTTAGTATCTTGTAAGAGTTGTGCCCGTGAGTCTGAAGAAATAGTATTGTTGCTGCTTAAATTAATGTTCAAGGTGTGCTTGCATCTGCATGTCACATCAGATTCTTTACATAGAAGTTTTTAGTTTGAATTTCCCGTGGTTAATTCATGCAGGAATCTTGCCGTTGTCCAGACTTTGCTAGCTTTCTCATTTTCATTACTAATTTTGACACCATATCAAAATTTCAAACCTCTACCGTTGGTGCCATATCAAAGCACCCGGACGTCCTGCTGCGAGGAATTTGAATTTTTGGAGGGTGCAACAAGCACTGCCAGGAACAGAGGCATTTGAGCTATGATTGTAGTTTTTTTTTTTTTGCGGGAAATCTTCCGATCTATTCATCTTCAATCATGACAGTTCAACGAATACTAAAAATAATAAAAATTACATCCAGATCCGTAGACCAACTAGCGACGACTACAAGCACTGAAGCGAGCCGAAGGCGCGCCGCCGTCATCGCCCCTCCATCGTCAGAGTCGGGCACAACTTGTCGTAGTAGACAGTCGGGAAGTCGTCGTGCTAAGGCCCCATAGGACCAGCGCACCAGAACAGCAATCGCCGCAGATGAAGAATAATATAGATCGGAAGGATCCAATCCGAAGACACATGAACGTAGACGAACACCAACGAGATCCGAGCAAATCCACCAAAGATAGATCCGCCGGAGACACATCTCCACACGCCCACCAACAATACTAGACGCACCACTGGAAGGGGGCTAGGCGGGGAGACCTTTATTCCATCTTCAGAAAGCCGCCGTCATTTCGTCTTCCTGAGCAGAACACAAACCCTAACAAAATTGAAAGAAACGACTAAAAACGAAACCCTCCCGCCGGCCCTTGGCAGAATCCACCGCGCCTCCATGGCCCTAGGGCCACCGGAGAGGAGCCGGACCTGCATCGGAGCCGGCGAGAGGCAGAAACCCTAGCTACTTTTTTTAGGAGGAGGAAGAGGCGGCGGCTGTAGGGAGTCCGTGAGGGGATATCATGTACACAAACCTTAGCTACGATTGTAGTTGACATGCATTCAAACCTTGCAGATATCATAGGGAGTTTAACGAAATATTCGGAGAGGATTGCTAGGTGAATGCAATGCACCTCAAATTTGGCTGTTTTAGCTGGGTCCTGTTTGAATCGTTTTCATTTCCAATTTCCTTGATCTTTAGCAAATGATCCCTTCCCAGAAGCAGAGCTCCCGCTGTCAAAGTCAAAATAAATGCAAAAGCCACAATACAGATGAACGCATTTTCCAACCAAAAAACAGAAGTCGGAATGAGAGAAATGATTAGAGGGGACTGAAGCTCGACAAACAGAAAAGGTGGAGTGGAAAAAATTGATTTGAATGTCTGAAGGAACAACTTGCAGTACTAAAGATGCAGTTGAGGTACAAGAGAACCAATACAACTTGAGGTATGCCCTTAGCTAAATCCAGTAGTACAAAACAACCAAGGCTCCATGGACATGAGGCGAAAACAATCTGGTACAACAACATATTCCTAGGGATTTTTTTTGATAAAGGGTGTTTTTTATTGACTCGTAATGTAGCATGGAGGGATACAATCATAATTTATACACACCCGACCTCTGCATAATTAAGATGCACACAACCAACAAACACACACACTAACCAACACTAGTAGAAAGCAGGGCTTTCGTCCAAACTCAGTATACACATTAGTCCCGGTTGCATCACGAACCGGGACTAATGTGAGCATTAGTCCCGATTCAAGTGGCTAAGGCATCGGAAAAGCATTAGTCCCGGTTTAAATGGGACATTTAGTCCCGGTTTGAGACGTCCCGGTTTGAGACACAAACTGGGACTAAAGAGTGCGATGCCCTTTAGTTCCGGTTCATGTCTCAAATCAAGACTACCTTTAGTCTTGGTTTGAGACACGAATAGGGACTAAAGGGTGTGATGCCCTTTAGTCCCGGTTCGTGTCTCAAACTGGGACTAAAGGTTCAAACTCTACCCCCCCGTGTATCGCCTTTTGAGTTTTGTAAAACAAAAGAAAATGATAAAAAGCTTAAAAAATTAAGTTATGTTACTACATCTACTAGTTAGGAAAATTTAAAAACTTAAATTTGGACATGTTTTGCAAAAAAAAGTGTTATGAGAAAGTAAAATGGCCATATCTTTTGCATACGATGTCGAAAAGAAACGCAGAATATATCAAAAAAATCAGCACAAAAATCCGCATCCGATTTTGACGGCCATAGGCCTGTTTGCAAATTTTTAGAATCCTCAAATTCTGAAAGGAAAAAGATATGCTCAAATTTCAGTTTTTTGACTTTTTGTTAAATCTGGTCAAACTATGGTCAAACTACTTATTCAAGAAATATTAGTGTTAATAAATAAGTATTTTTAGTTTTTTTGACTTTTGGTCAAACTATGGTCAAACTACTTATTCAAGAAATATTAGTGTTACTAAATAATAATTATTTTTTATATAATAGTTTCAAACTCAAACGTTCCTTAATGCTCAAGTTCAACTCCTAAGGGTTAATAGGGTTGACAGCTTAGTATTGTCAGGAAAACAACAAGTGTAGACTTGGAAAGTAGGGGGAATAGAACATGAAAGTTAAGCATGCTCAGCCTTGAATAGTGAGAGGGTGGGTGACCGGCTGGGAAGTTAGACGATTTGAAATGAGTGATTCATAATTAAGCAGGGGTGAGGAGTGATTAGAGATTAAATTGTCAAATAATTCAGAAATTTGAAAATAAGAAAAAAACGAAAATAATCAGAAAAATTCAGCAAAACAAAATTTCAAAAAAAAATTCTTTAGTCCCGGTTGGTGTCACCAACTGGGACTAAAGGTGGAGCTCAAGACAGCGGCCACGTGGAGCCCCTTTAGTCCCGGTTCGTAAGCAAACTGGGACTAAAGGTTTGGGCTTTAGTCCGGGACTAAAGGCCCTCTGTAATCGAGACTAATGGCCCGTTTTCTATTAGTGCGACCACACTGCCAAAAAGCAAAGTCATATAAGACGAAAGACATGCCTATGCAGAGGAGAAAAAAACAAGCAATAAAAATAACAATTGACGATATATAGCAGTGACCATCAGCACCAACCATTTCTTGGCAACACAAGGACTACGAACAACATATTCCTAGGTACAAACCGTGACGTGGGTTTTCCATTAGTAAGAAAGAGTGAAAACTGGTAAACTAAAATGAACTTCATAGTGGCCTTGGCCATGGATATTTCTTACACTGGAGCGGTAAATCTGGCAAGCGATGACTATGCATAACTTTTTGGCAAAGCTTGCCACCAAAGAGAACTAGGGGTCTACGGGCATCTCCATGGGAATCATTGGTACAAATACAGATATAGTTTGGTGTTCCTGGTCACTTTTTCAGCAAGATCTTGCAAGAGGTCCGCTATTTGGACCCTTCTGGTTTAGGATCATGAGACCCGAACTACAAACATAATCTCTTTTCTCGACAATAGAACGATAACCCATCACCAGTTTACCGACTTGGAAAATTGGCAATCCATCCATAACGACAACATGAAACATGTCTTTGAGCATCATTTGCTTAGCTTGGCAGATTCCACAAGGCATCCAAGCTTCTGCCTATTTTTTCTTCTATCCAGGCAAGTCTCCTCTCAAGTTTTATCACACTGGCATGAATAACCCTAATATCAACCTCTGCAAGCTTGGAAAATGAGTGTACCAACATGTAATAATCATCGTGTCCAACACAAACAAGACTACCAGTTATTGTTTTCTTTCTATAGTGAAGATAGCCATCTGATCTCGGGCACTTCCTTGGCGGCATATAACAAAGTCCATGGTCTTATATTTCTGACTTGATACTTAGTATCCTTGATGATGAAGAAGAAAAGCACCTTGCGCCGACAAAAGTTCCATCCCAACCTCATTTATTCACTCCAGTTGTGGTTCACATTTCCTCCATGTGTGCTTTTGGATTCTCATCCTACAATGCAACAGATTTAGCCATCAAGTCAACAACATCACCCCAAAAGAGATGTAGCAAATCCTCAAGGTACTACATTGTACAAATTTTAAGCTCAGATATGCTGCGAATAAATAGAGATTTTTTACAATTAACAATTGTTTTTCTATTTATCTTTTAATTTATAGGATGTTTCTCAAAAAGAAAACCAGTTGTGTTTTGTTTCTATAATCATTTACATTTTCTTTCATGCTGATTTTGTTCCTGAAATAACATTCATAGCTAGAAGGTTGTTAATGGTTTGTACCCAAGGTTGAGAAATGCTACATCCATAGAGATTAGAAGTTCAAAATAAATACACTATGTGATTAGAGTAAAATAGAATACTCTATCTAAATAGCAACTTTATTGTTTTTAATCTTTTAAATTTATAATATGGAAGTTCCTCAAAATAAAATAAAATATCATTCAAACCAATTGTGTTTGGTTTCCAAGATCTTCTATGCCTTTTTTTTTCTGATTTTGTTCCTGAAATAGTATCCATACATAGAACCTTGTTAATGGTGTGCACTGAAGGTCCAGATCGAAAGGCACTAGGCACTAGGCGGTCGTTTTGTGTTAATTCGTGATGAATATTATTAAATACGGATGAATAATTCCAATAAAGTTTATTTGTTTTTAATACATGGTTTTTTTAAAAAAAACAAGTGGATTATTGCTAGTGAAATATAAATATTTTTTACACACAATAAACATTTTTTAAAGAAAAGTCTTGTCATTTTCAATAAATTGTAAAACAGTCTTGATATACGTCAAATACTCTTCAACCAATAGATTCTTTAATACACAAAGAACATCTTTTAATAAGTAGCTAATATTTTTTAATACATAATAAATACATTAATACATATTGAATGTTTTTAATACACATGCACATTTTTAATACTCCCTCCGTTCCAATATGTAGTGCATAGATTTTTTTGAAAAGTCAAACTTTGACCAAATTTATAGATAAACATTTACATCTAGAATACCAAACATATAAAATACTCCACCCGTCCAAAACTAACTATCGCTCAAACGAATGTATCTAGCACTAAAATACATCTGGATACATCCGTTTGAGCGACAATTATTTCTGGACGGAGATAGTATGAAACTACATCTTATGATGAGTATAATGATATATATGTTTGGCAATCTAGATGTAAATGTTTTTCTTTAAAAAATAGGTCTAAGTTGGTGAGGTTCGACTTTTCAAAAAATCTATATGCAATACATTATGGAATGGAGGGAGTACATGACAAAACATATCTCGAAACATGGGGACCATTTTTTAGGAAGTAATTACATAAATGGTACGGGAAAAGGAAAAAAGAAATAAGCAGAAAAAACAGGAGAAAGGAAACCCCAAAAGGGAAAAAATAAATGTATAAAAAGAAAAAGGAATAGAAAAGTAAGTACGGAAGAAAAATTAAGGTGAAAGAAACAGGAAAACAAGAAAAAGAAAGTGGGAAACGAGAGTTAAACAGAAAATATATGCACATGGACCACCCATCCCGTAGAAAACAAGAGGCAAAACCAGGGAAGCAAACCCCCATATGTTGCCCGAGCCATGACCCATGTCGAGATTGCTAGAGGCGAGTAGCAATAAGCGAGATATTCTTCGCAAAAACAAACAGAGTTGAGAGGACCAGACACACGGAGAACTAGTGGTGATCTAGATCACTGTGGGCCGCCGCCGCCCTAGGGATCGCCGGATGCGGATCTCCTCTAGGCGACGACTCATCTTGGCGCCGGGCTGGACGGCATCAACGGCGTCCGGGTCTGGATCTTGTTTTTCTTGCCTACAGCCGGCAGAGGGGGAAGATGCGCCCATGGTAGACGAGGCATTGGTGACGCGATGGCGCAAGTCCGATGAGGAGCTTGCCGAAGAGTTTTGGGCAGACATCGGCTACCCGACACCAGCGTCAAGGGTGTGGGAGCGACCTTCATCTCAACGTGCAGGTGATCATGTGAGCAGGTCTGAGACTGGAGGAGTTTCACATGTGTAGAAGGATGGGGAGAAACGCATTTTGATCGGGCCAGTGAGTTCATCCACGGCGTTGGCGAAGGATGGACGAGGTGCTATCGGGGTACCGGCGACGCCTATGGTTTTGGTCAACCCTTGGATCAGCCCCATCCCACCTCCTCGGGTGTCTCCTCCTCGAAGGATTGGCGATGCCATGCCGCACGCCTGCCTTGGTGCGGTGGCGGCCTCGTCCAGGCTCAGAACGCCAATGACGCCGCTGCCACAGGCGCTTGGGCGGGGATCCTCGACGACTGAAACTCGAACGCCTGATCCGGTCCTCACGGCGGGTCCAGACCCTAATCCTGGCATGGCTGATCCTGGGCGTCCGTTAAGTATGGTTAATCTCAACCGTTGGCTTTGGCATTTGTGGAACAGGAATACGCAGGGAGGGAACCCTAATCTCTCTCATTCTTTCGTGCTCGTCGTCAGCTCTCCGGCTATGACGTTGCGTTTTGATTTTCGGCCGAAAAAAACAATTTTCGGCCGATTTTCGGCCGTCTTGCCTGGGCCCGACATATGGGCCTTTCGGCCGAACAATTCAGCCCAATTTGAATTTATCTGGCCCGACCCAGCTTCCAGAGCCTTCCTGTTACGCTTCTGCTCACATAAAACAACGAAACCAATCGCCCTAACCCTAGTTCGCGATTTCCTCTGGCTCCTCCCGTGTGCGGCGCCGCCGCTGCACATCGAGCAGATCAGCAGACACATCTCACTCGAGCGATGCTTCTCCCACGTCCTCCGCATCTCGCCGGCGCTCACTAGCCTCCTGCCGCCCTCCACGTCTGCTCGCATCCACCCCATCCACTCCCTGTCCATTGCTTCTTCAAGACGGCGGCATGGTGCTCGGCGGCTGCGGCAACGGAGGTGATGGTGCAGGAGCCAACCAGTTCAACGGAGGCAGGAGCACGGGGCAGCGGCAGCAGCATGGAGGGCGTCCTGTTGGTTGGGAAGGTATAGATGTTCTTGATGTTCTTGATGCCTTTATATCTTCCTACTTGAAGCAGCAATCCGTACAAAGCTATATAGCTATTACAAGCAGCTTGATTAATTGTACGTACACAGCTAGCTAGCTATTAGAAGCAGCTTGATCGATTGTTGTACGAGTATAGCTTCCTGCTTGTTGCTGCATCGGACTGCTTGCTGCGACGAGTCGGCAACCAACAATTAATGAGCCTGACTGCCAAAGGATGGAGGAAGCAAGATGTGCTCTATTACCATGTAATTTTGTATGATTCACATCTGTTTTCATGCATATTTTGCTTTTAGTCACCAAGGATGCTCACGATCTGGTAATATTTATTTTGGTCCAAAAGAAAAGTGGGTTATAAACCTTGTTATTAACATCCTCAAATATACAATCGTTCCATAAATCTGGGTTGTGTGCTTGCGTTTTGAGCTGTTGAGATGATTCCTGTGCGCAATGTTATAGTGTCTTTTATCACATCCAACCACTGGCTTGTATATTTGAATAAGCATCCGATGTTTGAATCGATCATTTATTTAAATCTACAACACGTCCAATAAAAAAGCAGTTGTGTTGCGTGTGTATTTAAGTAAGTAGATGTTGACCCAATGATTAATTTGAATGGTCAGCAATACCATTAAGTAAGCAAGTGACACCCTAGTAGATCGGGTTGTACTGTTTTTATTTATCATTCATATGGGGACACCCTAGTAAGTAAGTGTGGCTTCCTTAGTTACCTATTCTTCATAGCTGACCGTTGTTCTTTTGTCATGTGATTTTCAGGTAATGGAAATGCAAATAGGAGTGGTAGTGGCAACCATGATGCAAATGCAAATGATTCCCAAAGATCTTGGAAAGGTATTACTATGCTTTGCTTGTTCACACGATGCAAATGGAACCATGATCTTGATTTGCTAGCTTCAATTGAAGTGATGTTGTTTGTAACTTTGCAATGCAGGAGTTAAAGATAATAACTTGTATGATCCTTGGAACCATGCATGGCCGTATCATGGGGGTTTTGATTGTGTGTACTGCAACCTAAAGCACAAAGGTGGAGGTGCAACCCGTGTTGCGGAGCACCTTGGTGGTATTGTAGGTAATGTGAGGAGCTGCCCCAATGTGCCAAGAAATGTGAGAGATGCAATGAGAGAGTGATGGGATGAATCAAAGAGGAAGAAAAGAGACAAACAAAATAGCAGGCTGAGAATTGAAAGAAATATTATGGAAGGGTTGTATCAAAAAGGAGGGGTGATTAACATACTAGATGATGATGAAGAAGAAATTCAGATGAATATTAGAGAGGCCTTGCGTGACCCAAATGTCTCCCGCGGAGTTGAAAGGAGGATTGGTAGGGGGGCGTGGGTGATGTGCGGGTTTCTGTTGGCAAAAGAAGTATCACTGCCTATTTTGACAAACAATTATCCAGCAACAAAGTATCTATGCAGCCCAAGATCACTAGTGCTTTGGATCCTAATTCAAGAGATGCACTTGGCCTAGCTTGGTCCAAGTTTTTTCATGCCAATGATATTGCTGGACGTAAAGCTGATTGCCCATACTTCCGAGCTGCTGTGAAGATCACTCAACAATTAGGGCCTGCTTCTATACCAACCGCGAAGGAGATTGATGGGAAATATTTGGAGGCTAACTATGATGAAGCTACTTCCTTTCTTCAAAAATTTAAACAAGATTGGAAAAACTTCGGTGTGACTCTTATGTGTGACTCTTGGACTGGTCCAACAGGAATGAGCCTCATAAACTTCATGGTATATTGTAATACACGAATGTTCTTCCTCAATACCATTGATGCATCCGGTCAGACTCAGAATTCAGGTTACTTCTTCCTCCCCTTCTTCGCATTTTACTTGCTTCTTGAACACTTGTATTTGTCCTATACATGCATTTCACATATGTTCTTAGAATACTTGCTTCTTGAATACTTGAATCTGTTTTAGGATTGTTTTATGTTCTCAATGCCTTGTTCTAATTAGGTATATATGAATTTTACATATGCTCCTACAATACTTGCTTGTTCAATTCTTGGATATGTCTTACAATTGTCTTATGTTCTTAAAATACTTGCTTTGTTCTAATTAGGTATATGCATTTTACATAATTTTGCAGACTTTATCTATAGAGAGATTGATAAGGTTGTAGAAGAGATAGGCCATGAACATATTGTTCAAATAGTAACCGATAATGGGTCCAACTATAAGAAAGCTTGCAAAACCCTTATAGAAGAACCAAAATACTCTCATATTGTTTGGCAACCGTGTGCTGCCCACACCGTCAATATTATGTTAAAAGATATAGCCAAATTTCCCGAGGTTGATGTGATAGTCAAGAGTGCCAAGACAATCTGTAGGTTCTTGCATAAGCACAATAACCTACATGATAACATGAAGAAGAACATAGGTGGTGAACTAATTAGACCAAATGCCATCCGTTTTGGGACTGTCTTCATGTTCCTTGAGAGTTACCATTTGAAGAAAGATAAATTTAGGGAGTGGATGGTTTCGAGTGATTGGAAGGAGTGTCAGTGGAGGTATGAGCCTGGATATGTGTTTGCTGAAGAATGTTTGTCTAGTAATGTTTGGTGGAACACGCTAGAGTGGGTATTGGGTTCGTTGAGGCCACTTTATAAGGCCATGAGGTATGCTGATACACAGAAACAATGCACTCTTTCTGGATTCAAGAAAAGTATGATGCTCGCTATACAAGGGATGGAAGCACATCTAGGCCCTACATCAAGGTTGTACCTTAGTTTCATGTGCAAGGTGGGCAAGAGGATAGAGGCAATGGAAGAAGATACATTTATGGTTGCAGGTATTCATAAATGAATGAAATTTTGAAATTTATATTTCTCTTTTTTTTCTGTTTTTAATTCATGTTGCTCTATTTTTATGCAGCTGCTGTCCTTGATCCATATACACATTACAAGCTCAACCTTTGCAACCATACAGATTATGCTACCTCACTAACAGATGCGATAGCGAAGATATTAGATCCAAAGAGTGCTCTTTCAGCCATTGATGATGTAAGTAAGTTTAGGGAGTGCCAAGGGAGGTTTGGGACCAGATTAGCAGAAGAAGTTGCGGCGAGAATGGAGCCAAGTAAGACATGGTCCTTTAGTTTTAGAATTTTCATCTCCTTTTTGTTTGCAATTCTGAAAATTTCATTGGTGATATCTTGCAGCCCAATGGTGGTTTCAATTTGGAGGGGATGTTCCTGCATTGCAGAAGTGTGCAATGAGAATTTGCTCACAATGTGTCTCATCAAGTGGGTGTGAGAGGAATTGGAGCGCCTTTGCTTTGGTGCACACAAAGCAAAGAAATCGTCTTTTATATGACAAGCTCCACAAGCTAGTTTCTGTACGCTACAACCTAAAGGTATAAACTAACTCATTTTACTATCTTTGTCAACCTTGTATTGTCCTTGCATGTCATATAATTTACTTGGTTTACTATTCAAACTTTGAAGATACGTGCTGAAGAAGATTAAGAGAAAGATATAGATAATGAAGTTAATCCAAGTGCACTATTGATGGACACAACAATGTTTGATGAAGCAAATCCAATAATGGAGTGGCTGAATGAGGATGCAGAGGATCCAATTGTGGATGGAGCTAATGAAGCCAGTGCTGTTTTTGAGAAAATAAGGCGTCTCAACTCAGGCAGGAAGGATTCTTATGTTGGTACAAAGGGTAATAAGAAGAAAAGAAAGAGGAATCATGATGAGGAGAATGAGTATGTTGAAACTGAGAGTGAGGATGACGATGAAGATAATGAGTATGTTGATAATGACAGTGAGGATGATGATGGGGTGAGTGAGGATGATGAGGATGATCAACAAGATCAGCAAGAGACACAAATGCAAGTGGAAGAAGAGACACAAGTACAAGCTGAAAAGGAGACAGCAGCAAGTGTTGGCAATTTGGAGACTCGTAGATCTGGACGACTAGTTAGGAAGAAGACCAAGGAAGTGAACAACCTCTATTCGTAGATTTGGTAAGTCTCTTATTTTTGGCGTTTCCGCTCTAATATTTATTCTCACTGTGTATGATCAGTACTGCTGCTCTAATTGCTACTTGCGGTGAAGTGGCCGCGCCGACCGGACTCGCCTCCAACCACCATGGCCGCCCGAGCCCCGCCACTTCTCAGCCGCCCGACGCTTCATCGTCTGGTGGTGCTCCGGGCTTCGCTCTTGGCGTCTTCCCGCTTGTCCTGTCGACGCAATACCTTGCACCGGCAGGGAACATGGCGATGGTGCCACATCAAGCTTATTATCAAGCACCGGTGCAGCAACATCAGCTCTATCAGATGCTTCTACTGCAGCAGTTCACAGCCAGTTACCAGCAACGGCTGTACTTTCAACCTCAGGCAGCATATGTGCAGCAACATCAGCATCCCGCGGTGTTCTCATATCAACCGCCTCGTACACCTATGCAGCAGCAGCAAGGATCTCCCACCGGCATGCAGCCGGTTTCTTTCAATGTCAGGGTGACGTACAATGCGACTGCTGGGCCCGTCAGCTAATGCTCGCCCTCGCAAGTCGAAGAGTGGCAAGGGAGGACGCCCCAAATACCAGCATGGGGCAGAGCCTCCTACTGTCGTTGTTGCCGCCCCTGCCTTGTCTTTGCAAGGGTAGCAGGGGGTGCCTGCAACAACTATAACAACAGTCCATGGTCAGATAGTACCGACTCAGACTCAGCCTCACCTTCCAGTTCAATCTGCAGGGTCTGCTGGTATGGTTATGGTGTCTAAAAAGTTGTGGTGCACCAAATGTCCGTCCGCAGGACACCTGGCTAAAGAATGCGAGACACAACGATATTTTTTCATATCTAACAAGTCGAACCATCCGATGACCTTGCATCGGTGCCCTGCAGTTAAGATGTCGAAGCCGGTTGCGATGTTTTGTGGCTATGGTACTGAGAACATGGCCTTCTTTCAGATGCCTGCCAATGTCTGCAGGGAGGATATTGCTCCACAGATTTCTCCAACGGCACTAGTCACAATCTCTGGTGGCTCTATCACTTCCAGCATTGTGGAGGCCGAGGTTGCCAAGATTGCGCAATATCAACATCAGTGGGCCTGGGAGGCTATACTACATGACCAGAATGCTTTTCTCATGTCTTTCCCTAGTGATGAGGTGCTTCTGAGAGTAACTGGGTTTACGGTTTTCATCAAATCGCATAATGTCACTTTGGAGTTCAAGGCCTGGCATCAGAGGAGATACCACACCATTTCAAGTTGATCCTTATTTGGGTGCATGTTCACGGGGTGCCCCATGCGCTTCGCCACTTCTTGGGTCTTTGGGCAGTCGGTTCGGTCATTGGCGCCACGGTGGATGTGGACCTACTTTGTTCGCACTGCAGGGGAATTGTTCGCATACATGTGGGTGTGCTCAACCTTGATGCTTTCAATAGGAGCACAATTAATTCCCTTTTGTCTGACGTGGTTGTTCAGAAGAAGGGATATGCGTTTCGCTATAGTCTGGAAGAATCAGATTTCCGTGTTGATGCTGACTTCGTGCCTCACGTTTGGGAGCACGATGATGATCCTGAGAGCGACAAGGGACATGACAGAGAGGACTCTATGAGGGATAATGATACAAGCAAGAGGCCCAAAGCGTCGTCATCGTCTAACACCACGTCAGCTACTACGAACACAGGTGGAGTGGTACCTATGCAGATTGCCACAGTCACACTTGCTCCCTCTGGGCCTTCGGCGCCGGGGAAATTCATTGCTGTTACACCTCTGAATCCGCATCAACGTACTTCTTCCATGCCTAGTTCGCAGACTTCTTAGGGGTCTCCGCCGTTGGAAGAACCAACTACGACTCCAGCGCACTTGGCGCCAAGGAACACCTCTACGTCGGCCTATGCTCCTGAGGCGGCTCTTCAATCGCCACCTTCTCTGGCGTTACCTTCGGTTCGGCTTTGCTGTGATGAGATGCTTCCATCACAGGAGAGGAGCGCATCACCAGAGGGCGCTGCAGTGGACATACCGCCACTTACTTCATCTGGTCAGCAGTCTCCTTCTCGATGGGGGGTGATCTTCTCCCCGTTTGTGCGGGCTGATCATCAGCTGGCCATGGCGGAGCTGCGGGCTCTGTCTTCTGTGCCACCATCACCAGGAGGGGCGTCGGCTTCTAGGGCGATTGCGGCGAAGGAGGGCGAGGTGCAGCCCACACGGTCTTCAACATCATCGTCGGACCCATCTACACCGCCTTTCAGGGTCTCCGGGACACTTGCTGCTGCGGAATCCACACCCACACCTCTAAAACGCAGCGGCTGCCACCTCGTTAGTGCTGACGGCGCATCAGCTACCGACGAGGACTCCTTGCTGAAGGTAATGCACAGAATGGCC
Organism: Triticum dicoccoides; assembly: GCF_002162155.2. Lineage (NCBI taxonomy): Eukaryota > Viridiplantae > Streptophyta > Magnoliopsida > Poales > Poaceae > Triticum > Triticum dicoccoides. The sequence continues at coordinate 608,546,896 of NC_041381.1, read as the reverse complement.
TCTCGCAACCTCGACTTTGAAGGTACTTCTGCTCGCAAATCTTTTCTGTCTTTTGATAAAGCCAAAGTTTCTTCAAATATTGCTAGTCTTGGTATTTCATTAGGACGAAATGAAAATGCGGTAGTTTTTTCTGTTAAGGCTCTTAAGCAAGTGGAGTTTGACCGGCTTACGGTTGCTCCAAAGTCACCTATGTTTGTGGACCCCTTAGTGTCAGATGAGGAGGATGACGAGTCTGATGTCAACCATGAAGGCAAGCTCCTTTCCCATCTGATTAAAGATACAACTGAAGTAGACTTGGATGATACCGCGCGTGACACTGTGCTACGTGAGCTCGTCGTGTCGGTACGAAAGAACAAGTCTAATTCAGTAAACAAAAAGGGACGTCCAACTAAGAAGGCAAAGGTTTCTAAACAAAAAAAAGGTTCATCATGAGAGGAATGTTTTGGAATAGTAGAGGTATTGGTGACTTGGCTAAGCATAAACATATTTCCAACTGTGTTGGGGATCATGCCCTTGACTTTGTGGCCATCTCTAAGTGTGGCAAACGTGACTTTCCAACATGTGATCTTGACCACTTTTCATGTGGTTATGATTATGAATGGCATATTCTACCGCCTTCTGGGAGGTCTCAGGGTATTCTGCTTGGTATACACTCCACATACTTGGAACTTCTATCTACATCGAAGGGGGAATATCATATCAAATTCCACCTTCGAAATAAATCCGACAACTTCATTTGGAGCTTGACAAAAGTAATGTGTGTCATATGAACGGAACGGTGGAAAGTTGCATGGCAATATATCTCGGAATGGCTATGGAAATGCCATGATAGGTAGGTATGGTAGCTGTTTTTAGGAAGGTATATGGTGGGTGTATGATACCGGCAAAAAGTGCGCGGTATTAGAGAGGCTAGCAATGGTGGAAGGGTGAGAGTGCGTATAATACATGGACTCAACATTAATCAAAAGAACTCATGCACTTGTTGCAAAAATTTAGAAGTCATCAAAAACCAAAGCATTACATGCATACTCCTAGGGGGATAGATTGGTAGGAAAAGACCATCGCTCGTTCCCGACTGCCACTCATAAGGAAGACAATCAATAAATAAAATTGTGCTTCGACTTCATCACAAAGCGGTTCACCATACGTGCATGCTACGGGAATCACAAACTTCAACACAAGCATTCTTTAAATTCATAATCACCCCAACTAGCATTGCTTTGATATTATCACCTCCATATCTCAAAACAATTATCAAGCATCAAACTTATCTTAGTATTCAACGCACTCAAAAGAAAGTTTCACATGTCTTGAATACCAAGTATATTAATATTAAGCAAATTACCATGCTATTAACAACTCTCAAAATAATCTAAGTGAAGCATGAGATATCAATAGATTCTTTAAAACAAATCCACCACCGTGCTCTAAAAGATATAAGTGAAGTACTAGAGCAAAAATTATCACACTCAAAGGATATAAGTGAAGCACATAGAGTAATCTAGCAAATTCTAATTTGTGTAAGGCTCTCTCTCATTAAAGGATTTCAGATCTTGATACTTCATTCAAACAGCAAGCAAAACTAAAGAAAACTACAATGCAAGGATAGCACAACTCATGTGAAGAAGCAGAAACTTAGGCTCAACCGATACTAACCGATAGTTGATGAAGAAGAAAGGTGGGATGCCTACCGGGGCATCCCCAAGCTTAGATGCTTGAGACTTCTTTAAATATTATCTTGGGGTGCCTTGGGCATCCCCAAGCTTGAACTTTTGTGTCTCCTTAATTCCTCTCATATCATGGTTTCTCCTTTTATCAAAAGCTTCATTCACAACAAACTCAACAAGAACTCGTGAGATAGGTTAGTATAAACCAATGCAAAACCTTATCATTTTCTACTGTAACAAATCACTAAAATTATTATTCAACATTGAATACTAAATGCCTCTGAATATTTAATACTCCTATCCTCAAATAGAATCATTAAACAAGCAAACATATGCAAACAATGCAACCATAACAACAATCTGCCAAAACAGTACAGTCTGTAAAGAATGCAAGAGTAACAATACTTCCCTGACTCCAAAAATTATGTTATAAAATTCCCACTGTAGTAAATTTATCAGAGCTTAATATGCAAAAAGATTCAACATTATACCATTCTCTAACTTTTCTGAGGAATTTTTGCAACAGCGGTAAACTTTCTGTTTTCAAACAGCAACATGCAAACTAGCAAAATAAGCATGGCAAAGGCTATCCTTGACTTTTTTTATTGAAACTAAAGATGCAAAACATTATTATAACTAACAGCAAGCAAAAAATAACAAAATAAAATGACTCTCCAAGCAAAACACATATCATGTGGCGAATAAAAATATAGCTTCAAGTAAAGTTACCGATGAACGAAGACGAAAGAGGGGATGCCATCCGGGGCATCCCCAAGCTTAGTTGCTTGGTTGTCCTTGAATAGTACCTTGGGGTGACTTGGGCATCCCCAAGCTTAGGCTCTTGCCACTCCTTATTCTATAGTCCATCGAATCTTTACCCAAAACTTGAAAACTTCAACCACACAAAACTCAAAACAAAACTCGTAAGCTCCGTTAGTATAAGAAAATAAAACCACCACTTAGGTACTGTAATGAACTCATTCTAAATTCATATTGGTGTAAAACCTACTGTATTCTAATTTCTCTATGGTTCATACCACTTAATACTACCTATAAATTCATCAAAATAAGCAAACAACACAATGAAAACAGAATCTGTCAAAAACAGAACAGTTTGTAGTAATCTGTATAAAACGTATACTTCTGGAACCCCAAAAATTATGAAATAAATTGCTGGACCTGAGAAATTTGTCTATTAATCATCTGCAAAAATAATCAACCTAAAAACACTCTCCAGTAAAAAAATGGCAGCTATTCTCATGAGCGCTAAAGTTTCTGTTTTCTACAGCAAGATCGCATAAACTTCACTCAAGTCTTCCCAAAGGTTCTACTTGGCACTTTATTGAAACAAAAGCTATAAAACATGATTACTACAGTAGCATAATCATGTGGACACACAAAAACAGTAAGGATAAATATTGGGTTGTCTCCCAACAAGCGCTTTTCTTTAATGCCTTTTTAGCTAGGCATGATGATGACAATGATGCTCACATAAAAGATAACAATTGAAACATAAAGGGAGCATCATGAAGCATATGACTAGCACATTTAAGTCTAACCCAATCCTATGCATATGGATTTTTTGAGCAAACAACTTATGGGAACAATAATCAACTAGCATAGGATGGCAAAACAAGCATAGCTTCAAAATTTTCAACACATAGAGAGGGAACTTGACATTATTGCAATTCCTACAAGCATATATTCCTCCCTCATAATAATTTTCAGTAGCATCATGAATGAATTCAACAATATAACTAGCACCTAAAGCATTCTTTTCATGATCTACAAGCATAGAAAATTTACTACTCTCCTCATAAGCAAGATTCTTCTTATTCGGAATGGTGGGAGTATCATAAGAGACTTGAACGCTAAAAATTGTTTCCACATTAAAAGAGTAATGTTCAGAAAAAGGGTAATCATAATCATGACAAGATTTGTAAATATAATCCTCACTACTTTTTATACCATAAGTTTCATCACAATAATCATCATAAGTAGCAACTTTGTTCTCATCATAATCGATTAAAACCTCTCCCAAGATAGTGGAATCACTAAATAAAGTTGACACTCTTCCAAATACACTTTCATATTCATCACAATAAGATTCAATATCCTCCAAAATAGTGGGATCACTACTTCCTAAAGTTGACACTCTTCCGAACCCACTTTCATCAATATAATCATCATAGGTAGGAGGCATGCTATCATCATAACAACTTTGCATATCAAAACTTGGGATGCTAAAAATATCATCTTCATTAAAGGTAGCATCCCCAAGCTTGGGACAAACATTAATTTCAGCAAATATATTCTCAAATATTTCATACTCATCAAACATAGCTTCCCCAAGCTTGGGCCCTTTCATATCATAAGCATAATCACTCTCATCATTAAAAATATGAATAGCACCAATAGTATAGCAATTATCATCATCACAAGTAGTAGTAGGAGCAACATCATTTGGGAGGGATACCTTTTTACCTTTGTTGCTCCTTCTTTTCTTTTTCTTCTTCACATTATGTGTAGGTTCAACCTTCCTCTTTGAGCTCCTTATTGATGAGATTGGCTGAATAGAAAGGTCCTCCTCGTTACCTGATTCATCATAGAAATAATAGGAGGAGATTGGGAAGCCTCTTCCCTTTAATTAGTATTCTCATCATCTTCCATTTGCTTTCTTTTCTTTAGGTAATTGGCAATATAAGGATTTTCGATACAATTCACCGACAATACATATAAATCTTCTCTAGATCAAAATGAAGAATTCTATCAAGGGCAAATTCTAGAATAATCTTAGTTATACGTTTAATTTCTTCATAACCCAAGAGCAAACTAAGTTCATTATGATGTGCAAGGAAAATCAAGTCATCACAATTTTTGGACACGATACGATCATGAAACAATTTGCATTGGGTACTAAAATGATCATGTTCATTGCAAAGTTCACAAGTATGGCTAAGAAAGTTTAAATTTTCAGCACACGCATCTAGCTCTTCTTGCAACAATTTGGTTTCTAAGTACTTATGCCTCTTGCAATATCTATCTTCCCTATTTGATGTGTACTTACAAACCCAATCTACTCCACAAAAATCAACATGCTTATAGGAGACATTTTCATCATAACTAGTGCAATCATCATTAGCATTATGGATATTCAAAGAATCGTACTAACAACATTGCAATCATGCTCATCATTCAAATATTTAGTGCCAAACTATTTAGAGATTTCTTCTTCTAGCACTTGAGCACAATTATACTTTCCATCATACTCATGAAAGATATTAAAAAGGTGAAGCGTATGAGACAAACTTAACTCATTTTTTTGTAATTTTCTTTTATAAACTAAACTAGTGCTAAAACAAGAAACAAAAAGATTCGATTGCAAGATCTAAAGATATACCTTCAAGCACTCACCTCGCCAGAAAAGAGCTTAGTGACGGAGTGTGAGTGCCCTTTACCTAGCCTCCCCGGCAACGGCGCCAGAAAAGAGCTTGATGTCTACTACACAACCTTCTTCTTGTAGACGTTGTTGGGCCTGCAAGTGCACAGGTTTGTAGGACATTAGCAAATTTCCCTCAAGTGGATGACCTAAGGTTTATCAATCCGTAGGAGGCGTAGGATGAAGATGGTCTCTCTCAAACAACCCTGCAACCAAATAACAAAGAGTCTCTTGTGTCCCCAAGACACCCAATACAATGGTAAATTGTATAGGTGCACTAGTTCGGCGAAGAGATGAAGATACAAGTGCAAAGTAGATAGTAGATAAAGGTATTTGTAATCTGAAATTATAAAAACAGCAAGGTAGCGAGCAGTAAAAGTGAGCGTAAACGGTATTGCAATGGTAGGAAACAAGGCCTAGGGTTCATACTTTCGCTAGTGCAAGTTCTCTCAAAATAATAAGATAGATAGAACATATGACAAGCCCTCAACATGCAACAAAGAGTCACTCCAAAGCCACTAATAGCAGAGAACAAACGTAGAGATTATGGTCGGGTACGAAACCACCACAAAGCTATTCTTTCGGATCGATCTATAAAAGAGTTCGTACTAGAATAACACCTTAAGATACAAATCAACCAAAACCCTAATGTCACCTAGATACTCCATTGTCACCTCAAGTATCCGTGGGCATGATTATACGATATGCATCACACAATCTCAGATTCATCCAACCAACATAAAAGTACTTCAAAGAGTGCCCAAAAGCTACTACCGGAGAGTCAAGAACGTGTGCCAACCCCTATGCATAGGTTCATGGGTGGAACCCGCAAGTTGGTCACCAATACATACATCAAGTGGCACATGATATCCCATTGTCACCACAGATAATCACGGCAAGACATACATCAAGTGTTCTCATAAAAGACTCAATCTGATAAAATAACTTCAAAGGGGAAACTCAATTCATCACAAGAGAGTAGAGGGGGAGAAACATCATAAGATCCAAATACAATAGAAAAGCTCGGGATACATCAAGATCGTGCCATAGAGGAACACGAGAGAGAACACGAGAGAGAGAGAGAGAGAGATCAAACACATAGCTACTGGTACATACCCTCAGCCCCGAGGGTGAACTACTCCCTCCTCGTCATGGATAGCGCCGGGATGATGAAGATGGCCTCCGATGATGGGATCCCCCTCCGGCAGGGTGCCGGAACAGGGTTCCGATTGGTTTTTGGTGGCTCTGGAGGCTTGCGGCGGCGGAACTCTCGATCTAGGTTCTGTTCTGAAAGTTTTTGGGTACGTAGGTATATATGGGTGTAGGAAGTACGTCGGTGGAGCTACGGGAGTCCCACGAGGCAGGGGGCGCGCCCCCCACCCTCGTGAGCACCTCCCGTATCTCCTGACATGCACTCCAAGTCCATCGGGTGGCTTTCCTTCCAAAAATAACTTCTCCAATTGATTCGTTCCGTTTTGACTCCGTTTGATATTCCTTTTCCTCGAAACACTGAAATAGGCATAAAACAACAAATCTGGGCTGGACCTCCGGTTAATAGGTTAGTCCCAAAAATAATATAAAAGTGGATAATAAAGCCCAATATTGCCTAAAACAGTAGATAAAGTAGCATGGAGTAATCAAAAATTATAGATACATTGGAGACGTATCAGAGCTCAGTGGCTGTTTATGGCGCCGCTCAAGAGGAGTTCAAGTTGGCCTTTCTCAAAGAATTGGTCAATACCTGCCAAGAGAATCCAAATCCCATGTTAATCGGGGGGATTTCAATATCCTTCGATATCAGCAGGAAAAAAACAATGACCGGTTTGATACTAGATGGTCGTTTCTTTTTAATGCTGTTATTGACAGTCTCGATTTGCGGGAACTCGGTATGTTTGATCGCCAATATACCTAGGCCAATAACAGAGCAAACCCAACCTTTGAAAAACTTGACCGGGTACTAGTTACCACCGACTAGGAATTTAAATATCCCTTAGCTTCAGTATGGGCACTAGAAAGAATCGAGGCCTTATTGGATCATGCTCCATCGCTTACCTATTTCGGTCAGGCACCAAGTGTGAATTGCCATCAGTTCAAATTTGAACTGGGATGGCTCACTAGAGAGGGTTTTAACGAGCTGGTTAAAAAAGTGTGGCAACGCCAACCTCGTGGTAACACGCCAATTCAACGATGGAATAATCATATTCGCGCTCTGCACCGATTCCTTCGTGGTTGGGCTAAACACACTGTCGGTATCTATAAGAAAGAGAAGTTGTGACTCTCTACCTTAATTGATACTCTCGATAAAACCGCAGAGGCGAGGCCTCTTTCTGCCATGGAGATTGAGCAAAAAAGTCATCTCAATGAGCAGCAAGCCCGCCTCTTATGCGAGCAGGAAATTAAATGGTACCGGCGGTGTAAGGCGGACTCGCTCATCCTAGGTGATGATAATACGAAATACTTTCACATGTTGGCCAATGGCAGACATAAAAAGAAACGTATCATCGTTCTAGATCAGGAGGAGGGTCGGATCGAGGGGGACGCACCACTAAAAAACTTCATTACAAAGTATTACAAAGAAATTTTTGGACCATCAGCTGATACAACTCTTGAGATGGATGAGTCTATTAGTCATGACATTCATCAAGTTTCAGCTACGAAAAATGAATTCCTAACCTCTCCATTCTCTAAGGAGGAAATTCATACTGCGGTGTTTCAGATGGAACACAACAAGTCTCCGGGTCTGGATGGTTTTCCGGCGGAGTTCTATCAATGTTTTTGGGAAATGATTAAGTCAGACTTAGTTTAGTTGTTTAATGAATTGCATGCTCACCAACTTGAAATCTCCCGCTTAAACTTTGGGGAAATCATTCTTCTACCTAAGACTAAAGATGCTAGTAGGATTCAACAATATACACCGATTTGCCTACTAAATGTAAGCTTTAAAATCTATACAAAGGTTGCGACTAATCGGCTGAACGGGGTGGCTGACCATGTAGTCAAACCCACCCAAACAGCTTGAATGCAAGGACGGAACATATTGGATGGTGTTGCTATTCTGCATGAAACTATACACGAGCTTCATCATAAAAAGTTGAATGGTGTTATATTTAAAATCGACTTCGAAAAAGCTTATGATAAAGTGAAATGTCCCTTTCTGTTGCAAACATTACGCATGAAGGAGTTTTCCAATACATGGTGTCGATGGGTAGAGAGTTTCATGTCTGGAGGCAGTTTGGCCATCAAGGTAAATGATGATGTGGGCAATTACTTTCAGACTAGGAAGGGGCTTCGTCAAAGGGACCCCGCATCCCCCATTTTGTTTAACACTGTGCCTGATATGCTAGCTATCCTTGTTGAGAGGGCCAAGATAGCTGGACAAGTCACCAATGTCATACCTCATTTGGTAGAAGGAGGACTATCTATTTTACAATATATGGATGATACCATTCTGTTCTTGGATCATGATTTAGAAAAAGCCAGAAACCTTAAATTGTTGTTATGTGCTTTTGAGGAACTCTCTGGTCTCAAAATTAATTTTGATAAGAGTGAACTCTTCTGTTTCGGCGATGCCGCGGAAGTAGCACCTGATTATGCTAAAATCTTTGGTTGTCAACTTGGGCAATTTCCAATTCGTTATCTGGGCATCCCCATTCATTATCGGCGCTTGACTATAGCTGAATGGAAGCATGTAGAAGAGAGACTGGAGAAACACCTAGCCAGTTGGAAGGCCAAACTCTTGTCCTATGGGGGTCGATTAATTTTGATCAACTCGGTCCTCACCAATATGGTTCTTTACATGTTATCATTCTTCCATCTTCCAAAAGGAGTGCTTTAGCGCCTAGTACTTTAGATCAAGGTTTTTCTGGCAGGGTGATAATGAAACCAAGAAATATCGTCTGGCTAGGTGGAATGTATTATGTCGACCTAAAAACCAAGGGGGGCTTGGAATCCAGGACCTTGAGATAAAAAACATCGCACTTCTCAGCAAATGGGTGTATAAACTACTCATTGAGAATGGTGTTTGGCAGGAAATCATTTGTAATAAATACGTGGGTTCCAAAGCAATATCTCAAGTGTACTGGAAACCTGGCGATTCTCATTTTTGGAGTGGGTGATGAAAGCTAAAGAATTCTTTTTTTGAATTTGGAACGTTCTCCGTCAGGGACGACTCCCAAGTCCGTTTCTGGGAAGATACCTGGTTGGGGACCAATCCGCTTAGTGTGCAATATCCAAGCTTGTACCGGATTGTTAGACATAAGTTTGTCACGGTCAAACAAGCTTTGGGTCAGGAAAATCTTGATATTTCTTTTCATAGGGATCTTCTAGGACCTCGTCTGGCAGCCTGGAATGAATTGCTCAGCCGTCTGGGGGACATCCAGCTGTCGGAGGAACCGGATATCTTTAGATGGAAATTGCATCAGAATGGCAAGTTTTCAGTCAAGTCCATGTATGATGCACTGGTCCATAACGAGGTTCTGATTGATAACAGGAAATTGGGAAGCTCAAAATCCCTCTAAAAGTGAAGATATTCCTCTGGTTTCTCAATAGAGGGGTGATCTTAACTATGGATAATTTGGCACGACGCAACTGACAAGGGTGCAAAATATGTTTTTCTGCCATCATGACGAGTCCATTAAACACTTATTTTTTGAGTGCAAGTTTGCTCGGTCTATATGGGCCATTGTTCAAATAGCTTCGAATATTTATCCCCCACGTAGTGCACGGAACATGTTCGGCAATTGGTGAGGGGAATAGATAAACAATTTCCTGCACACATTCTAGTGGGGGCGGCTATCTTATGTTGGGCTCTGTGGCTCACCAGGAATGACATAGTTTTAAACCATAAATGTGTTTCATCTCCTATGCAGGTTATTCATATATGTTCGCGATGGCTCCGTATGTGGTCTATCCTGCAGAGGGCGGAGGACAGAGACCTTTTTAAGTTGGCGTCTACTTGGCTGGAGCGTTCAGCCAGGGAGGTTTTTTACCCCCATGGATGGCGGTGTGATCTTCAGATAGGATCGGTCACATCTTAGGCTGGCTTTTTCTTCTTTTTGTCGTACTGGCTATTTGAGCCTTTTCTTTTTTCCTTTTCGGTTTTTGGACTTGTTGGCTGCGTGCATCTAGTTATGCAGAGGCCGGGCGTTCTACGATGCAATTGTATCAACTCGATATTTCAATTCAATGAAAAGCCCTTTATCGGAAAAAAACAAATGGGAACCGCTGCCAATATATAACAGAGCAGCTCCAGGCCTCTTTATGCATTAAAGCCACGACAAGCTCGGAGTACTTTAGCTATGATGCTGCCTCCGTTGCATCTGAATTCCAACTGCCATCTTGTTTCCCGATCGATGAAGTCCACTCTCTGAACCAACTCACATAGTCTTCTTTTAAGAGCATCTCCAATGGACCACGAAGACAGGAAGGGGGGGAGGTTGTACTGAATGGTTTTTACTAGGCATGATCCCCACAATGATGCAACCTCAACCCCTCTTAATAGCGCGACTTTCATAAGATTTAAATAAACCAGAAAATACTTCGAGTCCTTGGACAAACCGACACATTTTGGGGGAGGGGGGAGGGGGGAACCATCTCGTTACTTTTCATCAAGGAACCAATGTCGTCAAATAAATTTGATAAACGTTGTTAGTCCTACTAAACATATCATCATCACAACAAGATATAATTAGGGTCTATATGCACTCTCAAAACTGTTTAACTTCCTTCTTTTAGTTAGATGCACACAACTAAGAAATATATTAAGATAAATACATGTACATATTGATGGGTTTTGTGTATTAATAACAACCACTTGGCTGGTTTTGTGTCTACGAACTCATAGTTTTTTCACTGAACAAATATATATCGCTTTGGCCGCTCAACATTCTTATGGGCCGACCAAGGTGAGCGCCACAACATTAACACATGCAATAGACATTGCATAGCAGCGTCTGGTTGTGCCTGGGTGAGCTATATCTTGCTTACTGCGAGACAAATCGTTGTGTGTTCGGCGAGTGGGCCGACTGGTTTAAGCGGATTTCAAAACCCTCCATGGGAGGCCTGGATTAGTTTTAGGAACCTTCTGGTTGGTTTTTTGTCCATTTTTTTCTCCTTTTCTATGTTTTTTCTCTAATGGTTTTCATTGGTTTTCTTTTATTATATATATTTCTGTTTTCTTCGTTTTTTCCTTTTTCCAAATATATGTCAACTTTTGGTCAATGTACGTTGAACATTTTCACTACATAGGTTGAACATTCTTCACATACTCCTTGATTTTTTTTTAAATCTGCATTAATTTTTTTTCTGTTTGATTTGTTCTGCTTTTCTCCTTTTTGTTTTTATGTATTTATTTTTATTTTCAGATAAAATTTAAATATTTGATCAGATTTTTATCAAAGGTGTCTTGCGTTTCCCCTCAATATATACATATATCATATCAACAATTATATTTAGATGGCTATCCATATACGGAAGAATTAATCCAATGAAGAAAATCTCGAGATAGAATGAAACTTCTAGACTATTCTCTATCTTTTCTTTCTTGAACGGGAATTTGTAAACTACTATCTGATCTTCAAAACGAACAAAACTTTCAACAGGGAAAAACAAAGGAAGAAAATGAAACGAGAGAAGCAGAGAAATGATAATACGATGGAGGGCTTGGACTGGGTCGGCCTGCTACGTGTTGGGTGCAGCTGCAGGTCCAATACACATAGACTGAAGGCGCAATGCCCGCAAAAATTCATACTAATCAATCTCTAGACGTCCGCATCGAGACGATGGGGGTAAGAGGGAAGCTATTCTCTTAAGATACAGTCATATAGAAGACATGTCTAAGGTTCAGTTAGCAATTAGTGAATTTTATATTTTATAATTTGTTTTCAAAAAGTAGACATAAAAGTAAGAAAAACAGGTCAAACAAACATTAAAATATGGACAAAAGAGGGTGGGCAAATAAGAATATGAGAATACACCATGATTCAATCGCATCATGGAGTACCAAGTTCTATATTTCCGACACTACTATAAGAAAATTCACGAAATATTGAAGAAATCATGTTAGCAAATAATGTCCCCGTGTTTGCATTTTTCTTAAATTAGTAAGATGCAAAGTTAGAAGTTGATGCGCATTGGGATGCTTAGCTGTATTCTGATGATAACATTTGATTCTGAGAGCAGGGAGTTACAGTTGGCGCAAAATGTAAAAGAGAAAGGGGCAAGAGGGATACTTATAAGTTTTTAACATTACGTGTGAAACATTTTACTGAGATTATTACCTGTTATTTTCTCCAGTGGTAACTTTGTAAAAAATACAAACTTTGTTTTCTGAAAAAAATTATTTTTTGTATTGATACATGAAGGGCAGCATCGACTTGATTATTTATTATCCAGCAATTTTTGCCCTCTTGTGTGACAAGCATTCTTCTACAGTAGCATCTTGATTTCTCAGTCCAAAAGTAATTCTGGTATCTCATTTGCCTAATTGTTTCTCAGGTCTGTTAGGTACATCTGACTATCCAAAGTTTAGTTCGGTTGTCATGAAAGATTTTGTCATTTGCCTTGCCATGTTTTGTCTGAAAGCAATTTAGGAGTATCTAATTTAGTATACTGTCATAGGTTTAAACGGACAGAAGGTAAAATTTATAAGATGGATTGTCTCTGAAGCAAAGGCAGGTAACCAAACATACACAAGATGGATTGCAGCCATGGATACACAAGAGAGAAGATGATTGAAAGGATTGCATCTTTAGCCATTCCGGACATAAATCAGAGATAAGAATACAGCCCCTACTGGCTTGCTCATCGAACTGATGAAACAGCCACTACAGACTAGGCAATTACACACAGGACCCAACCAGCCAAAACACCTCGTCCTGTCACGATAGTAGTCTATGGGGGCGGCTACTCCTTGGTGGCGGCGGTCTTCTTCTTGGGGGACTTGGTGGAGATCTTCTTCTTGGGCGACTTGGCCTCCTTCTCGGCGGCGGCGGGGGACTTCTTGGGGAGCAGCACGGAGTTGATGTTGGGGATCACGCCGCCGTGGGCGATGGTGACGCCGGCGAGCAGCCTGCCGAGCTCCTGGTCGTTGCGGACGGCGAGCAGCAGGTGGCGCGGGATGATGCGGGTCTTCTTGTTGTCCTTGGCCGCGTTGCCGGCAAGCTCCAACACCTGCGATTCAGCCAAGAACCAGATCAGACCGTCGAACAGGGCAAGAACAGAGTAACAGAGGCTCGAGGAGGGGAGAGATCGGCGCATACCTCAGCGGCGAGGTACTCGAGGACGGCGGCGAGGTAGACGGGGGCGCCGGAGCCGACGCGCTGCGCGTAGCGGCCCTTCTTGAGGTAGCGCCCGATGCGGCCGACGGGGAACTGAAGCCCGGCCTTGACGGAGCGGGTCACCGCCTTCTTCCTGTCTCCGCCCTTCCTTCCGGCCATCTTGCTTGCTGCTTCTCCGGCGAGCTGGAAACTACTCGAGATGCGTGGGCGGCGGTGCGGGATCGGAATGCGCGCTGCTCTGTGTTTGTGGATTGGTACGCCAGCGAGGCCGCGGCTTTTATTGGGAGGTGCAAGCTTCAGCGGGACGGCGGCAGGGGGGAGCGATCCGCGTGACGCAGTGTGCCAGCCGTTGGATCTGCGGGGAGTGGGCGGTGGGGATTTGTTTCGGGGGTGGCGATCCGTGGGACGGTAGGATCGGCCAATCAGAGCGCGGGGATTTGCATCACGAAGGGATTTTGCTTCAATTAACACCTGGTTTTCTTTTTGTGCATCATTTAGGCTTTTCCCTCACTTTATCTTGCACCTAACTGGTTTTTCACTTAGATATATCTATTTATGGATGTATGTATATCGTTGTTTTACTATTATTTAAGTTTCTGTTGAATGCATGTACAAAGCCCTCAAACTGGATAAAGAGGGTACGGAATAATGTTAACTAGAGGTCCAGGATCACAATCTAAAGTAAGACTTGCTACCGAAGGAACATGACAAAAATTGTTTTGATGTATCTTTACCTTCGGTACAACCTTTTAGATATGAGGTGGTGTCTCGGTCTAGATATACTTCTTTATTAACCACTGATATAGGTGTAGCGAGTCCATTTACAATATAGACATGCGGTGAGTCCCATATTGTTTAACTTGATACTCGTCTTATACTTAGTTGAAAGTGATTCTCCCTTCTCTTTGGCCTTCCGCTTGAAATAAGCTTCCCTCTGGTTAGTGGGTAGAGTGGTTTTCTTCATAATTGCCTCTACCATGTGAATTGCTTTATATTCCCTAGTATGCTTTACAAACCCTTCATCTGGTAATGCCAAAAACTTGAAATAATCTTTTAAGATGTGGAAAGAGGGGTCATTTCCAATATTAAACTCATGACAAAGATTTTTCATCTCCTTCGGTCAAAAGAAGAATTTAATACTATCATAACTAGGATAAATCTTTGTCTTCTCTTTTGAACATAGGTACCAACTCTCGGTGTTGTGCCGAATTTTGCAAAGCAAACACCATGCCTGTGAAACCTAAGTTCCCATAAAAAAACCTTGAGAACCAATATCTAGCGCATGTTTACTTTGTGAGTCAAGTCCACCATAAAAGAAGTTCAAAGTCAAATAATCAGGATATTAATGTTCAGGGCATTCAAAGAGTATAGGTTGATACCTTATATAAGCATCTACCGTTTTTTCACCTGGCCATTGTCCAAAGCTACCAATCTTCCTTCTTATCTTATATAATTTTCTTTGAGGATAGTAACAAGCATAGAACACAGATGATAACTTTTTCCAATTACTCAAGGTACTTGCAAGTTGTTGTAATAGCCAATCGGTAGCTTCCTTTTCAAGACTATAAGGAAACCAAATTGTTTTTGTCTCTTCATTAGTTAGATTTCGCAACTGAAAGGTACCACATGCAAATTCAAATTCTTTAATATGTTTATAAGGACTTTTAGTTCCACCACCACGGAATGTGTTCTTTTTCAACATCTCAAGTAACTGAGGATTTATCTCAAATATTTTACCAGATAGGTCAGGACCGACAGATATGAAGTTTCACTCCTCGAACTGGTCCGGCTACTAGTTGCACACCTACCTGGTAAATTTGTTCTTGAAAAACCATGGTTGATTGCAACCTACAAAAATGTTAGAACATAAAATAATTCAAGACTTAAGACAAAGCCCAAAAGCACTCATCTCCTGGCAATGGCGCCCGGGAAAGCTTGATAGCCTGCAAGTGCACAAGGTTTAGTTGTAGCCTTTTCGAAGTAAGAGTATCGATCCCACATGGAGCATAGGAATTTGACTTTTGCTTGTCATGGTGAATTATGGATTTGTACCCGCGGATAATTCTATACTCCAAACAAAGTGAGGGCGGAATTAAATTGTGATTGAAATGCGAAGCAAACTTTTAAAGTGAGTAACATGAAAGTAATAAGAAAACGATAACTTGAGTAATTGGTGGAATAGAGGAGGAGTAAGGAGTTCTCAAGGAGTTCAGAATCCCCATTGGTATGTTTCTAGGGCGGCCTATGCATGTGCATAGTATGGTATAGATACTTGAGCCATTCTTGACGATTATGCTGGGCAGAATCGGGTACAGGAACACACACATTCTACTCGAAGTAGACTTCATGACACACATGCCACCACCATAGTCCCCCCTATAGGGGTACAACCATGATAATTAAGGGTTTAACCCCATGGACATGGCCTCTCTAGGGTTCTTTGTAGTTCCATGTCAATTGCAAAGGTTAGGAGTAAAGGCTTTTACTATCACCTTGAATTGCCTTCACATCCTACCACTTTACAACGATGGTGATATACTTCATGGCCATAAGGCAATAATGTTTAGTGGGGTCCCTTCATGACATTCACGAAGTTATTAAACTAAGCATTCAATAGAGGATCTCATGTCCAAAATAATGATTCAAGTCCTATACATACCAAGGTTCATCCATATCCCAAGAACTACGGGTCTACTAACACATGAAGACATCAATCATCATGATGGGGTGATGGCAAACATGAGTGAATGACACAAGTAACACAGAAGATGACCCACTAGGGTTCTTGATGTTACAATGATAAGGATGCGGATGACGGTGACGGTGGAGATGATGTTCTAGACCCCTTGTGCTTGGTGATGAAGATGGCCTTCTTATCCTTGCCAATCCCTCCTCCGGGTAGCCCGCAGAGGCTGGGATTCCGCCTTCTGGACGAGTTTTGGTCTCTCTGGGCGTCTGACCTCCGATCCAATTTCACGGGGTGAAAGTAGTCATTGAGGCGGCGTCACTGGCACCTCATATAACCACACATACTTGTTCCGATTTCATGGTAGGATTGGGCTACCTTGTTGCACCTTTGTTACCATTGCTACCTGGTACCCCCTCGGTCCAGAAAAGCTTGTCCCATGCTTGTTCCTCAAACGGATGTATCTAGCATTAGGTGCTAGATACATCCATTTGAGGGACAAGCTTTTTCAGACAGAGGGAGTGCTTTTTAAGAATTACCTTGCTATCAAACTATCTGTTACCGATAATTTCAGTGCTTGCAGAGAATACCTTCCTGAAAACCGCTTGTCATTTCCTTCTGCTCCCTTTTGGGTTCAACACTCTTACTTATCGAAAAGACTATGATTGATCCCCTATATTTGTGGGTCATCACCCACCTCTAATTGCCACTTGGAATTATTAGACCATCTGTGCAGGATATCATCCCACTGGTTGCCAACATTGACAAGAGATTGGCTAGCATATAAACTCTTATTTCATATTCATGTAGACTAACATGTATCAACTCTGACATCACCTTGATGCTTGTGTTTTCCATGTGTACTTTCAAGATTCCCACTACCATACTTCAACATTGTGAGAAGTCATGTAGGAGATTTCTTTGGCACAAAAATGATATTAATGAAAGTGGGAGCTGTTTGGCTAGCTGGAATAGTATATGCAGACCAAATTCCCAAGGTGGTTTACGAGTCCTAAATCTAAGGGCACGAATAATGCATTACTCATGAAAATTATTCACAAGATGTACAATCATGAAGACATTCCATGGATCAATCTACTTTGGGAAGTATACTATGATAATAGGATTGTCCCTCATGCTACTAGTAAGGATCTTTCTGGTGGAGGGATTGCCTAGCCCACATGGCTTTATACAGAGGGATTGCTTCCTACAATGTTGGTAATGGTAAGAATGTGCTGCCTTGAAAAAAACATATTCAATGGCGACGTTATGGCGAGAAAATTCCCGCAGTTGCATTCTTTTACCTGGAACAAAATCATATCCATGGAGCATTTGGCTGCAAAGAAATGGGCAGATCTTTGGAATTGAGAAAAGACCGCTTGCGTCGCCTCCAGGGGCCTGCTAGGCCGCCCTAGCTGCCGCCGCCCTCGACCTCCCTCCTCATCTGCTTTCCGGACGCCGTTGGAGGAGGCCGGCGAGCGAAGCTCGCCCAGCGGACGGCGGGCTCGCCTCCTTTCTTCATGAGGGGATCCTCTGATTGATATGTGATGGCTCCCCTGGGCATACGACATGAAGGCGAAGTTGGCGCACTCGGGCGGTGGCCCGATGGGATCCCGACGGTGCTGCGGGGGCCGGTGGCGGCAGATCCGAGGTTTCCCACCCCAGATTGGTTCTCCTCCGGGTGGTCGGGCTCGGGCGCCGTCTGGCGGCCCTAAGCGGTAGTGGGCGCGCGTTGGTTGTCCTTCTTCACCGATGTGATGGGGGCGGCTGGAGGCGTTGGCATTGTGCCAGATTCGAACAAGCTAGTGGTGTCATCCCCTTCTAGGGATGAGGGCCAGGTGGCGGGTCCTTGTGGCGGTGGATCTTGGGATCCCGCTCCCGGGGATGTCGTGGGACGTGGTGGCCCGTGCACGAGAGATGGAGTTGCTTCAAATAGATCTGGGTGAAAACTTGCGTTCGACTACTGCCAAGGCCGTTGTCGGCGTTGTCTGCGTCATTCCCTTCTTGAAGGCATCACCGTGGAGAATTTCAAGGTCACTCTCTGCTTCCGGGGGAAACCCTAGATAAGTAGATCAGATGATGGCGACGCTCTGTTGTTCTTTCCCCATTGGGGGGTCATTCATGGAGGTACACACGGGCTTGAGGGAACAGAGAACGACTTCTTTGGTGGAGCGGTGCTTCATCTTACACATTGATGGCGGCGGATCCCAGCGGTGTGGCGCTGTGGAGACTCGAGTACGATGCACGAAGATGGACTCGTGCAGGAGGAGGGTGTTGTCTGGGTCATGGTGGCATCGATGGCAGAGAGGCTTGGCAAGGTCGGTGCATTAGTTTCTGCTTTGTCGATGGATTGGCGGAAGATGGCGACGACGACACAGAGAGTGCGTCAGACCTATTTGTGCCCCAAACCCAGTATGTGGCTTGGTTGGGGCATCTGTCTTTAGATGTTAGGCATTTGTGAGATGTCTATTTTGTATTAGTCTTGGACTATCGACACCCCTTCATCAGGTGGATAGGAGTGGCGATAGTTGTTGCTAAGATGGTGGCTTCAGACTACCTAATGTACTACTTTGTAAGGTCTTTGTGAATAATTAATAAAATGGTTGCATGCACCTTCCAAATCCAGAGGCCGAAGGTAATCCTCCTTTTCTAGAAAAAGATCTTTGAAATTATTCAGCCCAGTATCAACTCCTGTATTGAATTCAAAGATTCATTTTCTTTTATTATTCATAGAGCTACACCTAGTCTTAGAGAAGGCATGCAATCATGGTTGGATTCTTTGTAAATTTTTCCTATGGACGTTGACACAACATGTACATTACCACCATCATTTATAAATAAATAAATAATGGCACAATAAGGGGTCTTCCCTATCACGTTTCCTACAAAAACAGACGAAACCTCTAAGGGCCTCTTCAATTCGCCTAATTCTAAAAACGTGAGAATAGGACAAACATAGGACTGGCATGACATGCCATTTCAATCCTACATGATTTAGGTTCATTTGATTGCATCATAAAAAAACCAAGGATTTTTTTTAAAGATGTTTGAGATGGATAATAGAAATCCTATGGGAAGTAGTACAAAGAAATTGTTAGGAAAAAATATATGAAATTCAATCATATGAATCAAATAACAAGCATAGGAAAATTTCCTAAGGACTCCAAATTTCCTACGAAAATCCTTCGAATCAAATTGGCCCTAAACTATTTTCTATCTTTTATTTTCTAGAATGGGAACCTCTAAATTATTATAAAATCTCCCACATGAACTAAAATTTCAATAGCGGAAAAGAAAGGAAGAAAATAAAATGAGAGAAGCCAAAAAATGATAACATGATGGTGGACATGGCCCGTGTCGACCTATGATGCGTTGCATTAGTTGGGTGCAGCCGCAGGCTCAATACAAACATGTTGAAGGCCCAATGCCAAACCCCCTCCCTCCCCCCACACACAAACACAATGGTGTTAATCAATCTATATGTGTATGCATCAAGGCGATGGAGGTAAGGCCACAAGGGGAATATATGCCTCATAAGATACAATCATACAAAGAACATTACTAAGAGCATCTCCACTCCCCCCCAACATGCCCCCAGGGCTCTTTTTTTAGCACCGACGCTGAAAAATAGGCCTAGTCGCGCCCCTAGGTCCTTGCTTTTCGCCGGTTTGGGCCGAAATAACAATCGGCGAACCTGAGCCGAACCCAGGCACCCGGGGGGTGCCTGGGGGCGCCGGCCGAAGCCAAAAGGCACGTGGGTCCGCTTTGTCAGTGATAGACATGCCTTTTCCCGCCTTTCCCCAACTTTTTTCTCCATTTTGCCATTGTTTCCCCTTTCTGTCCCTCTTCTCCCGCCATTCTCCTCCCATCCGGCCGCCATCCCGCCATGCCGCTGAACAAGTATTCGGCCCCTCGCGCCACTGCCACTGCCGATTCCACCCAGCCGAAGCAGAGGAAGCCGATGGCAAAACCATCAGGCATGTCGAACACCGAGTGGAGGGCGGAGGTTCAGTGCCAGGAGGCTGTCACCACCAACCAGCGGAATAGGCTCAACGCCAAGAAGGCCCGGGACACGACCGTGTCTGCTCCGGCGGCAGCAGAGCAGGCAGAAGCGTCTCGTGCAAGGATGATGAATCCGTCCAGCAGCCACGACCCGCAAGCTGCGTGGAGCCAACAGAGCGTCGCATCGCCTGCCCGCTTATCGCCGCCGCCACCGCCCTCGGGGTATGCACCCTCGCCTGGCTACACCGATGGTGACGCGCATGGTGGATTCAACCCCAACATCACCTTTCCACATGGCTAGCGCGCGTCACCCTCCGGTATGAACCCCAACTAGCGCACTCCCTCGCCCGTGTTCCCCGGCCTCCAGTACCCCCCATACAACTACTCACCGCCATCATACATAGCCTCCCTGACGCCACCTCTATGTCGTGGCGCCCTGCCCTTCTCGCAAGCCTCGTCGTCACATTTTGGCAACCCCGACGCAACGAAAGTCGACATGGATGAGATCATCACGAGCAGCTCGGTCGCCGCCGCCTCCTCCCCCGGGTTCCACGCGCAAGACGACACAATGGTCACCACCGACGACATGGACGACGAGCTCGACGACGGCGAGGAGGAGGAGGAGGAGTAAGAAGAGGAGGAGGATATGGAACCAGTGCCGACGCCGATGAGGAAAGAGAAAAAGAAGAATCGGGGGGGGGGGGGCAGGACGAGCGAGCCGCGCGTCAAGTGGACGTCCAAAGAAGATGAGTGCATCGCTGAAGCATGGGAGACCATCAACATGGACCCGGTCATTGGCGCTGATAACCCACAAGTATAGGGGGTCGTTTGTAGCCTTCTTTGATAAATAAGAGTGTCGAACCCAAAGAGGAACTAAAGGTAGAACAATTGTTCCCTCAAGTTCTATCGACCACCAATACAACTATATGCACACTTGACGTTTGCTTTACCTAGAACAAGTATGAAACTTTTTTGCAAGAATAAAACTACAAGTACTTTGTGAGAATAAAACTACGGATAAATTGCAAGGTAATAAAAGTGGATAGCTTTTGTCAACAAGAAAGTCATTTGTCCCTAGGCAATCGATAACAAGTATCGATAATCATTCTTGAAATTTTATATGAGGGAGAGGCATGAGCTAACATACTTTCTCTACTTGGATCATATGCACTTATGATTGGACCCCTAGCAAGCATCTGCAACTACTAAAGATCATTAAGGCCATGAAACCCAACCATAGCATTAATATCAAGTCCTCTTTACTCCCATACGCTATAACCCACTTATCCGCATTTAGGCTGCTATCACCCCCGCAACACCGATAATAAGCAAACCATGGACATATTGCCACACCCTACAGCGGGGTCCCCTCCGTTTGCACAACACGGAGGGCACTGTAGGACATCACCATAAATAAAATATACAATCATACCAACCAAGATCATGATTAACCCATAGGACAAAACGGATCTACTCAAACATCATAGGATAACCATAGATCATTGGGAAATAATATATGGAGTTGAGCACCATGTTTAAGTAGAGATTACAACAGAGAGAACAGGTGTTACACCGCTGCATAGAGGGGGAGAAAGTTGGTGTTGATGGTAGCAAGGTTGTTGGTGTAGATCGCCGTCACGATCCTAGCCCCGACGGCACTCTACTGCTTCTTGATCTTGCATTGGTTTTTTCCTTGAAGAGGAAAGGGTGATGCAGCAAAGTAGACATAAGTATTTCCCTCAG
The DNA here is from genome assembly GCF_002162155.2 of Triticum dicoccoides. NCBI lineage: Eukaryota > Viridiplantae > Streptophyta > Magnoliopsida > Poales > Poaceae > Triticum > Triticum dicoccoides. Next base: position 608,525,083 of record NC_041381.1, on the reverse strand, counting down.
TTAGTGAACCAAGGTATCAATCCAATAGGAGACAACGCACAAATTACCAATACCTGCACAAACAATCAAACAAATTGCACCCAACGCGATAAAGGGGTTGTCAATCCATCCATGGTTACTTGCAAAAGTGAGATCTAATAGAGATAGATGCAACTAAGCAAAAGGTAAAGTAAATATTTTGGTATTTTTGGTTTAGAGATCGAAAAGTAAAAGATTGCAAAATAGTAGATCGGAAACTTATATGATGGAAAATAGACCCGGGGGGCATATATTTCACTAGTGGCTTCTCTCATGATAGCAAATAATACGGTGGGTGAACAAATTACTGTCGAGCAACTGATAGAAAAGCACAAAGTTACGATGATATCTAAGGCAATGATTTTGGAATATAGGCATCACGTCCATGTCAAGTAGACCGACTCCTGACTGCATCTACTACTATTACTCCACACATCGACCGACTCTTGACTACATCTAGAGTATTAAGTTCATGAAGAACAGAGTAACGCATTAAGTAAGATGGCATGATGTAGAGGAATAAACTCAAGCAATATGATGTAAACCCCATATTTTTATCCTCGATGGCAACAATACAATATGTGCCTTGCTGCCCCTACTGTCACTGGGAAAGGACACCGCAAGATTGAACCCAAAGCTAAGCACTTCTCCCATTGCAAGAAAAACCAATCTAGTTGGCCAAACTAAACCGATAGTTTGAAGAGAATTACAATGATATCAAATCATGCATATAAGAATTCAGAGAAGATCCAAATAATATTCATAGATAAGTTGATCATAAATCCACAATTCATTGGATCTCGATAAACACACCGCAAAAGAAGATTACATTGGATAGATCTCCAAGAACATCAAGGAGAACATGGTATTGAGAATCAAAGAGAGAGAAGAGGCCATCTAGCTACTAGCTATGGACCCATAGGTCTGAGATAAACTACTCATGCTTCATCGAAAGGGCAATAGAGTTGATGTAGAAGCCCTCCGTGATCGAATCCCCTTCCCGCAGGATGCCGGAAAAGGCCCCTAGATGGGATCTCACGGGTACAGAAGGTTGCAGTGGTCGAAAAGTGTTTTCGTGGATGCTTCTGGTGGTTTGGGGATATTTGGGAATATATATGACGAAGAAGTAGGTCGGTGGAGTGGGGGGGGGGGCACAAGGCAGGGGCGCGCCCTACCCCCTTGTGGCCGCCTTGTGGCTCTTCCGACTTGATCTCCAAGTCTCCTCGGTGTCTTCTGGTCCAAGAAAAATCATCCCGAAGGTTTTATTCCGTTTGGACTCTGTTTGGTCTTCCTTTTCTGCAAAGCTCGAAAACAAGGAAAAAAACAGAAACTGGCACTAGGCTCTAGGTTAATAGGTTAGTCCCAAAAATAATATAAAATAGCATATTAATGCATATAAAACATCCAAATAGATAATATAATAGCATGGAACAATAAATTTTTTTTATAGATACATTGGAGACGTATCAAGCATCCCCAAGCTTAATTCCTGCTCGTCCTCGAGTAGGTAAATGATAAAAACAAATTTTTTGATGTGGAATGCTACCTAACTTATATATCCATGTAATTTTTCTTTATTGTGGCATGAATGTTCAGATCCATAAGATTCAAAACAAAAGTTTAATATTGACATAAAAACAATAATATTTCAAGCATACTAACAAGGCAATTATGTCTTCTCAAAATAACATGGCCAAAGAAAGTTATCCCTAAAAAATCATATAGTCTGGCTATGCTCCATCTTCATCACACAAAATATTCAAATCATGCACAACCCTGATGACAATCCAAGCAATTGTTTCATACTTTTGGTGTTCTCAAACCTTTTCAACTTTCACGCAATACATGAGCGTGAGCCATGGACATAGCACTATAGGTGGAATAGAATATGGTGGTTGTGGAGAAAACAAAAAAGAGGGAGATAGTCTCACATCAACTAGGCATATCAACGGGCTATGGATATGCCCATCATCAGGTATCAATGTGAGTGAGTAGGGATTTCCATGCAACAGATGCACTAGAGCTATAAGTTTATGAAAGCTCAAAAGGAAAAACTAAGTGGGTGTGCATCCAACTTGCTTGCTCATGAAGACCTAGGGTGATTTGAGGAAGCCCATCGTTGGAATATACAAGCCAAGTTCTATAATGAAAAATCCCACTAGTATATGAAAGTGACAAAATAGGAGACTCTCTATCATGAAGAGCATGGTGCTACTTTGAAGTGCAAGAGTGGAAAAAGGATAGCAACATTGCCCCTTCTCTCTTTTTCTCTCATTTTTTCCTTTTCCTCTCCCTTTTTTGTTTGGCTTCTTTGGATTTTTTTATTTCCTCACATGTGAAAATGCTCTAGTAATGATGATCATCACGCTTCTATTTACTTACAACTCAAGAATTACAACTCGATACTTAGAACAAAATATGACTATATATGAATGCCTACGGCGGTGTAATGGGATGTGCAATGACTCAAGAGTGACATGTATGAAAGACTTATGAAAGGTGGATTTGCCACAAATACGATGTCAACTACATGATCATGCAAAGCAATATGACAATGATGAAGCGTGTCATAATAAACAGAACGATGGAAAGTTGCATGGCAATATATCTCGGAATGGCTATGGGAATGCCATAATAGGTAGGCATGGTGGTTGTTTTGAGGAAGGTATATGGTGGGTGTATGGTACCGCTGAAAGTTGCGCGACACTAGAGAGGCTAGCAATGATGGAAGGGTAAGAGCACGTATAATCCATGGACTCAACATTAGTCATAAAGAACTCACATACTTATTGCAAAGATCTATTAGTCATCGAAACAAAGTACTACACGCATGCTCCTAGGGGGATAGACTGGTAGGAAAAGACCATCGCTCGTCCCGACAGCCACTCACAAGGAAGACAATCAATAAATACCTCAAGCTCCAACTTCATTACATAACGGTTCACCATACGTGCATGCTACGGGAATCACAAACCTCAACACAGTTATTTCTTCCATACACAATTACTCACTAGAATGACTCTAATATCACCATCTTTATATCTCAAAACAATCATAAGGAATCAAACTTCTCATAGTATTCAATGCACTTTATATGAAAGTTTTTATTATATCCCTCTTGGATGCCTATGTATCAGGACTAAATTTATAACCAAAGCAAATTGCCATGTTGTTTAAAAAGACTCTCAAAATAGTATAAGTGAAGCATGAGAGTTCAACAATTTCTATAAATAAAACCACCGCCGTGCTCTAAAAAGATATAAGTGAAGCACTAGAGCAAAATTGCCTAGGTCAAAAAATATAAGTGAAGCACATAGAGTATTCTAATAAATCATGATTCATGCGTGTCCCTCTCAAAAGGTGTGTACAGCAAGGATGATTGTGACAAACTAAAAATCAAAGACTCAAATCATACAAGACGCTCCAAGCAAAACACATATCATGTGGTGAATAAAAATATAGCCTCAAGTAAAGTTACCGATAGACGAAGACGAAAGAGGGGATGCCTTCTGGGGCATCCCCAAGCTTAAGCTCTTGGTTGTCCTTGAATATTACCTTGGGGTGCCTTGGGCATCCCCAAGCTTAGGCTCTTGCCACTCCTTATTCCATAGTCCATCAAATCCTTACCCAAAACTTGAAAACTTCACAACACAAAACTCAACAAAAAATCTCATAAGCTTCGTTAGTATAAGAAAACAAATCACCACTTTTGGTACTGTTGTGAACTCATTATTTATTTATATTGGTGTAATATCTACTGTATTCCAACTTTTCCATGGTTCATACGGATACGTCTCCGTCGTATCTATAATTTTTGATTGTTTCATGCCAATATTAACCAATTTTACTTTTAGCAACATTTTATATGATTTATTTGGACTAACATATTGATCCAGTGCCCAGTGCCAGTTCCTGTTTGTTGCATTTTTTGTTTCGCAGAAAATCCATATCAAATGAAGTCCAAATGCAATAAAATTTTACGGAGAATTATTATGGAATATTTGTGATTTTTGGGAGTTGGAATCGTTAGAGGAGGGAGCCCAAAGTGACCACAACCCACCAGGGCGTGCCTGGGGGCCCAGGCGCACCCAGGTGTCTTATGCCCACCTTGTACGTCGGTTGGATCTCTACTTCGGGCGCAAGGAAGCTTATATCCGGAAAAAAATTGTGTTAAAATTTGAACACAATCGGAGTAACGGATCTCCCGGAGTATAAGAAACGGTTTTCGGCCAGATCTGGGGAACGTGAAACATAAGAGAATAGAGAGGGAGATCCAATCTTGGAGGGGCTCCCGACCCTCCACCGCCATGGAGGCCATGGACCAGAGAGTGAACTTTCCTCCCATCTAGGGGGAAGGCCAAGGAAGAAGAAGAAGGAGGGGGGCTCTTTCCCCCTCTCTCCCGGTGGTGCCAGAGTGCCGCCGGGGATAGGATCGTGACGATGATCTACATCAACAATCTTGCTACCGTCAACACCAACTTTCTCCCCCTCTATGCAGCGGTGTAACACCCCTTCTCCCAGCTGTAATATCTACTTAAACATGGTGCTCAACTCCATATATTATTTCCCAATGATATTTGGTTATTCTATGATGTTTGAGTAGATCTGTGTTGTCCTGTGGGTTAACCGTGATCTTGGTTGGTATGATTGTATATTTTATTTATGGTGCTGTCCTATGGTGCCCTCCGTTTCACACAAACGTGAGGGATCCCCGCTATAGGGTGTTGCAATACGTTCATAATTTGCTTATGGTGGGTTGCGAGAGTGACAGAAGCTTAAACCCGAGTAGGTGGGTTGTTGCATATGGGATAAAGAGGACTTGATACTTAATGTTATGGTTGGGTTTCACGACCTTAATGATCTTTAGTAGTTGCGGATGGTTGCTAGGGGTCTAATCATAAGTGCATACGATCCAAGTAGAGAAAGTATATTAGCTCATGCCTCTCCCTCATATAGAATTACAAGAATGATTACCGGTACTTGTTTCGATTACCTAGGGACAAATGACTTTCTTGTTGACAAAAGCTATCCACTTTTATTACCTTGCAATTTATTCGTTGTTTTATTCTCGCAAAGTACTCGTAGTTTTATTCTTGCAAAATAGTTTCATACTTGTTTTAGGTAAAGCAAACATTAAGTGTGCATTGAGTTGTATCAGTGGTCGATAAAACTTGAGGAAATATTTGTTCTACCTTTAGCTCCTCGTTGGGTTCGACACTCTTATTTATCAAAGAAGGCTACAAAAGATCCCCTATACTTGTGGGTTATCAAGACCTTTTTCTGGCAACGTTGTTGGGGAACAATAACGTGGGGTGAATATTCTCGTGTGTGCTTGTTTGCTTTATCACTAAGTAGTTTTTGTTCTCTATTCTAAGTTGTTCTCTATCTTTAGTTATGGATATGGAACATGAAACACCAAAATAATTAGTTGTACTTGCTACTCATGGAGATGGGGAACCTCCTAAAACCCTCGATGCTCGTTATGTGAAAAATATTATGCACTACTTTGATAATCCTGAGAAAACCCCATTCAACATGATAATGGGAGACACGTTGGATCAACGTGAATACTTTAGGGATTAACGCTTGACACAAAAAGGGAAACTTTTATGGGATCAAATTGATACGTTGCATTGGTATGCTTGGAATTTATGCCAGAGATATGATTTTACTTGTTGCTCTAGGATGAATGCTCCACACCTTCCCTTTTCATGCAAATTTCATGATAATGAAACCTTAGCTTCTTATGCTAATGGTAGATATGCTTATTATGATGTGGAACAACTAGAAGAAATTGTTGCTTTTAAGGGTGCTTATGAAATTGAATCTTTGTTTTTAAAGTATGAAGTTTTTGATGAGGATGTTTATAGACCTGGATTTTTTTCCATCCTTAAATATTGCTATGATAATTACAAATGCAGTTCTGATATTGATGTATTTATTGAGAAAGTCTTCACTGTCCAAGAAGATACTACTATTTTGCAGGAGTCTATGGAAGAAGAAATTGATGAAACTGTGAGCTCATTGGATGAAAAAGATGATGGTGAGAGCGAAGAACAAAAGGAGGAAGAGTGGATTAGCTACCCATGCCCACCTTCTAATGAGAGTAACTCTTCAACTCATACATTGTTTAATTTCCCTTCGTTCTTACCGAAGGATGAATGCTATGATAATTGCTATGATCCCGTCGATTCTTTTGAAATATCCCTTTTTGATGAAATTGATGCTTGCTATGCTTGTGGCCAAGATGCCAATATGAAACATGCTTATGGAGATGAACTTGCTATTGTCCCTTATGTTAAGAATGAAATTTTTGCTACTGTGTGCACACATGATAGTCATATTATCTTTTTGAATTCTCCCAACTACACTATATCGGAGAAGTTTGCACTTGTTAAGGATTATATTGATGGGTTGCCTTTTACCATTGCACATGATGATTTTGATGAATATAATATGCATGAGCTTGCTGCTCCGAGTTGCAATTATTATGAGAGAGGAACTACACCTCCAACTCTTTATGTTTCCAACATGATAAAATTGCAAGAAACTGCTTATGCTATGTATTGGCCTTTACTTGATGTGCATGAATTCTTCTTTTATGACATGCCGATGCATAGGAAGAGGGTTAGACTTCATCATTGCTTGCTATATGTTTCTTTGTGCTCGCTACTAAATGCCAACTCATTGCTAATTGAAATTGGCTTTGATATACCTTGGGATCTGGGTGGATTCATTACTTGAGCACTTTATGCCTAACTTAATGGCTTTAAAGAAAGCGCTGTCAGGGAGACAACCCGGAAGTTTTAGAGAGTCATTTTATTTCTGTTGAGTGCTTTTACAAAGTTTTAAAACAAAAAAAAATATAGAGGGGAAGTTAAAACTTCACAAAAAGTAAAGTGAAAGTGAGAGAGACGAGCATTGTTGAAGTGGGGGAGCTCCTTGAACTTTGTTCATGCCCATGGAAAATTTGTGAATCTCAATTACAGAAACTTTTCAACAAAAATAATTAATCCTTTGTACAAATCCTTTGTATAAAATTATTGTGCCAAGGTTTGCCTTTAGGATGATTAGATTGCTTGTTGGTATGTGCGGTGCAGAAACAAAAACTTTAGCTGTAGCGCGTGAATTTTCATTTTTTACTGGAACCTCAAACATTTCTGAAACTTTTTGCACGCTATTTCTATACAAGTTGTTTATTTCGTCCCAAGTTTTCAGAATTTTTTGAGTACCAGAAGTATGGTAGATGTTCATATTGCTACAGACTGTCGTGTTTAAGACAGATTCTGTTTTTATGCATTGTTTTGCTTGTTTTGATGAAACTATCAATTCTATTGGTGGTATAAGCCATGGAGAAGTTATATTACAGTAGCTAAAATTCAAAAACAAAATATGAATTGGTTTGAAACGTTGCTTTATTATACTAACGGATCTTAGGGAGCTTTCTGTTGAGTTTTGTGTGGATGAAGTGATCATAGATCGAGGAGGTCTCAATATGAGGAGAAGGAGGAGAGGCAAGAGCTCAAGCTTGGGGATGCCCAAGGCACCCCAAGTAAATATTCAAGGAGACTCAAGTGTCTAAGCTTGGGGATGCCCCAGAAGGCATCCCATCTTTCTTCAACAAGTATTAGTATGTTTTCATCTTTGTTTCGTTCATGTGATATGTGTAAATCTTGGAGCGTCTTTTGTATTTAGTTTTTATTTTATAAACCATGCTGGTATGCGGTAGTCCATGGTTTATTTATAGAATTCTCATGGCACTTCACTTACATCATTTGAGTATGGCTTTATAGAATGCTTCATGTGCTTCACTTATATCATTTGAAGTTCGGATTGCCTGTTTCTCTTCACATAGAAAACCGTTATTTGAAGAATACTATTTTGCTTCACTTGTATTTATTATAGCATGGTCTTTTGTAGAAAGAATTAAACTCTCATGCTTCACTTATATCTATTGAGAGAGTCAACAGGAATTGTCAATTGCATGGTTAGTCATGAAATCCTACATAAAACTTATGGATCACTGAATATGATATGTTTGATTCCTTGCAATAGTTTTACGATATAGAGATGGTAATATGTGGGAGGTGCTAGTAAACGGTTGTGGTTAGTAAGAATATTGGTGTTAAGGTTTGTGATTCCCGAAGCATGCACGTATAGTCTCTCGTTATGCTATGAAGTTGGAGCATGATTTATTATTGATTGTATTCCTTATGAGTGTCGGTCGGGGACGAGCGATGGTCTTTTCCTACCAATCTATCCCCCTTGGGGCATGCGTAGTAGTACTTTGCTTTGAGGGCTAATAAACTTTTGCAATAAGTATATGAGTTTTGTATGACTAATGTGAGTCGATAGATTATATACACTCTTACCTTTCCGCAATATGCTAGCCTCTATGGTACCGTGCATTGCCCTTTCTCACCTCGAGATGTGGTGCAAACTTCAGAGGTGCATCCAAACTCCGTGATATGATATGCTCTATCACACATAAGCCTTATTATATCTTCCTCAAAACAGCCACCATACCTACCTATTATGGCATTTCCGTAGCCATTCTGAGATATATTGCCATGCAACTTCCACCATCTCCATTTTGATGACTTGAGTATTCATTTTCATATTGCTTTGCATGATCGTAAGATAGCTAGCATGATATTTCCATTGCTTGTCCATTTTTTGATATCATTGTTATGCTAGATCATTGCACATCCTTGGTACACTGCCAGAGGCATTCATATAGAGTCATATTTTGTTATAGGTATCAATTTGTAATTTTTATTTCTTTTGAGTTATAAGTAAATAGAAGTGTGATAATCATCATTATTCATTACTAGAGCATGTCCGAGTGAGGAAAGGATGATGAAGACTATGATTCCCCCACAAGTCGGGATGAGACTCCGGACAATGAGAGAAAATAAAGAAAAAAATGAAAAAAGAAGAAGAAAAAGAAAAAAAAGAAAAAAAAGAGAAGGGGCATTGTTACTATATTTTACCACATTTGTGCTTCAAAGTAGCACTATATTTTTCATATAGAGAGTCTCCTATTTAGTCACTTTCATATACTAGTGAGAATTTTACATTATAGAACTTGTCTTGTATATTCCGATGACGGGCTTCCTCAAATGACCGAGGTCTTCATGAGCAAGCAAGTTGGATGCACACCCACTTAGTTTTCATATTGAGCTTTCATACACTTATAGCTCTTAGTGCATCTGTTGCATGGCAATCTCTACTCCTCGCATTGATATCAATTGATGGGCATCTCCATAGCCCGTTGGTTAGCCGCGTCGATGTGAGACTTTCTTACTTTTTTGTCTTCTCTATATTTACCCCTATCATCATACTCTATTCCACCTATAGTGCTATATCCATGGCTTGCGCTCATGTATTGCATGGGAGTTGGAAAAGCTGAAGCGCGTTAAAAAGTTTGAACCAATTGCCCGGCTTGTCATCGGGGTTATGCATGATAAATACTTTGTGTTAAGAAGATAGAGCATGACAAGATTATATGATTTTGTAGGGATAGCTTTCTTTAGCGTTGATATTTTGAAAGACATGATTGTTTATTGGGATGCCTGAGTATTAATGTCTTGATGTCAAATTATAGACTATTGATTTGAATCAATTATGTCTTAATATTCATGCCATGATTAGATATATGATCAAGTTTATGCTAGGTAACATTCCACATTAAAAATTATCTTTTTTATCATTTACCTGCTCAAGGATGAGCAGGAATTAAGCTTGGGGATGCTGATACGTCTGCATCGTATCTATAATTTTTGATTGTTTCATGCCAATATTATACAACTTTTATACACATTTGGCAACCTTTCATATAATTTATTTGGACTAACATATTGATCCAGTGCCAAGTGCTAGTTCCTGTTTGTTGCATTTTTTTGTTTCGTGGAAAATCCATATCAAACGAAGTCCAAATGCAATAAAATTTTACGGAGAATTATTTTGGAATATTTGTGATTTTTGGGGGTTGGAATCATCAGAGGAGGGAGCCCACAGTGACCACAACCCACCAGGGCGCGCCTGGGGGCCTAGGTGCACCCAGGTGTCTTATGCCCACCTCGTACATCAGTTGGAGCTCTACTTCTGGCGCAAGGAAGCTTATATCCGGAAAAAATCATGTTAAAATTTAAGAAACGGTTTTCGGCTGATCTGGGGAACGCGAAACAGAAGAGAAGAGAAAGGGAGATCCAATCTCGGAGGGGATCTCGCCCCTCCTCCTCCATGGAGGTCATGGACCAGAGGGGGAACTCTCCTCCCATCTAGGGGGAGGCCAAGGAAGAATAAGAAGGAGGGGGGCTCTCTCCCCCTCTCTCCCGGTGGCGCCGGAGTGCTGTCGGGGCTAGGATCATGACGGCTATCTACATCAACAATCTTGCTAACGTCAACACCAACTTTCTCCCCCTCTATGCAGCAGTGTAACACCCCTTCTCCCCGCTATAATCTTATTCAAACATGGTGCTCAACTCCATATATTATTTCCCAATAATATTTTGTTATCCTATGATGTTTGACTACATCTATTTTGTCCCGTGGGATAATCGTGATCTTGGTTGGGATGATTGTATATTTTATTTATGGTGCTGTCCTACGGTGCCCTCCATCTCGCGCAAATGTGAGGGATCCCCGCTGTAGGGTGTTGCAATACGTTCATGATTTGCTTATGGTGGGTGGCGAGAGTGACAGAAGCTTAAACCCGAGTAGGTGGGTTGTGGAGTATGTGACAAAGAGGACTTGATACTTAATGCTATGGTTGGGTTTCACGACCTTAATGATCTTTAGTAGTTGCGGATGCTTGCTAGGGGTCCAATCATAAGTGCACATGGTCCAAGTAGAGAAAGTATGTTAGCTCATGCCTCTCCCTCATATAGAATTACAAGAATGATTACCGGTACTTGTTATCATTTGCCTAGGGACAAATGACTTTCTTGTTGACAAAAGCTACCCACTTTTATTACCTTGTGTAAGGGCATCTTCTGCCTTAAGGTTTTGGTGATGATGACAACACTCGTTTGGACTAATCGTGCATCGTAGTTTTCTCAGGTACACAATGTGTAGCGCAAGACGGTTAGGCCTTCCCTCTATGCGGAAAAGATCAAAGATAGAGTTTCCGATGTTATATTCCTTTGGTCGTAGGATATCCGTACTATTAAGAGAGAATCCACATCGGATGGTATTGGGTGAATCATTTCACGTACACGTTCTCTGCACCCACCATATACCCTCCGTTCGAGGATAGATGGGTTCCCCAAAGTCCTCTATTCTGTGCAGTTCTGCCCATGGCAGTAGTACCGCTCCATTGAGCGGTTGTACCGCGGGGCTGGTAGTTCCGGTCTTACAACCGCCCCAAGTACCGCTCAGGGGTGACTCCCTTCTGTACCGGGTACGGTGGTAGACCGGTAGTGGAACGAAAGTTCCAGTTTATCTTGACAAACCGGTACTACTGGTGTTCAGAGCGGTACTACCGCCTTGGACTCCACTACTCAGGAACTGCTGGCCCAACGGTAGCTCCGGCCCAACCACCGCTCTAACTACCGGCCTAGGGTGATTTCCTTCTGTTGGTGAGGCGGTAGTTCTAGTATGTTCCGATATACCGGTACTACCGGTTGTCTCACCGAAAGTACCGCCGCGGTGCCCTAGCAGGGGTTTCCCGCATTCATCGGTTGTACCGGTGACCCTTGCAGAAGTACCGCTCCTGAGTGTTTCTGTGCATAATGGTTGGACCTGAGGGGACCCTATTTAAGGAGGTGCTTCTCCCACCTCCCACTTATCTCTCGCATCTCTCTCTCCTCCATTAATGCCCTCGAAGCTTTCTTGCCCGATCTCTCTCACTAGCCACTCAAACTTGTTGATTTTCTAGGGATTGAAGGAGGAGACCTAGATGTACACTCTCACCAAAGGAAACTTGATTCCCTATACTTTCTTCTGTGGATTTTTTACTCTTAGGTGCTTGGGACCCTTGTTGGAAGAGGTCACTTTGGAGCCACATTCCATCGTGGTGAAGCTCCGGGGTTTCGTTGGAAGCCTCCAATTAAGTTGTGGAGAGAGCCCCAACCTTGTTTGTAAAGGTCCGGTTGCCGCCTTCAAGGGCACCAATAGTGAAATCACGGCATCTCGCATTGTGTGAGGGCGTGAGGAGAATATGGTGGCCCTAATGGCTTCTTGGGGAGCATTGTGCCTCCACACCGCTCCAATGGAGATGTACTTCCCCTCAAAGGGAAGGAACTTCGGTAACACATCCTCATATCCATCGGTTCCATTCTTGGTTATCTCTTACCTTTACTTGTGCAATCTATATTGTGTTATATCCCTTGCTTGCTTGTGTGCTTGTTGTTGTTGCATCATATAGGTTGTTAACCTAGTTGCATATCTAGACAATCTACTTTGATGCAAAGTTTAATTTGGTAAAGAAAAGCTAAAAAATTTAGTTGCCTATTCACCCCCCTCTAGTCAACTATATCGATCCTTTCAATTGGTATCAGAGCTTCGTCTCTTTATTAAGGACTTTACCGTCCTAAGAGTATGGTTAACACCATAGACAGTGAGGAGGAGCACCCCGGTGTGAATCCTTCTTCGTCTACGGCCGATGGGGGATCCCCGATCTCACGTGAGGAATTCAATGTGGCTTTGGACACATTGAAAACATCCATGACGACCGAGGTCAAAGGCATGTTCAAAGAATTCCTTGATGGTCTTAAATTATCCACCACACCCTTGGAAGTGGCCTCTCCCACTAACCAGGTGGCGGATGCCAACTCCGATAAGGGGGAAGCTTCTAGTGATAAAGTTCCTTTGCCTAGCCGAAAAAGTGGAAATGGCATCTATGCTCATGTTGAACCACCTCTCACTTATGGAGGACCGGTTCCCTCCACTCATTTCAATCATGCGGGTTCTCCTCCCAAGATTGTGAAAAATGAGGATTTTGACTCTTGGGTTTATCGCTTTAAACATCATTTAAACCATGTTAATACTAATCTTTGGAGAATCATTGAGGAAGATTTCTATCCACATGATCAGAACAACTTAACCCCTAGAGAAGCCGCGGATAATCAATTCAATGAGAATGCTCTCTTCATCATCCAAGATGCAATTCCACCCGAAGATATTGTGCATCTCCGACCCTTCACCGTGGCCAAGGAATAATGGCACCATGTTGTTTACCTTTACAAGGGAAGCGCAAGCATCCAACGCTCCAACTATGAAGTGGTGCAAGATGAAGCCGATGAGTTTGCAATGAATGAAGATGAAGAACCTCATGTGCTTTACCGGAGATTAACCACTCCAGCGGTCTCTCTCTGAGATCATGGGAGCAAGGATACCGATGATAATTGGATCAAGCGCAAATTCCTCAAGGCCATGATGCCTTACCACAAGGCCATGTCCTCCGTCATCCGTCAAAGGCCGAACTTCCATACCTTGTCCTCAAATGCAGTGTTGGATGAGTTTGTGGCAATGAGGATCTTGGACAAGACCGCCGACAATGCGGTGTTGCATTCTCAAAGAGCAAAGAAGCCCAACCTTGCCTTGAAGGCCAAGGCTAGTGTCGAAGAACATGATGAAGAGGAAGATTAGGAGAGCAACCCCGAAGATATGAAATATGATTATCATGAGCACATGGCTCTTGCTTCAAGGCAATTTTGGAGCAAGAAGAACTCAAGGCCAAATTTCAACAAGAACAACTCAAGTGGCTTCAAGGGAAAGCAACGTGTGAGAACATGTCACAATTGTGGCAATGTTAGCCATTTTGTTGCGGAGTGCCCTTACGAGAAGCGGGAAGACAATGGTGGCAAGCTCATCCGAAAAGACAAAGCCAAGTCCTTCCCCAACAAGAACAACTTCACCAAGAAGACTCCGACCAAAGGGTTGTTGGCACAAGAAGAATACAATGAGGATGATGATGATGAAGAAGATGGTGATGCCATGGCCATGGCCTCCGTTGCCATTTCCAAAACTCCACGGGTGTCTCTCTTCGATTCACCCAACAAGAACATCACCGCCAAGTGCCTCATGGCCAAAGCCACCAACAAGGTAACCCCCAACATCAAAACTACCATCATTACTAATCCTTCCTTGACGGATTGCATTGATGAAAGTGAGGGGTCTAATGAGGAAGTAAATGAATTTGAGTATTTTATGAGCAAGCTCAAGGCTAAATCCAAGAAGCACTTTGTTGCTCTCTTGGAACAACATGGTGAAGCCAATGACATGATCGAGGCTCATGAGGAAACCATCTCTAAGATGGAAGGTCATAGTCGTGACTATGCCGATGAGATATCAGACCTCTCTAATGCACTTGAGGAAGAGCGTGTTCATCATTTGGCTCTTGAGGAGTCACACATGGATGACCATGCTAAATTAAAGAAAGATCTTGATCATGCTCTTGTTGTATCTCGTGTGCTAAATTCCGAGAAGGCTAAACTTGGGGTTGACCTTGCTAGACTCAAAGAGGAGTTTGATATACTTGATAAGGCTCACAAGGCCTTGAAGGGTGATCATGCTAGCCTCAAGTAGTCTCATGATCAACTCCAAGTGAAGCTAACCAAGGAGAAAGCCACCTTTTCTCACATGGTCTTAATTGATAACGCAAATGGTACTAACCCGTGTTGTGAGCATGTGCATCTTGTGGAGGAGAATGCCAAGTTGAAGGAGCAACTTGAGAAAGGCCTTGTGTCTTGCATACAAGGTGAGAAGAATCTCCATGACCTTTTGAGCAATCAAAGGAAGTTGTGGCCAAGGAGGGAGTTGGGTTCGCATCCAAGTCCAACAATAAGAAGAAGAATGTCAAGACCAAATGACCTCCTCCTCTCAAGCAAACTTTTGTGAAGGAGGGAGAGGGTGCTTCTAAGGAGAAGAAGAACAATGTGCATGGTGGTGATGTCAAAAAGGGCAATGCCACCCCTTACAACAAAGCCGGCGACTTTAACCCCTCTTATGTGTTGTGCCATGCTAGTGATGGGCATGTTTATGCTAAATTTGTTGGTTATCCTTATGAGTACATTGAATGGTCTATCTGGGTTCCTAAGACCCTTGTTACTAACATCAAAGGACCCATTACAAAATGGGTACCTAAAACCAAGCATTGATCTCTTGTAGGTGTTTGCTTCCGGTGGGGGATCATGGTTGCTCGATAGTGGAGCCACAAATCATATGACCGGAAGCAAGGACTTGGTGGTGGACGTGAAAAAGACCCCATCTACGCCCACCAATGTCGAGTGGGGTGATGCCTCATCTTCTAAGGTACTGGTTCTTGGCAAGGTTGTCATTTCTAATGATCTCACGATCGAGAAAGTCATGCTTGTTGAGTCCCTTTCATACAATTTACTTTCTGTTCGTCAACTTGCACTCATGGGCTTTGACACATTCTTTGATATTGATACCATGGCCTTCTTGTGGAGCAAGACTCTTAAATTAGACTTTGTTGGGCATGTCGAGAACGGTCTTTATGTGATTAACTTTTTGGAGCGACCCACTGAGACCGTGACATGCCTAATGGCTAAAGTTGATGTGGGGTGGCTTTGGCATCACCATTTAGCCCATGCCAATATGAGATCTTTGCAAAGTCTTCTCAAGAGGGACCATGTCCGTGGACTAACCAATGTTAGCTTTGCCAAAGATTGTGCTTGTAGTGCTTTTTTCGAAGGAAAGTTACATGAGAGGGCTCACCCTCCCACAACTATCATCTACTCGAAGAGACCCTTGGAGCTCCTTCACATGGATCTCTTTGGGCCTCCATCCTTTGATAGTCTTGGGGGTAGAAAGTATTGCTTGGTGATTGTTGATGATTAATCAAGGTACACTTTGGTACATTTCTTCAAGAGGAAGAGTGAGACTCAACAAACTGTCATCGACTTTGCAAATGAAGCTCAATGTTAACACGATGCAAAGATCTTGACAATAAGAAGTGACAACAGCATCAAGTTCAAGAACTACACCTTGGATGAGTTTCTTAGTGATGAGGGGATCAAGCATCAATATTCCGCACCGTACACCCCTCAGCAAAATAGTGTGGCGGAAAGGAAGAATCAGACGTTGATGGATGCGGCAAGGACCATGATGGCGGAGTTTTAAGTGTCCGTACAACTTTTGGGCCGAAGCCATCAACACCGCATGTCATGCATCCAATCGGCTCTATCTCCGCAAAGGCTTGAAGAAGACTCCATACGAAATACTCACCGGTAACAAGCCCAACCTCAAGTATTTCCGGGTGTTCGGTTGTAAGTGTTTCATTCTCAAGAAAGGTGTTCGTTTGTCTAAATTTGAGGCTAGAGCTCATGAGGGCATATTTGTTGGTTATGCTACAAACTCCCATGCTTACCGTGTCCTCAACAAGTCCACGGGACTCATTGAGGAGACGTGTAACGTGGAGTTTGACGAGAATAACGGCTCCCAAGTGGAGCAAAGTGGTACTTGTGATGTAGGTGATGAAATTCCTCCCCAAGCCATAAGAAGAATGGGTGTTGGTCATATCCTACCCATTGAGGAACCCCTTGTGGTCGAAGGAGAAGGACAATGCTCCACTCAAGTGGAGCCATCACCGACCCAAGACCCACACGCTTCCGAAGAACACAATGAAGGCCCTCAACCACGTGAACAAGATCAAGGGCAAGATCAACCTCAAGATGGTGGTGAGACACCAAGTGATGCCCAAGGTCGAGTTATCCCCTCCGAGCAAGTTCAAGATCAAGAGCAAGCTCAAGATCAAGAACAAGCTCAAGACAACGCTCAAGATGATAAAGTTTCCGCTCCTCTTTTCACACCCGAGGAGGAATTAGAGCGTCGTGCCACTAAGATTGCTTCCAAGCTCACAACCAAAGGCCATCTCATGGAGAATGTGGTTGGAAGCCTAAGAAAGGGGGTAAGCACTCATAGACAATTAGCAAACTATTGTGAACATCACGCGTTTGTTTCTTGTGTCGAACCCCAAAAGGTCTATGAGGCGCTCGAGATCCGGATTGGCTCAATGCCATGCATGAATCTATGGTGAAACCTTTTCTCCCGTTGCTTGCCTTGAATCTATTCGTTTGTTGATTGCTTATGCTTCTCATCATAATTTCAAGTTGCAACAAATGGATGTGAAGAGTGCTTTTCTTAATGGTCCCATTAATGAGTTGGTGTATGTCAAACAATCCCCGGGGTTCGAGGACCCCTATTTCCCGGATCTTGTGTACCAACTCGACAAGGCACTCTATGCCTTAAAAAAGCCCCACGTGCGTGGTATGAGCATCTTACCGAGTTGTTGCAAGATCGTAGGTTCGAAATTGGGAAAATCGACCCCACTCTTTTTACTAAGAAGGTCAAAGGGGAGTTGTTTGTATGCCAACTATATGTTGATGATATTATCTTTGGTTCTCCTAACAAAGCTTTCAATGAGGAATTTGCCACTCTCATGACCTCAAAGTTCAAGATGTCTATGATGGGAGAGTTGAAGTTCTTTCTTGGGTTCGAAATCAAGCAAAGAAGAGAAGGAACCTTCATCAAACAAGCCAAGTACACTCAAGACACGCTCAAGAGATTCAAGCTAAGCGATGTCAAGCCGGCCTCCACCTCAATGCCCGTCAAATGCCAACTTGACATAGATCCCAATGGTAAAGCAGTGGATCAAAAGGTATATCGCTCCATGATTGGCTCCTTGCACTACCTTTTTGCATCTAGACCGGATATCATGTTGAGTGTGGGAATTTGTGCACGGTTTCAAGGTGCACCTAAGGAAAGCCACTTTGTGGTGGTCAAGCGAATCTTTTGATATTTGGCTCACACCCCAAACTTTGTCTTATGGTACCCAAGGGGAGCCAACTTCGATCTTTTGGGCTATACAGACTCAGATTGGGCAGGAGACAAAGTGGATAGGAAGTCCACCTCCGGAGAGTGCAAATTGCTTGGTTGCTCTTTAGTGAGTTGGTCTTCTAAGAAGCAAAGTTGTGTATCTCTCTCGTCCACCGAAGCGGAGTATGTGGATGCCGATAGTTGTTGTGCTCAACTTCTATGGATGAGGCAAACTTTGAAGTATTACGGTGTCACTTGTGACAAAGTGCCTCTTTGGTGTGACAATGGAAGTGCCATCAAGATCTCACTCAACTCGGTGCAACACTTCAAGACGAAGCATATTGAGATTCGGTGTCACTTCATCCAGGATCACATTAGGCGAGGGGATATCAAGCTCAAGTATGTCAACACTCATGATAACCTTGCAGATATTTTCAGGAAGCCCTTGGATGAAGCAAGATTTCACGAGTTAAGGCATGAGCTAAATATCATTGATTCGAGCAATGTGGCTTGAACCCTTGCACACCCCACCATACTCTTCATGATGTCTTGTTTAGGTGTAGGCATGGACATAGGGGGAGTGTTGTTCTCTCAATGAACTCTCCCTCCCCCCATTATGCATAAATTGAGCGAGTCTTTCACATTAGCCATTTTTGATGGTATTTGTGCTTCAGAGACGAGTTTTGGTCATGGGCCCAAGGATAATTCTTCGCGGCGCCATACCATTCGCTTAAACATAGGTGGCTCCGGCCACCGCCCTTGTGCAAAAGTAGTTTCTTTTGTCTATTTCCTTTTGCATTGCTTTTTGGTTCTCCTAGATGTTTGAATTCTCTAAAGAGTGGCTTTTATTGTTTGCTTCTTGCAATCTTGAGAGTCTTCATCATCATAATACAGTGTTGTGCTTCCATCCTAAGCCTTCTCATCCCAAGCCATGTTTTCCAATGTACACAAGTTTGATCTCTTTGTGCATGGGTTGTTACAACTTGGCGGCACAACCGGTGGTCTGAGCGGTTCTACTGTTCTGTCACTAGGTTGTGTAGTCCCAGTGGTACTTCCGCTCAGGTATGAGCGGTTCTACCGCTCCTACCTACACATGTACCTCTGACCGGTACTACCGGTACTTGGAAGTGGTACTACCGCTACTTCTAGAGCGGAAGTACCGCTGTCAAACACTGGCTAGCTACAGGAGTGGTACTACCGCTCTTCGGAGCGGTACTACCGGCTGACATCTGGGCGCATATATAAGGGGCGCATGCTGAAGGGGTTTTCTACTTCCCCTTCGCGCTCGTCCCCCATCCAAACCCTAGCCACCGGTTGCTACGTTCGTTGCCCCGGAGCGCCCTCAGGCCCTCCGGATCGGTCGACCCTTCATCGGATCTGCTCCATTGAGGTCGCCTCTTCTTCATTCTCCTCCCATGGATACCGGTAATGCCCTGTTCTTCTCATTCTTAGGGTTCCTCTTGTTGAATCCTTTCTCTAGGGCATTGCTTGTACTCCCGCATTTTTGGCCAAATGTTTGGTGGGAGAGATCCGTATAAACTCCTCCTGTTTCCTGTGCGTAGCTAGCATTAGGAATAATGCATCTAGATTCGAGATAGGGTTGTTCCTGTTCTTCCTCTCGGTAGATCCATGCTACATCTTGAGCTTGCGTTGGTTTTCCTTGAAGAGGAAAGGGTGATGCAACACAATAGCGTAAGTATTTCCCTCAGTTTTTGAGAACCAAGGTATCAATCCAGTAGGAGGCTCCTCACAAGTCCCACGAACCTACACAAACAAACAAAGAACTCACAACCAACGCGATAAAGGGGTTGTCAATCCCTTCACGGCCACTTGCGAAAGTGAGATCTGATAGAGATAATATGATAAGATAAATATATTTTTGGTATTTTATAATATAGATGCAGAAAATAAAGATGAAAATAAAAGTAGATTGGAAACTTATATGATAAAAGATAGACCCGGGAGCCATAGGTTTCACTAGAGGCTTCTCTCAAGATAGCATAAGTATTACGGTGGGTGAACAAATTACTGTCGAGCAATTGATAGAAAAGCGAATAATTATGAGATTATCTAGGCATGATCATGTATATAGGCATCACGTCCGTAACAAGTAGACCGACTCCTTCCTGCATCTACTACTACTACTCCACACATCGACCGCTATCGAGCATGCGTCTAGAGTATTAAGTTCATAAGAATAGAGTAACGCATTAAGTAAGATGACATGATGTAGAGGGATAAACTCAAGCAATATGATATAAACCCCGTCTTTTTATCCTCGATGGCAACAATACAAATACATGCCTTGCAACCCTTTCTGTCACTAGGTAAGGACACCACAAGATTGAACCCAAAGCTAAGCACTTCTCCCATGGCAAGAAATATCAATCTAGTAGGCCAAACCAAACCGATAATTCAAAGAGACTTGCAAAGGTAACTCAATCATACATAAAAGAATTCAGAGAAGATTCAAATATTATACATAGATAAACTTGATCATAAACCCAAAATTCATCGGATCTCGACAAACACACCGCAAAAAGAGATTACATCGAATAGATCTCCACAAGAGAGGGGGAGAACATTGTATTGAGATCCAAAAAGAGAGAAGAAGCCATCTAGCTAATAACTATGGACCCGAAGGTCTGTGGTAAACTACTTACAACTCATCGGAGGGGCTATGGTGTTGATGTAGAAGCCCTCCATGGTGGATTCCCCCTCCGGCAGAACACCGCCGACGGCTCCAAGATGGGATCTCGCGGATACAGAAGGTTACAGTGGTGGAAATATTTCTTCGGTGGCTCCCTGGATGTTTTCGGGGTATGTACGCCTATATAGGAGGAATAAGTACGTCGATGGCCGCCCGAGGGGCCCACGAGACAGGGGGGCACGCCCAGGAGGGGTGGGCGCGCCCTCCTATCTCATGGCTGCCTTGGCTGCTTCTTGGCTTGCACTCCAAGTCATCTGGATCACGTTCGTTCCAAAAATCATGCTCCCGAAGGTTTCATTCCGTTTGGACTCCGTTTGATATTCCTTTTCTTCGAAATACTGAAGTAGGCAAAAAAAACAGCAAAATACTGGCTGGGCCTCCGGTTAGTAGGTTAGTCCCAAAAATGATAAAAATTTGTAAAATAAAGCCCATAGACATCCAAAACAGGTAATATAATAGCATGGAACAATCAAAAATTATAGATACGTTGGAGACATATCAAGCATCCCCAAGCTTAATTCCTGCTCGTCCTCGAGTAGGTAAATGATAAAAACAGAATTTTTGATGTGGAATGCTACCTAGCATAATTCTCAATGTAATTTCTCTTTATTGTGGCATGAATGTTCAAATCCAAGTGATTCAAAATAAAAGTTCATATTGACAAAAGAAATAGTAATACTTCAAGCATACTAATAAAAGCAATCATGTCTTCTCAAAATAACATGGCTAAAGAAAGTTCACCCCTACAAAATCATATAGTTAGGCTATGCTTCATTTTCATCACACAAAGATGTTCCCAACTTCTATACCCCTGATGATAAGCCAAGCAATTGTTTCGTACTTAAATAATCTCAAACTTTTTCAATCTTCATGCAATACATGAGCGTGAGCCATGGATATAGCACTATGGGTGGAATAGAATAATGATTGGGGATTGTGTGGAAAAGACAAAAAGGAGAAAATCTCACATTGACGAGGATAATCAATGGGCTATGGATATGCCCATCAATTGATGTCAACATGAGGAGTAGGGATTACCATGCAACGGATGCACTAGAGCTATAAATGAATGAAAGCTCAACAAAAGAAAACTAGTGGGTGTGCATCCAACTTGCTTGCTCACGAAGACCTAGGGCATTTGAGGAAGCCCATCGTAGGAATATACAAGCCAAGTTCTATAATGAAAAATTCCCACTAGTATATGAAAGTGACAACCTATGAGACTCTCTACATGAAAACATGGCGCTACTTTGAAGCACAATATATGAGACTCACTACATAAAGAACAAGGTGCTACTTTGAAGCACAAGTGTGGAAAAAGAGATAGTAGCATTGCCCCTTTATTTATTTTATTTTATTTTTATTTTTTTTTCTTTTTTTTTCTTTGGCCTTTTTTGGCCTTTCTTTTTTTTCTTTTTTTCTTTTTGGGCAATGCTCTAATAATGATGATCATCACACTTTTATTGATTACAACACATGAATTACAACTCGAAACTAGAACAAGATATGACTCTATATGAATGCCTCCGGTGGTGTACCAGGATGGTTCAATGAATCAAGAGTGACATGTATAAAAAATTATGCATGGTGGCTTTGCCACAAATACGATGTCAACTACATGATCATGCAATGGCAATATGACAAAAGTAATGTATGTCATGATGATGATGAACGGAACGGTGGAAAGTTGCATTGCAATATATCTCAGAATGGCTATGGAAATGCCATAAATAGGTAGGTATGGTGGCTGTTTTGAGGAAGATATAAGGAGGTTTATGTGTGATAGAGCGTATCATATCACGGGGTTTGGATGCACTAGCGAAGTTTGCACCAACTCTCAAGGTGAGAAAGGGCAATGCACGGTACCGAAGAGGCTAGCAATGATGGAAAGGTAAAAGTGCGTATAATCCATGGACTCAACATTAGTCATAAGAACTCATATACTTATTGAAAAAATTTAGAAGTCATCAAAAACCAAGCACTACGCACATGCTCCTAGGGGGATAGATTGGTAGGAAAATACCATCGCTCGTCCCCGACCGCCACTCATAAGGATGCACAAGCCAGGTACACTTCATGCTTCAAATTTGTTACACAACTTTAACCATACGTGCATGCTACGGGACTTGCTAACTTCAGCACAAGCATTCTTTAAATTCATAATCACCCAACTAGCATGACTTTAATATCACTACCTCCCTATCTCAAAACAATTATCAAGTATCAAGTTGATCATAGCATCCAATTCACTTCCTATGATAGTTTTTATTATACCCAACTTGGATGCTCATCATTCTAGGACCAATTTATAACCATAGCAAATACCATGCTGTTCTAAAAGACTCTCAAAATAATATAAGTGAAGCATGAGAGATCAACAATTTCTTCAAAATTAATCCACCACCGTGCTCTAAAAGATATAAGTGAAGCACTAGAGCAAAAAATATCTAGCTCAAAAGATATAAGTGAAGCACATAGAGTATTCTAATAAATTTCAATCAAGTAGGCTTCTCCCAAAAGGTGTGTTACAGCAAGGATGATTGTGGTAAACTAAAAAGCAAAGACTAATATAATACACGATGCTCCAAGCAAAACACATATCATGTGGTGAATAAAAATATAGCTCCAAGTAAAGTTACCAATGAACAAAGACGAAAGAGGGGATGCCTTCCGGGGGCATCCCCAAGCTTAGGCGTTTGCCACCCTTTATTCCATAGTCCATCAAAGCCTACCCAAAACTTGAAAACTTCACAACACAAAACTCAACAAGAAATCTCATAAGCTCCGTTAGTGAAAGAAAACAAAACCACCACATAAGGTACTGTAATGAACTCATTCTTTATTTATATTAGTTTTAAACCTACTGTATTCCAAGTTCTCTATGGTTCATACCCTTACATACTAGCCATAGATGCATCAAAATAAGCAAACAACACACGAAAAACAGAATCTGTCAAAAACAGAACAGTCTGTAGCAATCTGTAACTAACGCAAACTTCTGGAACCTTAAAAATCCTACCAAAATAAGACGTCCTAAACAATTTGTTTATTGAACAGCATAAAAAAGAATCAATGAAAATGCTCGTTTCTGTGATTTATTGAATTTTTTCTCGTGAGCACAAAGTTTCTGTTTTTCAGCAGAATCAAATCAACTCATATCATAGGTTATCCTATAGGTTCTACTTGGCACAAACACTAAATAAAACATGAAAACACATCTAAACAGAAAGTAGATGCAAAATTTATTACTAAACAGGAACAAAAACAAGAAACACAAAGAAAATTGGGTTGCCTCCCAACTAGCACTATCGTTTAACGCCCCTAGCTAGGCATAAAAGCGAAGATAGATCTAAGTAGTGCCATCTTTGGCACTTGAATCATCAATAAAGCACTTATAATCTTTAGGGGTTTCTCCCTTTTTAGCAATGATAAAACCTTTAGGAAAAAATTCAAGAAATTTGTTTGTAGCGGAAGGTTCCTTAACGATAGAGAGACAGTTGGGATGATCACTTATGGAATTGAGATTCACCCTTATTTTTAGGAACATAAATAAACTTCGCGGTTTTGATAGGGGTTTTTGGAGTGTTTTTCATGGAGGAAAACACGGAACCTGAGTTAGTAATGACATCCTCAAGTTTATCGATTCTTGCAGAATCTAGATCTATTTTTTCATTAACTATAGGTTCTTTCTCTTTAAGATTTTTCAAAGTAACTCCAATCCTAGATCCGTATTGGGTAATTTGATTATGAATCTTTTTATCCAAATTTTCAATTAACTCAATAGTGGAAATTTTATTTTCAATGATCTCGAGCCGTTGCATAACATGTTCCAAAGTTAAAATAGTTCCATTAACCAAAAGAGGTGGTGGACCAAACAAATCTAACATAGCATTACAAGCTTCAAACGTGTGACTATTCAAGAAATCCCCTCCGGCAACGGTATCAAGAACGCATCTATTCCAAGGAGTAATGCCTACATAAAAATTGCGAAGAAGAACGGAAGTAGAAAGCTTCCTAGTGGATTTGTTTTGAGCATTGCAAATTCTATGCCAAGCATCTTTTAAATTTTCTCCCTCCATTTGCTTAAAATTGAGAATTTCATGTTCGGGAGTAATAACAAGGATAGGGGGACTAGCCATAATGACAAGGTAAACGATCTAACACACGAGCAAACAGAAAAAGGCAAGCGAAAGAGAGAGGAAGAAGAAGGCAAGCGGAAAAGAGAGGAGATTGGGAAAGAGATGGCGAATAAAACGGCAAGGGTGAAGTGGGGGAGAGGAAAATGAGAGGCAAATGGCAAATAATGTAAATGCGAGGGAGATGAGTTTGTGATGGGTACTTGGTATATCTTGACTTGAGCAAAGACCTCCCCGGCAACGGCGCCAGAAATCCTTCTTGCTACGTCTTGAGCTTGCGTTGGTTTTCCTTGAAGAGGAAAGGGTGATGCAGCATAGTAGCGTAAGTATTTCCCTCAGTTTTTGAGAACCAAGGTATCAATCCAGTAGGAGGTTCCTCACAAGTCCCATGAACCTACACAAACAAACAAAGAACTCGCAACCAACGCGATAAAGGGGTTGTCAATCCCTTCACGGCCACTTGCGAAAGTGAGATCTGATAGAGATAATATGATAAGATAAATATATTTTTGGTATTTTATAATATAGATGCAGAAAATAAAGATGCAAATAAAAGTAGATTGGAAACTTATATGATAAAAGATAGACCTGGGGGCCATAGGTTTCACTAGAGGCTTCTCTCAAGATAGCATAAGTATTACGGTGGGTGAACAAATTACTGTCGAGCAATTGATAGAAAAACGAATAATTATGAGATTATCTAGGCATGATCATGTATATAGGCATTACGTCCGTAACAAGTAGACCGACTCTTGCCTGCATCTACTACTATTACTCCACACATCGACCGCTATCCAGCATGCATCTAGAGTATTAAGTTCATAAGAACAGAGTAACGCATTAAGTAAGATGACATGATGTAGAGGGATAAACTCAAGCAATATGATATAAACCCCATCTTTTTATCCTTGATGGCAACAATACAATACGTGCCTTGCAACCCTTTCTGTCACCGGGTAAGGACACCGCAAGATTGAACCCAAAGCTAAGCACTTCTCCCATGGCAAGAAAGATCAATCTAGTAGGCCAAACCAAACCGATAATTCGAAGAGACTTGCAAACATAACTCAATCATACATAAAAGAATTCAGAGAAGATTCAAATATTATACATAGATAAACTTGATCATAAACCCACAATTCATCGGATCTCGACAAACACGCCGCAAAAAGAGATTACATCGAATAGATCTCCACAAGAGAGGGGAAGAACATTGTATTGAGATCCAAAAAGAGAGAATAAGCCATCTAGCTAATAACTATGGACCCGAAGGTCTATGGTAAACTACTCACAACTCATCGAAGGGGCTATGGTGTTGATGTAGAAGCCCTCCATGGTGGATTCCCCCTCCGACAGAACGCCGCCGACGGCTCCAAGATGGGATCTCGGGGATACAGAAGGTTACGGTGGTGGAAATATTTCTTCGGTGGCTCCCTGGATGTTTTTGGGGTATGTAGGCTTATATAGGAGGAAGTACGTCGGTGGCCGCCGGAGGGGCCCATAAGACGGGGGGCACGCCCAGGAGGGGTGGGCCTGCCCTCCTATCTCGTGGCCGCCTCGGCTGTTTCTTGGCTTGCACTCCAAGTCCTCTGGATCACGTTCATTCCAAAAATCACGCCCCCGAAAGTTTCATTCCGTTTGGACTCCGTTTGATATTCCTTTTCTTCGAAATACTGAAATAGGCAAAAAACAACAATATGGGCTGGGCCTCCGGTTAGTTGGTTAGTCCCAAAAATGCTATAAATGTGTAAAATAAAGCCCATAGGCATCCAAAACAGGCAATATAATAGCATGGAACAATAAAAAATTATAGATACGTCGGAGACGTATCAATCCACTCTCAGCGGTACTACCGGTTGAACAACCGGAACAACCGCCTTCTCTGAACCCATCTGCATTGTTCCTCTTCTATCTACATGCATGAGATGTATTCCTCTGATCTTGTGTACATTCTTCTCATCTTTGCTAGGGTTTCTGTGTGCTCTCTGTGTGCATTTGCAGGTGGCTCTAGCTCTCGTGCTGCTCAGAAGCCTCGGAACACCAAGAAGAGAGCCTGTAGGGGCAAACCATTGGATGACAATGAGGATGCTCATGAGGTGGTCCTCCCTACCAAAGCCACTTGTCAGGAGAAGTCTGCTGCTGCCAAGCAACGTGCTGCGATGCCAATGCACAAGTGGAAGATGTCGGACTGACAAAAGGCTCGTTTTCAGGATCCCTACTCTACAGCACCGACTCCTCGTTGGAACAACCCTCTGTTCTGGAATGAGTTTCAGATGAGGATTGTGTCAGAAATTTTCGAGCATCACAAGAACTATTCACCCAGATGTGGTCCATTGACATTGATCATTGGAGGAACAACCTTGACTACTTTGGAGAAGCTCTAGAGATCTATGAGGAGTTTGACTTGATCAAGCTCATGACCATGAATTGTGACATCGATGTGCAGCTCATCCATCAGTTCTATGCTATAGTCCACTTCGGCTCTGAAGCTGAGCGCCACCTTTCCTTCATGTGCCGTGATGAATTCTTTCATGTCCCGTGGAGAGCTCTCTGCAATGCTCTTGGCTATGAGGATACCGGGGTGGAGGGTCAAGGTGGCCTTCATCCTCATGACCGACCTCATCCCATGGATAAGGTGAAGCTTGCCCCTCTGTACATTCCTGGACATGGTATTGTGGGTAAGTCCGGTGATCTTCTGCCCATCTATGACATTATGCATCGTGTGTTCCGCTGTGTGCTTCTTCCCAAGGTTGGGAATCAAGATGATATTTATGGTTATCTGGTGGATTTACTTGTGTCCATGAAGACCAAGAGGGGATCCGGTGCCACGTTTGATGCTTCCAAGTGGATGTGGGAGGAGATGTACAATATGGTGTGCTACCGCAAGGTACCGATCTATGCTCCTTTTGTGATGCAGTTTCTAAACACCATTTAGGCAGTCCGTAGGCCAGGAGTGCCTCTCTCCATTCCTGCAAACTCCACAGAGCATGAGGTTAAGGTTCCGAGGAAGTAGAAGCATAAGACTCCTCGTTTTTCTACGGGCAACCAGGAGGATGTGTATGCTACCTTGGATGACGATGACTTTGAGTTGGAGGCTGGGGCCCAACCCACTTGGGTTGAGAAGCTGACTTCCAAGATCAAGAAGACCTTCTGCTTACAAACTCACATTCAGAAGAAGCTCTACAAGGCCCATGTTGCTGAGAAGATGGCGCGTCGCAGGCAGATTCAGTTGATGAGGCACCTCAATGTGTCAGATGTGAAGAGTGGCTCTGAGAAGACCATCACTCCTGAGGATACGTGGTGCTTGGAGAACTGTCAGTGGTCTGATGAAGCGCCTGCTACCTCTTCTGTCCGTGGTCCCGAGGCGACTACTGTGGGGTCTGAGGAGTCTGAGGAGGCCGAGGAGGCTGAGGAGCCTAACGATACTGATGATGATGATGATGATGCTTCTGACAGCTCTGCGGCAACTGGTGAGGAGGTCTACTGAGCCCCAAGGCGCTAGCTTCACTATTTTCCTTTTTGGTGTCTTGATGCCAAAGGGGGAGAGAGCTCCATTAGGTCACGAGAGTTGCATGGGGGGTGACGGTGTCCTGGACTAGGGGGTACTCAACGCGTCGTCTCCCGATCAGTTGGATTGGGCCGAGGACCCCCATGGCCGTATACTCATGGGCCGGTCCGGACATTTGCCGCATACAAGGAAGATTCCACAAGACTTGGCGATCAAGACAAAGACTCCTCCCCCACCGGCGTATTCGGCTAGGACTTTTGTTATCCTAGGCCTCTGGTGCATTATATAAACCGAGGCCAAGCTAGTCGATAGATATACAATATACAACAACAACCATTACAATCATACCATAGGCTAGCTTCTACGGTTTAGCCTCCTTGATCTCGTGGTAGATCCACTCTTGTAAACATCCACAATATCAATATCAATCAAGCAGGACGTAGGGTTTAACCTCCATCAAGAGGGCCCGAACCTGGGTAAAACATCGTGTCCCTTGTCTCCTATTACCATTGATCCTAAGACGCACTGCTTGGGACCCCCTACCCGAGATCTGCCGGTTTTGACACCGACATTGGTGCTTTCATTGAGAGTTCCGCTGTGTGTTCGGCAAAAGGTCGATGGCTCGCCTGCAGATCAACTACGACTTCGGCATCTTCGTCACCAGCTCGACTGGTCATCTTGGTTCGACCAAGGACTGCGCCCTACCTACGATTGTCATGTTCGGATGAGGGCCTTCATCAACATCAACTCCGATCTCTGTCAAGATCATGGAGGAATCATCCAGGGAGCCCGGGGGCTCAACGTCAACATTGCCCTCGGGCGACCGTGCTGTTTTTCTGGACAACAAACTTGCATCCTCCGTCACCGCCTCCTCGAGCGTCGCTTTGACGATTGCTTCAGTGGAATTGTGCGGAATTGAGTCTACAACAACCCTGGAAAATTTCGTCGAGTTCCGATGGAGGAATCTCTGGCAATCTCCGATATACCGGAGCCGCATTGAATCTGGACGAGAATCCAGACGAGTTTAGGGCGTGGTGTCCAGCTTCTAGCTCGGACTTCCTTTGGAAGATCCAACCGTTGATCGGCTGTGGAATTCCTATATCTACCACCCCTCAAAATTTCAGCTCGATCCGACCGTCCAAACTCCGGGAACCTTCCGATTAGTGCATCACTTTTCGGATCTGCTTTCTGCGCGAAAACGAATCCGACCCGAGTTCGTCTTTTTTATGAACGGGATTTCGGACATCCTTTTTGAAGGAAGTTTTGTATGGGGTATTGTGTTTTGTTCCCAAACAGATCCCACTAACTCTAAGATCTTTGAACATGATCTTCAACATCATGCTGGTGTCAAACCAGTCCGGCAATATTACTCCACGGCTGCCGACCTGCGCTAGACACGTCGTTACTTTGTTGAGCCGAGCTCAACTTCTTCGGATCATCATCTCGGCAAGCCGAACAAGAGTCCGGCATCGCGAAGGATAAATCATCACCAACATCGCCGCCCCACGGATTACATGGAGCGGGCATACCGGCATAGCCGCACGGTCGCTTCATCAAGCCGGCATCGACCACGTCACGACCTGCATCGGCAGGGCCGCACTATTGCTTCTTCAAGATGGTGTCCGTCACACCGACCTACTTCGACATCTCGGCTGGACCGGGGGCTTCGCCATCTCTTCATCAACCTACTCCAGACACTTCGGCATCACTAGCCGACCAGGCATGGGTGCGCGGATCGAGTCCCAATTTTGGGAATCACCTCCTTCGGATTGCTACAACAAATAAACCAGGTGCTATTAATCCTAGTATTTCTTTTTGCTTGTTTGGGTTAAATTTTTCCCAAGGAATTATTACTCTGGTTAGTCCAGCATATGTACACAGGTCTATCAAATGGTGGTCGCATTATCGACGGTCGCATGATGGTTCGGTCAGTTTCCGTACACAGTCCGGCGAACGCCGCATCCGGAACTCGAACCGACCTGCGAATTCAGGCCTTGCCATGCCTTTACCGCATCACGCCGCCGCCTTGCACCGACTTCGGCGCCAGGCCATATTTATTTTATTACTCACTTTGCATAAATTATTTATTATGCAACATTTTTTTTTCATATCTCTGGTTTGCACTATTTTTTGTGCACAGGAAAATGATCCAGTCGGACTATATCCTTTGACGTCACCTCGGCTGGACGGGGGGCTTCATCAACACTTCATTACTCCATGCTAGGGACTTCGGCATCACTCTGCCATCTTGCATTGACCGTGCTATGTCACCACTTCACAGTGCCGAGCTCTTTGCTCCGCCACCTCGGGACCGGCTTGGGGGATGGAACCTTGTCCTGCATCAAGCTCGGACCGCGTCGTCAATACCGAACACATTAACCAGCTAAGTTGCCTTCATGCTCAAAGTTTTAAATTTCTAACTTGTGTTCGGTTCGACCAAGAATTATACTTTTTTGTAAAAAAGTTGCTTGTAAAAATTTTCCTTGTCGAAACTCTGTTCGCACACACTTGACGCGCTACCCGCGCTCATTATACCTGGGGGCTTCTTTAAAAGAAGCTTATTAATACGGGCTTTATGCTCAACACATGTGTCACACTTCCACATGTATCTTTTATTCACCATTATATGCATCGATATGACTTAAGTTTTGGCCAAGCTGGGTTGCCTGGCTCCTGTGCTTACCGTTACGTTCCCGATTGTTCGGCTAGGTGGTAAAGGGAGCACCTCTGCGATTGTTACTGCCGGGTCAGCCGGATGTGTACCTGAGACTGGGTGAAGCCGAAAGCTAGCGCTCTTAAGGGAATACTCGGTCGGTGAACTAAAAGATGATTTCTTACCTATTTATTTACCTGCCCCCAGATGTTTTTCTGCTCTTTTCGCAGTCCAGACATGCACTTTAGGGCATGCCTCCTAGGGAAAGGAACCCCTAACGGAACTATTCTCCCTGGAAGATGTTTCTTACTAACCATGTAATATAACATAACTAGTTGGGCACTTGTCTGATAAAGCACTAATGACCCCTACGCCTGGTCTCCACGCATGCCCCGGTTTTTATAACCGCGAGGGTATTCGGACACACTTCGGACTATTGGGTCCAGAGGTTGAAGCGAAAAAGTCCGCTACGACAAACGATCTACAATCCGGCTAGAAGGCATTCTACATGTCACCTTACATTTTATAGTCAACTTTTACCCAAGTCGCTTGGGGGCTCTTAAATTTATATGAGCCATTTTATGATAAGTGTTTTTCTTCTTAGTCGTTGCAAAGTTTTTATTATTATTTATCACTCCTTTTTTCGACACAAGTGTGCGGTCACTAGCCGGGGAGCCTAATTTCTCTCTCAAAGCCGCTAGAGTTTAGTTTGCTAAACTGGCCTAGTAAGAAGTACTCCGCCTTCGGGATAGGAGGTTAAAGTCGTAGGCTGACCCGCTTGAAGTTTCGAGATAGGATGTGTCATATTAAAGCATGACAGAAGCACTTTTTTTTTCTAAAGTCCAATTTTCGGATTGGCACCGAACACTTGATCTAGTTCGGACATTAGCCTTTTGAATAAGTTTTTTGGCTTTTCGAGCCCATGGCACTTTTAAACTATTTGTGTGTTTTCAGCACAAGTCTTGTAGTGCAACGCCGGACACCTTTAGAGATTCGGCAAAAACATTCTCGGATATTGCTATATATGCATCAGTTTCGAATTGTGTCTTCGGTCAATAGTTGGGTTGCCCGGCTCCTGCGCTTGCCTCCTATGTTCCGCTTTGTTCGGCTAGGTGTGCAAAGGGAGAACCACTGCGATTGTGCTTCCAGCTTACATGGTTAAGCACCTCAGTGGAGAAAGCTGAAAACTGACTGTCACAATAAGCGTAAACTGGTCGGCGATCCGATGACGGTGTTAAACGACGGGCCATTCATAACAATGGCCGAAGTGTTTACGGCTTGACCTCGACTATCGCCGAACACTACCGGGGGCTATTAACTGGCCTCCCAAACTAAATCCTCAATATTTTTCTCCTACATTGGAGCTGAGGTTTCATGATCATGCTTAGCATGACAACCCAAAGAAAGGAACCAATAGCGGGACTATTTTCTTTGGAAGACATTTCTTCTGTTAAACAGTAATATAACATGTCTCTCCGCGTACCTTTGTTTATAAAACGGTATGGCCAGATTGCCTTGTTTGTTGTAAATCTTTGCCCTCATAAAGGCTTTATAAAGTAGGACAAACACTCCTCGACTATTGGCCAAGGAGGTGGAAGCCGATGGTCGGTCAACAAAGTTTTGTACAATGCAGATCCGAGCATTAATGACGTAAAGTACTTGGATACATAGAGTCATTACACATAATTTGTGATTTTACTATGGATATCGATCCTTAATTCGGCCTCCCGTGCCCGCATTAAGGCTCGGGGGCTACTGGGCTTCGGGCTTATTATTTACAAATATTAAAGGGGCACATCGATCCCCTGATCTGGTGTTGCCACCCGACCAGTGTCTCGGGGGCTACTGCATTGCCTGTTCTATGCAGAAAATTTTGAGTGCAATATAGTTTCCGAGGAGATTTTGATCCTTAGGTTGGTCGGCCGCACCCAACCTGAGTCTTGAGGACTGAGCATGCCGCTTTTTGTGTCCCGAAGTATTCTACGGAGCTAGGACTTGATCCTCAGACCGATTTTGCAAATCAACCCGAGTCTCAGCGACTACGGGGATCAGCGGTCTTATGTCATCCTTCATGTGCATCTTGGGTTTTCGAACGATACACACCTTGAGGGCTACTGGCTATATATCTCGTCAGAGAATAAATTGCATCAACAAAAAATATTGACAAAAATCGGCCCACATTCGGGGTGGTGCACCACCTCAGAAGCAGTCCGGCATAAAGCTCGGGCGCTAGTGGCTGGCTCCATAGAGGGCATTTCCGGCATTAAGCTCGGCTAAACTCCTTCAAACTTCTTTGAACCAAGGTGATTTACGACACCTCGGATACAGTCCGGCGTTGGAGCTCGGATACATAGTCCGGCGTTGGAGCTTGGATACAGTCCGGCGTTGGAGCTCGGATACATAGTCCGGCGTTAGAGCTGGGAAGCAGTCCGGCATTGGTGCTCGGCTGCAAAAGATACCTCGAATGCAGTCCGGCGTTGGAGCTCGGACGCAAGAGGACACTGCCTTCTGGGAATAACTTCAAACCCGAGGCATGGCATAAAAATAACAAGGCATTGATAAAGGCTGGAAACTTAAAGGGGCTCCTCGGATACCCGACGTGTAAACTCGTCGAATGCATTTCGGCAATCCTCAAGATCGAAGATGAGAAGATTTGTTGAACCAGTTTTCAAGACCGACAACTGAAGATGAAGAACAGTTCGGAAGAATCGAGGAGCGTCCCCAACTTGAAGACCGGTTCAGGGGGCTACTGACGGTGTCCTGGACTAGGGGGTACTCAACGCGTCGTCTCCCGATCAGTTGGATTGGGCCGAGGACCCCCATGGCCGTATACTCATGGGCCAGTCCGGACAGTTGCCGCATACAAGGAAGATTCCACAAGACTTGGCGATCAAGACTAAGACTCCTCCCCCACCGGTGAATTCGGCTAGGACTCTTGTTATCCTAGGCCTCTGGTGCATTATATAAACCGAGGCCAGGCTAGTCGATAGATATACAATATACAACAACAACCATTACAATCATACCATAGGCTAGCTTCTAGGGTTTAGCCTCCTTGATCTTGTGGTAGATCCACTCTTGTAAACATCCACAATATCAATATCAATCAAGCAGGACGTAGGGTTTTACCTCCATCAAGAGGGCCCGAACCTGGGTAAAACATCGTGTCCCTTGTCTCCTGTTACCATTGATCCTAAGACGCACTGCTTGGGACCCCCTACCCGAGATCCGCCGGTTTTGACACCGACAGGGGGTTCATTTGCAGTTGGTCTTGTGCGTTCATTTGCAGTTGCTCTTTCTAGTGTCTTGTGAAATTGTCCTATCACTACAAAGAAAAGACACATCCGTGACATTTTGGGCCGAACGAAATTTTTTCGTGTCATACTTATGACACTTCTATGATGATAATTGTGACAAAACACAATATCATCATAGATGTGGTGGGCTCCTACTTATATGACAAAAAATCATGATAGAAAATGGGCTTTTTGTCCTGGGCAGGCCGGAGAAGCAGTTGCACAACATTCTTTGGGCCGTCCATGACGGAAAAACCGTGGTAGAAGCGAGGGCGAGGAAAATTTCGGGGAGCTCCCGGTTACGGTGGGTGGTCGGGGCCGAGCGATGCGCGCTTCTCTCGTACACATACGCGCGTGTATGCAAGGCGTTGGGCTCTATTGAACCCCAGCGAGGCGTTGGGCTCTAACTGAACCCCAACAAGGCGTTGGGCTCTAAATGAACCTGAGCGATTGCACTAGCTACGCCACTGAACCCGAGTGATTCCTTTGCTACTGTTGCTAACTGAAGCCGATCAAACCCTACTGCCTCCTTCCCTTGATGAGCAATGA
>NC_041381.1:608468901-608490246 GCF_002162155.2 Triticum dicoccoides | reverse complement strand
TTCCCGGTGGGGGTGGATGAACAGGACCCTGTGGTGTTGCCTCTGGATGAACAGGACCCCAATCGAGCTGGTTGGGGCTGGATGAACAGGACCCCGTGGAGGGCTGGATGAACAGGACGACCATGTGAAGGGTTGGTTGAACAGTAGCCGGTGGAGGGTTGGATGAACAGTAGCCCGTGGAGGGGTGGTTGAACAGGAACCTGTGGAGAGGGCTGGTTGAACAATAGCCGGTGGAGGAGCGCACAGTGGAGGCTGGATGAACAGGAGCCCATGGATGAACAGTCGCATGTGGAGGCTGGAAGAGAGGTCGACGGTGGATGAACAGTAGCCCGTGGAGGCTGGAGGAGGTAGACGGTGGAGATGAACAGTATCCCGTGGAGTCCCGTTTTGCGGTACGCCACACCCCTCTCGATGAACAGGACCCCCGTTTTGGCCGTAGCGCTCCAACACAAGTCTGTTTCCTCGGTTTTGCGGTACGCCACACCCCTCCCAATCAACAGGACCCCGTTTTGACTATAGGAGGTCCAACAGAAGTCCGTTTCCTCCGTTTTGTGGTACACCAGACCCCTCCCAATGAACATGATCCCGTTTCGAACATGGCCGATCGAACACAAGGCCGTCTCCTTTGTTCTACGGTACGCCAGGCCTCATTTCCATCGGCTGTTCCGTCCGAGCCTTCCCGATGAACATGGCGATGCATTCCGTTCCGACCCAGCCGGTTGGCTCCCCATGAACACGACGACGACGTAGTTTCTCCATTCTGACCCAGCCATGTACACGAGCACTGGCCGTACGTATGCGCGAGAAGGCATTCGAGACCCCGCCCGTATGTACGTACGTGGCCGTATTTACTTTCTTGCACCCTGGCCGTTGTACGTACGTGTATATGCTACGTGTGCGCCTCTACTACGACACGTGCGCGCCTCTACATCGACCAGTATGTATGTACACATCCGCGACCAGAATGACAATGCTAAGTACACTTCGGGTGGGTCCCGACTGTCAGGCACTTCCTTGCATGTGAAGATGTAGCTGGTGGGTCCCAGTAGTCAGGGGGGCGAATCATTTTTTTTGCCCGGACGCACTTCCTTGCGTGCGAAGATGTAGCTAGTAGGTCCCAGCAGTCAGGGGGAAACATTTTTCTCGCGAAATACGGTGGCCCGTCCAGTGGGTTCCTGTTGTCAGGTGGAGGAATAATTATTTTGTGCGTAATAAGGAGGCACTTCCTTGCGGCTGCCGTGGACCCATCTGTCAGCCTCTCCACATACAATACTCTTCCGATGGAAGTCGGTCGTTGACCACATTGACCACGCCGCGCCGAGAGCACCACAGCGGTGGACGATGGTGAGGCCTAGGAAGGGGACGACGCAGAGCCGGGGAAGACATGGCAGTGGATGCCCATGCAGAGAGGAGTACGATGATTCACTGGTTCGGCTATGGTGTGAGGCTGTCGTCACCGCAGAATAACAGGGGTTGTGGATGAGCAGAGGGATGACCTGGCCAGCGGTGGGAGTAGTAGGGGGTGGTGAGGCCTCCGCGGCAGCACATCCGGCCACGGGGGGCAGGAGCTGGCGGCATGACCGGCGCTTCTTTGAGCGGCTGGAGCAAGAA
The DNA here is from genome assembly GCF_002162155.2 of Triticum dicoccoides. NCBI lineage: Eukaryota > Viridiplantae > Streptophyta > Magnoliopsida > Poales > Poaceae > Triticum > Triticum dicoccoides. Next base: position 608,488,635 of record NC_041381.1, on the reverse strand, counting down.
GACCAGAGGTTGAAGAAGCACTACGGCCGTTGGATGGACATCGTACGGTCACTGGAGCTAGAATCATGCATATTGACTAAGTTGAGAAAGCTCTCTATCCCCGTCAACTTAGTAGGCCCACAAGTCAGCCTCCCACTATATTGGGTCCCAGCTAGCAGGGGGAATATTCATTTTTTGTGCGTAATAAGGAGGCACTTCCTTGCGTGCAAAGATATAGCTGGTGGGTCCGAGCTGTTAGCGGCGGTAACATTTTTTTTCATGAAATACAGAGGCCCTTTCGGTGGGTCCCAGATGTCAGGTGGAGGAATCATTATTTTGCGCGTAATAAGGAGGCATTTCCTTGCGTGCGGCCGTGGACCCAGCTGTCAGCCTCTCCACGTACAGTCCACTTCAGATGCATGTCGGTCGTTGACCACGCCGCGCCGAGAGCACCAGGACGATGGACGATGGCGAGGCCTAGGAAGGGAACGACACGGAGCCAGGGAAGACTCGGCAGTTATTTCCCACCTGAGGGGAGTACGACTGTACGAGGGTTTACTGGTTCGTCTGCCGTCGCTAGAGAATAATAGCAGGTGTGGGTGAGTAGAGGGATGGCTAGGCCAGTGATGGGAGTACGGTGGGGCGGTGAGGCCTGCGCGGCAGCACAGCCGGCTGCGGGAGGAGGGAGCAGGCAGTCCCACCAGCGCTTGTTTGAGCGGCTGGAGCAGGAAGAGCAGAGATTGAAGAAGCACGACAGCCGTTGGATGGACATCCAACAATCACTGCTTGTGTGTCAACCTTTTTTAGGAAAGCCTCAAATATCTGGAAAATAGCATACAACCCATCTGCCATTATTTTTAATAATTTACAGCTCATTTGCTATTCTTAATGTTTTTTTGGAGCCCGTATTCTTTTTGTTAGCATTGCAGCCCATATTGTGGGCACGGTTAAAAAATTATATGAAATTTTGCATATTTCGGTGCGGTCCGAACTGTTTTTAATCCCGAAATTTGAGTCACATTCAAACTGATTTTAAAAATAAATGTATATCAATATAAAATCCAAAAAAATGTCCATGCATAAAAATCAATGCAATTTAAAATCTCGAAATGAAAAAAAGAAATTTGAAACTAATTGCCGGTTTGATGTGTTTTAAAAATGCACAACCCATTTCTCATTACTGATAGGCCATTTTCTCGGCCAGCCGAATGAAACTCTCCTCGTCTTGAAAGATTTGCAGCCCAACAGGCTTGACAAAGCGACTTACTTGACAAATCACAAAAAAACCGGGCTAGCCATTTTCAGAAAGAAAGAAAAAACTACTGGGCTGGTCTGTGGTAAACATAAAAGAAAAGGCTGTCTAGACAGGCCAGAGTGCCCCGCACAGCCCAGTTGACACCCTGCTTCCGTCTCAAAAACAAATTAGATAAATGCCACTCCAATTATGGCGATTCATAAAAATGCCACTGCAATTTCCAAACTTTGAAGAATGCCACTGCAATTTTTGCAAACTTTGAAAAACGCCACTGCAATTTGCAAACTTTGAAAAACGCCACTCCAGACTTCGAAAAATGCCACTGGAAATGGCATGAAATGGCATTTTTCAAAGTTTGGAAATTGCAGTGGCATTCTCGGAAACACCATATTTGGAGTGGCATTTATCAAATTAACCCAAAACAAAAATAACTGGGCGAGCTGCTGGGTCCCTGGTGTCAGCCGCTCATTGTGCAATTCTCTCGTTTATTGACTACATTGACAATGGCATGGGACCCAGATGTCAGAAATCCATTAGGAGGAGCCATTTTTTATTGGCTTGAAATAAGGAGGCACTTGCTTGCGTACTGCCATGACCTTGGTGAGTCCCTGCTGTCATTCTCTCCACTACAATCATCTACTGATTGTGGACGCGTTAACTTGGTAGGCCCACAAGTCAGCCTCTAAACCCATGGTAGACAAATACAACCCATTTAAAAATATAACAGCCCATTCCATACGTTCAAATGGAAGGTTCAACATTCAGAGCAAAGTAACAGGTCTGATCCACATATAGAGTATTGAACTTCCATGTTGACAACCATCATCGCCAAGTTAACTATCTACTCCCACCAATACTCTTGTAGTGCACAAGTACTAACTTACTCTTAGCTAACTAGACGATGCCGTCCGCCATCTGCGGTACACGCTAAACGCCGGCACCAGCGTCCTCCACCTTGCCTTGGACTTGCTAGAGGTGCGATAGGGCGCGTTGCTCGCGCACGTTGGCCCTTTCCATGCCGGCGTGGTCCACCGAAGCTTCGGCTTCTAAGCGGGAAACCCACTTGACGAGTTGGTAGTAAAAATCGGCGTCCCGAATGTGTGCGTGCCCGACAGCCTCCAGGGCTATTTGCCAGGCGCCGACCTCCACATAGTCGGCCCAGTTGTAGGCGCTCTGCTCGCGACTCAGAGCGTCAGTGCGCTGCTGCTCCATGTCCCGCTAGCGGCACAAATTGGTGATACGCTGCTCCTCCGCCAGGCGGTCACGCTCCAACAACTCCTGCTCCTCCGCCAGGCGGTCGCGCTCCAACAAGTCCTCGATCTCCACATTGCCATCTAAAGACCGATAGAATGCCTCCTCCCTCCGTCTACCTTCCATTGAAAAACCGAACACTAGTTCCGGTGGTGACCGCCTCCGGCCTCGCCTATCACGGACGAGCGGGGCATGGTGGACGTGGCGAGAGGGAGGATAAGTGGCGAGCCACGTCGGGCTGGTGGGGGCTTATGAGGATAGGGCGAGTTGGGTCACGGTGCCACCGGAGAAGGCCGGGAAACAATACTTATAGGCGGAAGGTAGCGTGATGGTCATCGGAATTCAATGCATAAGTAGGCATGGCTTAGCGCACCAGCTTGCCGTGGAAAACTAGAGAAACTGAAATTATGACTGTGACGTCCCGTCCCCGTCCGTGCTGGGTCGCACGTCAGCATGACGGTCAAACGAGTGCACTTGAATCATCCAGATGAGGTACTCCCTCCTTGTCAATAAAGATTCCATAGATTTAAAAGGCCCGCAACAATTAAAGTGCATCTTTTTTCGCATCAATTAGCTACCTTAATTATGGCTGGCTGCATGCAGGCACTCAGAATCGCTCACAGCCAGTACACGGAGCAGCATGCAACGAGTCGCAGCCGTGGGCACACATGCAGCCACTTAAATCGCTGGAATTAATTAGGCTTAAACTTCTGCATACAGTTAATTATTGCCATGCCTTGGTCTTGCTGCTTTGGCTCACGGGACTAATAAACCCAGACGGAGGGAGTACCTTGGTTGGTGAGATTTTTGAATTAAGCCCTGCAAACGAGAAAGGAGGTACTAGTACGTGCTTGATCTGCTATTTATTCGTGTAGGATCGAGTAGGTCGTTTGTTGAATTGAGCCCTGCAAACCGGAAAGGAGGTAGTACGTGCGTGATCCGCTATTTATCCATGTAGGATCGAGTAGGTCGGATAGTGTATGTGTAGGATCGAGTAGGTCAGATGGTGTACGTGTACGATCACATTAGCTGATGAACGTTAGCTGGGAGATAAGGCATTTGCGGAAGTTTTTGCTAGCAGTTTCTTCAGATTCGCATGGCATTTTCTTCAGAGCAGCTTGTTAGTTTCTTCAGAGGTAGGCATTTTCATTCAAAAAACTGCCACTTTAGATCTTGCGTCGCAACTAAAACTGCCAGGAGCGCATTAGTAGGCTAGCTAGTGATCGATCAGTAACTTATAAACACTGAGCAAACATAAATAAGGAACTATTAATGCATCTCAATGATTCAAAGATCATATGCAAATATGTAGCTCCAAAAGCAAAGATCAGCCACTTCGGATCTTGCATCACAACTAAAACCAACTAGTACAATTCCCATACATAAGATCAACATGTTAATGCATCTCAATGATTCACAGATCATATACAAATATGTAGCTCCAAAAGTAAAGATCTAGAAAAAACAGATGTTCTTCCTACTAACATGGATGCTTCTCTTGGCCAACATTCAGTACAGACTGAAAGACAAATTTGTTTGTGAAGTCTACAATTCCTCTTGCAAATGTAAGTGGTTTCACCAATAGCTGAAACCATGAGAATGAGCCACACATGATGGAGGAACATCCACTGCAATATGATTTGGTCTTCTCTCGATCACACAACGAGACTATTTTCGGAATACAAACTTTAACTTAGGAAAAATGATTCCCATTGTATAATCAGACCAAAGCAATGAAGCACCTAGTGTTGGCCAATAAATAGTACAATACTACTTTTCTGCAGTCCATGAAGTGACTATCCAATCTTTCTGTGTCTATTTTCAAATGGCACTGCATGCAGTGACTATACTATTCCCTTGTGCAGTTCAACCAAAATTGTGGTCACTTTGTTTGTTTGCCAAATAGCAATGGTGTTGGTGTTCTGGGAACGAGGGTCCCCAGACTTGCCTGCCTACGGCCCGCGGCATGGCTCCACCAGTAGCCCAGTGCGGCCTGTCTTCATCAACCAAACATTCAAGACCCTCGCGAGGGGCCACGCCTCGTGGGGCGGACGACACGAGACCTCCTCAGGAGCGGCCTCCTCAGGCAGGCTCACGAGGGAGTTGGAGAGATCAAGGCAAGGGGTACCTCGCGAGGTTCCCGTGACGCAAGCCATGACGACCAAGACCAGGCGGGTGCCAGGCGGCCGCCAGCGCGCGCAGTGTACTCGTTTCCCCTTTGGTGCTAAGGGGAAAGCGTAGGCACAGAGTACCAAGGCATCAGGCAAAGGTTTCCATGTTGGTGCAACAAGACCAAGACTAGCAGGACGACAAGAAGGAGGTCATTTTGGAGCCCAAGATGGTGTCATCACCAGAGCCTTTGATAGGCAAAGACCACCTTTAGTCAGGATAGCTTGTACTAGCTGTCCCCTTTCAAAACAGCCGTTGTTGGATCCCTTCCCGCTCAATATTTGGAAAGAGGACCAGGGCCTCTATAAATAGGACTAGCCACCACCATAGAGGGGACGGATCCATTTGGACCTGAACCACCCACCAAGCACAAGAACACCTTGCCTCAGGAGGATGTTCTTCCCCTTGTACTGTTCATCATCAGCCCAAGAGGCAATCCGCCACCACCACACTGGAGTAGGGTATTACACCACAATGGTGGCCTGAAACCAGTATAAACCTTGTGTCTCTTATGCTGTGATTTCGTCTAGCTAAGCTTAGAGATCGCGGCGAGGCTCAGGGCGAGATTCGGTAGGGGGAAATCTTCGTGCGCACCCCAGTGTTCAAACCTCAAGGGTTTGCCGGAACCTGATATCCAACATTTGGCACGCTAGGTAGGGGTGCGCTGAAGTCTTCCTTCCACTGATCCGCGTCCCATCACTTTGTCGCATCCATGTTCGACGCTCACCGAGCCCGCGCTGAGCGCCGGGCCGCTCTCGTCGCTCAGGTCACCCAGACGGCCCCTGTCGGTGGACCCCCTTGCTGTTCTCCGTCGCCTGCCGCCAATGCCGCCACCGGCCCGGTGGGGCACGAGAACCAAGCGTCCTCGCTGCACCCATCGGTGCGGTGGGATGGCCGCACCGCCACTCCATCGCTGACTCCAGCCGAATCGTCGTCCCACGCTCGACGTGCTCCTATAGACGCGCATGCTGTGCTGCTCACGGCACGCGAGCTCCTACATTACCGCCCCGTCGACGACCTCTACGAGGATTGGCTCACCCACATCACCGAGCTCATCAGTGCCGCAGGGGGGTATCCCGCGCCGTCCCTCTCGCTGCCTCACCCGCCACCGAGTATGAGCTGCGCGGCTCAAGGAGCGCCTCCACCACCTCAGCCCCAAGACGGCGCCCTGGCTCCAAGGTGTGCGGCCCCTGGGCGTGACCCACCGCGCCTGGCACCCGCGCAAGAAGAAAGAAGCTGTCAAGAAATCCCTCGCCCCCGAGAAGACGCCCCCGTGCTCCCTGCACCGGCATGGCAAGACCGCGTACTGCCAATGGCAGCGGTGCACGGGCATCATCACGAGCAAGCTCCATGGCAGCAAGGGGCCCGATGGCCACAGCAGGCTGCCGCGCCTTCACCCCCGTGCTGTGCAGCATCGCCTGGCCGGGCAAGTTCAAGCCGGACCTACCTCCTCGCTACGATGACAACCCCGACCCCGAAGAGTTCTTGCAGCTCTACAAGCTGAGCATCGAGGCGGCCAAAGGCGACGAGAAAGTTATGGCAAATTGGTTTCCCATGGCGCTCAAGGACGGTGCCCGCTCTTGGCTCCTAAACCTGCCTCCCGGCTTGATCTCTTTCTGGGACGAGATATGTAGTCGCTTCATCGCCAACTTCTAGGGCACTCACGACCACCCCCTAGCCACGGGTGACCTGCGCCGCATCAAGCAGCAGCCCGGGGAGACCCTGCAGAAATACATCCAGCGCTTCAACAACGTCCGTGTCAAGATCCCCAAGGTCATGGACGGGGCCATCATTTCAGCGTTCTCCGATGGTGTTCGCGACGTCAAGATGAAGGAGGAGCTGGCCATCCATGAGGAGCTGTGCACATCCCTGGAGCTTTTCAACCTGGCGACCAAGTGCGCAAGAGACGAGGAGGGACGCCTCTCCCTTCTCGAGCTCCCAGCTGCCGACCCAGAAGAAAAGAAGATCAAGGCCAAGGACGTCAAGCGCAAGGGAGCAGCCATGCTCGCCGCGGAACCAGACACGAAGCATGACAGGGACCAGCCGGAGTTGTCTAAGGGCAGCCAGCCTTTCTGCGCCTACCACAACCTTCACACCCACAACACCAACGATTTCCATGAGCTTAGGGCCGTCCGAGAAGGACGCTTCGGTCGACGCCTCGAGCGCAATGACTGGGGATACGACCGAGGAGGAGGACATGGCGGAGGACGATGGGACGACTGTGGCCCTCGCCAGGAGTGGCATGACCGACCTCGTGAGGATCACTGGCAGGACCAGCCTTGCGAGGGTGCCTGGAGGGACCAGCTTCGTGAGGGTGCCTGGAGGGATCAGCCTTGCGAGGACCGCCCCCAGGGCAACGCATGCCTTCCTACGCTGCCGCCACCACAAAGGAATGACGACCATCATCAGGACGAGGGGGTTGGGGGCTTCTAGGAGCCACGTGCTATCGCCTGCATCTTGGGTAGAGCTCAGGCCCCAGTCTCTCAGCACAACTTCAAGCAGTTCGCCCGTGAGGTGAACGCAGTCCTCCCCAAGCTCGAGGCCATGCGCCCGCTCAGGTGGTCCAAGTGCGCCATCACCTTCAGTTTGGCAGACCAACTCAAGTGCACGACTACTGCCGGCGTCCTCCCGATGCTCTATTCCCCAGTCATCAACAACGTGCAGGTCACCAGGACCCTCATTGATGGCGGCGCAGGCCTTAACGTCCCGTCTGTCGAGATGTTCGACAACCTTCAAGTGCCATATGATCAGCTCCAGCCTACCAAGCCTTTTTCCGGAGTTACTGATGGATCCACCTCCCCAATAGGGCAGGTCTGCCTTCCTGTCACCTTTGGACAGCGCGACAACTACTGCACCGAGCTCATCGACTTCGACGTCGCCCACATCCACCTGCCATACAATGCCATCCTAGGGTATCCAGCCCTGGCCAAGTTCATGGCAGTGACCCACCACGGCTACAACGTCCTCAAGATGCCAGGAAGCAGCGGAATCACCATGGTTCCCTGCGAAGAGAGAGATGCGGTGTGCTCCCTCGAGCGTGCCTTCCAAGCTGCATCAATTGAGGATCCAAGCAGCAAGGATGAGAACCCTCCGGAGGCCATCCCCAAGAAGAAGAAGCTACCGCTGCACCCGAGGCCTCAGGAGGTCGGCATCTCGGGTGGTGCCGTGTCAAGATCAGTGCCCGTGCATGGGGCGCTTCCTTCCATCACATAGGAAGGCGCACCCGGCGCCCTCCTCGGGCAAGGCCTGGGGGCTCTCTTCTGGAGGGCCTCAGACCTTGCCAACATCACCAGGGAGGTGCTTGGGCACCACTTGGAGGTGTGCTTCACGACATGTTTCCCTCAGGAAGACGCAGGGCAAGGAAAACCCAATGTTCAGGAATTCATCACCAAGACCACTCAGGAGCTTCAGGAAGCAAGGGCCATGCACGGAGATCGCCGTATGCCTGGCGTGGCTCCCCATCCAGGCGAGGATGGCGGGCTGCGTGTCTGCATCGACATCCCAGGGTTCAACTGAGCTGCATCTCAGGAGCGTCTCTGGCCTTCGCGCGTGGGAGGCTACGAGGGTCCGCTGCACAACTATGTTCGCATGCCTTTCAGCCTGCCGAACGTGGCTGCCATCCACCAGCGACACCTGTGGAGCATTCTGGCGGCTCAGGAGGCCAGGTACCACGCGGTCCTAGCGGAGATGGAGGCGGTTCTCAAGGAACCGCCTGGACTTCCAGAGCCTCCTGAGGCTCAGGGCCCCGGTGGCTCATGAGGAGTGGCCTCCTCACCGTGCATCTTCAGCTACTCCAACACCCCCCATCTACCACAGAACCAGGTGACATCTCCCAAGTTCATTTCAGCTGGGAGCGCCCTCAGGGGTGCATCATTCCCAGACCGCATGGGTCCGTCCCTGTGGCATGTATCCCTTTTTCTTATGTTTTTAGCTTACCTTGCTGGGGGCGCCCCTCGGGCTGCATCATCCCCAAGCCGCTTGGGTCTGACCCAGTGGCATGTATCCGTTCTGCTTTTACCTAAGCTGGTTTGCCTTTCATGCCTAATCTACTTGCAATTATCACCTGTTCGATTGCCATCTACCACGGGAGCCGCTCACGCTGGCACGACACTTGCACACGGGTCTATCCCTGCAACACCGACAAATCTGAGCGGTCGAGCTCTGGCCCGCGGCAGCCCCGCGTGCGTCACCTCACCTCACCAAGCCCTCAGTGCCCTCACCCTCTCTCTCGGAGCAACCGATAGTCGGCCAACAATCATAATGGCAACTCGAGCCTTTCCCATGCTGATTTGCAGGAACCTCCTGAGGACTACAACGGGCAGCACCACGAGCTCCCTCTCTTTTCCACGCGATCCACTTGCCCGTTAAAAGGGGGGTTCCTGAGCATCGCGACTCAGGAGCTCTTACTGGCTCTCCAGCCCTCACCCCTGGCCTTGGCCACGGCATCGCGACCTGGCATACCAGCGGCGGCTGAGCTCGCTCGAGGGTCGGTACCTAAGGACGTAGAGCACGAAGGAGAGTGCGGAAAAGGAGAGGGAAGGATCGCACGAGCCCAACCTAGCTGCGCCACCGTTGCCGACGCTCAAGTCCGACGTAACACGAGGGAACGGCTCCATACTACCAAGATAAGTTTCACGCTTGAACAGCTGATCGCTACCGCGCAGGATTCTCACTTGGTGCGGCCCTGTGGCGGCAATGTTGCCTCCCTTTCTCACCACTCGGTGACTGCTTGCATGCTAAAGGGGACCTCCTGAGCATCACGACTCAGGGGCTCTTACTGGACCTCGGGCCGCTCACCTCCTGTCCTTGACCACGGCATCGCGACCTGGCATACCAGCGACGGCTGCAGCCTACCTGGGGACCGGGACCTGACAGCATAGAGCACCAAGTCGTCGTGAGGCTAGAAAGGGGGAACTAAGCCGGGACAGGACGAATGCTCACGCAATTTCATAATAAGGATAACGTCTGAAAGCACAAGTGCTCCCTGGGTGATTTTGGTAATTTATGTCAACATATCTCTTGTTGGACTAATACCTTTACCTAGTATGTTTCAGATAAGTTCAACAATGGAGTGGCATGGACTAGAGGAAGTGAATCACTCAAAATGCTAAGGACAAAAGGATTGGCTCAAGTTCAAAGCTCAAGACTCTGCATTTTCTATTTTAGTGATCCAAGATCACATTGAGTCTATAGGAAAAGCCAATACTATCAAGGAGGGATGAGGTGTTGCTTAATGAGGTTCTTCTTCAAAATGCTTAGTGATATGCTCCAAAGCCCTCAACTACTTTCTCACATCCACATATGACCTAAACCAAAAGTCAAACTCGGCCCCACCGATTCTTTCTATCCAGCACCACCGAGATGTCATAGCCACTGCCACAAACCCTAGGCAAATCGGTCTCACCGATAGGGATCTCGATCTCACCGAGATGGGATTGTAATCTGTTTGTTTAGCTTATTACCAAAATCGGTCCCACCGAGTTTGAGTAATCGGTCCTACCAAGATTACAATGTAAACTCTCTGTTTCCCTTTTGTAACGTTTTGGTCCCACCAAAAGATGAGCGAATCGGTCCCACCGAGTTTACCTGACCAACTCTCTGGTTAGCTTATTACCAAAATCGATCTCACCGAGTTTCTGTAGTCGGTCTCACCGAGATTAAATTATGCCCTAACCCTAACCACATCGGTCCTACCGAGTTGCATGTCGGTCCCACCGAAAATCCTAACGGTCACTAGATTTACTGAACCGGTCTGACTGAGTTTCTCAATTCGGCCCCACCGAGATTGGTAAGTTGTGTGTAATGGTTAGATTTTGTGTGGAGGCTATATATACCCCTCCATCTCCTCTTCATTCGTGGAGAGAGCCATCAGAACATGCCTACACTTCCAACTTACATTTTCTGAGAGAGAACCACCTACACTTGTGTTGAGGTCAAGATATTCCAATCCCATCATATGAATCTTGATCTCTAGCCTTCCCCAAGTTGCTCTCCACTCAAATCTTCTTTCCACCAAATCCATATCCTATGTGAGAGAGTTGAGTGTTGGCGAGACTATCATTTGAAGCACAAGATCAAGGAGTTCATCATCAACACACCATTTGTTACTTCTTGGAGAGTGGTGTCTCCTAGATTGGCTAGGTGTCACTTGGGAGCCTCCGACAAGATTGTGGAGTTGAACCAAGGAGTTTGTACGAGCAAGGAGATCGCCTACTTCATGAAGATCTACCCCTAGTGAGGCAAGTCCTTCATGGGCAACGGCCATGGTGGGATAGACAAGGTTGCTTCTTCGTGGAACCTTCATGGGTGGAGCCCTCCGTGGACTCGTGCAACCGTTACCCTTCGTGGGTTGAAGTCCCCGTCAACGTGGATGTAGGATAGCACCACCTATCGGAACCACGACTCAAAAATCTCCGTGTCTCCAAATTGCGTTTGCACACTCCAATCCCATCCCTTTACATTCTTGCAAGTTGCATGCTTTACTTTCCGCTGCTCATATACTCTTTGCATGCTTGCTTGATATGTATTGTGATTGTTAAACTTGTGCTAAAACTCCACTTAAACCTAAAGAGATTAGAAACTTCAACTTTGGTACATAGTGTCTAATCACCCCCCCTCTAGACACCTCTTCTCGATCCCTTTCAATTGGTATCAGAGCATTGGTCTCCATTGCTTTCGTTTAATCACCATTGGAGGAAGATGGATGAGTCTACTTTGGGGAGTCTTAGACATAGAGTACTTATACTTGATGGAGAGTACTTTCATGAGTGGAAAAATGAGATGCTTGTGATCTTCAATCAATATCATTTGAACAACTACATTGCTAGACCTTGTGCACCTCATGCTGATCCTATGCATACTACCCTTGATGAGTCAATTGACATGATTAGAAATCTTAGAACTGTCAATCTTATAACTAGAGGCTTGCCTAGAAACTTGATTAGAAATTTGCCTACTCTTGATTGTGCCTATACTATATGAAAATTTCTCGAGGAACGATTTCTGAATTATTCCTTGAAAAATCTAGATGAAATTCTTCATAAGTCTATTGCCTTGAGTAAGATGAATTCCAATGATCCTACGTTTGGTAATCGTCTATTTGAACTTACAAACCTTATGCGTGCCAAAGGATATGTTGGAATCATTAGCGATATTATCTCTGAAGCTACTAGAATTCATAAAGGAAATCACTGTCAAACTCACTCTAATGAATCACCCTCTCTAGGAATTGATCCACCACATGACGATGTTGAGCATGGATATTATGATGAGGATGATGATGATGACTTTGATCTTGATGATGCAATGAGACACTTTGGTCTTATGGCAAACCTTCGGGGATATATGGCAGGTGGAAAGGAATGGGTTCTTGATAGTGGATGTACCGATCACATGACCGGAGATAAAGACATGTTTCGTGAGCTTGCTGAAAACGACGGTCCTCGAAAGTTTGTCACTTTCGGTGACAACTCAAAAGGTAAAGTGGTTGGCCTCGATAAGGTGACCATATCACATGATAGCTCCATAAAAAATTTCATGCTCGTTGAATCTCTTGGATACAACCTACTTTCAGTATCTAGACTTGCTGATTTCGGTTTCAATGTCCTATTTACTGAAGTAGATTGCCAAGTGCTTCGGAGAGATAATCATAAAATGGTCTTTACCGGCATTCGTAGAGGTGATCTATACATTGTTGATTTTACTAAAAGGCTCATCCTAGAACTTTCTTCATTGCTAAATCTTCTAAAGGTTGGTTATGACATAGACGATTAGGTCATGTGGGCATGCGAAACCTTGACAAGCTTATTAAAGGTAATTGTACCCTTGGCGTTAACGATGTCATATTTGATAAGGATAGACTTTGCAGCGCTTGCCAAGCAGGTAAACAGGTTGGAGGAAGGCATCCCGTGAAGAACATCATGACCACAAGGAGACCACTCGAGCTACTTCATATGGATCTTTTTGGTCCCAACGCTTACAGATGTCTCGGTGGAAATTCTTTTGGTCTAGTTATAGTTGATGATTTTTCAAGATTTACGTGGGTGTTCTTTCTCAACGATAAATCGCAGGTCCAAAAGATCTTAAAAAACTTCGCAAGGAAAGCCCAAAACCAGTTTGAAGTGAAGATCAAGAAGGTTCGAAGCAACAACGGAATGGAGTTCAAGAACGCAAATGTGGACACCTTTCTTGATGAAGAAGGGATTTCACACGAGTTCTCGGCTACGTACGCACCTCAACAAAATGGAGTTGTTGAGAGGAAGAACCGAACGCTCATCGAAATGGTGAGAACGATGCTTGATGAGTACAAGACGCCAAAGCACTTTTGGGCAGAAGCGGTTGAGACAGCTTGTCATGCAACAAATCGCTTGTATCTTCACAAGCTACTCAGCAAGACGACATACGAGCTCCTCACCGGTAACAATCCCCAAGTTGGATACTTTCGAGTATTCGGCTCAAAGTGCTACATTCTTGATAAGCATCGTCTCTCTAAATTTGCTCCTAAGTCTCATGAAGGATTCTTACTTGGTTATGGCTCAAACTCTCACACTTACCGTGTCTACAATAATTTCACCCGAAAGGTTGAAGAGACGGTAGATGTGAAGTTTGATGAATCTAACGGCTCGCAAGTAGAGCAATTGCCAATTTATGTAGGAGATAAAGATCCTTCGGAAGCAATCCAAGACTTGTCTATTGGCAAGGTTCGTCCAACGGAGGTGAAGGAGAGTACCTCATCCGTCCAAGTGGAAGCTTCTACCTCACAACAAGGTGAACCAAGAGTTGATACAGAAGCATCAACAAGTGGGACACACCAAGATGAAGAAAGCGAGGAAGTACACCAAGATGAACATCAACAACCTCCTTCTCCACGACGACAAGAGAACGACAACGTCAACAACAATGAGGAAGGACGAGAAGAAGAACAAGATGAAGAAGATGTTCCACCAAGATCCAAGCAAAGGCTTTCACGAGTTCGAAGAAGAGTTGCTGGAGACCATCCCATTAAGAAAATCTACAATGATATCGAAACCGGGAGAATCACTCGCTCTAAAACTCGTTTAGCTAACTTTTGTGAACACTATTCATTCATTTCTAGCATTGAACCTATGAAGGTTGAAGAAGCATTGGAATATCCGGATTGGATAAACGCCATGCATGAAGAGCTACACAACTTTGAGAGAAACCAAGTTTGGACATTGGTTGAGAAGCCCGACAACAACCACAACATCATCGGTACCAAATGGGTGTTTCACAACAAGCAAGATGAAGATGGACAAGTAGTTCGCAACAAAGCACGTCTCGTCGCCCAAGGATACACTCAAGTCAAAGGTATGGACTATGGTGAGACATATGCCCCCGTTGCTAGACTTGAGTCCATTCGCATCTTACTTGCCTATGCTAATCACCATGATATCACCTTGTACCAAATGGACATCAAAAGTGCTTTTCTAAATGGTGAAATAGAGGAGGGAGTTTATGTTAAGCAACCTCCCGGCTTTATCAATCCTAAGAAACCTAATCATGTTTACAAACTTCGCAAAGCTCTTTATGGTCTTAAACAAGCTCCTAGAGCTTGGTATAAATGCTTAACCAAGTTCCTCATTGAAAAAGGATTTGAGATTGGAAAGATATATTCTACTCTTTTTACTAAAAGGGTTAATGGAGAATTATTTGTATGCCAAATTTCTATCGATGATGTTATATTTGGATCAACTAACCCTCATTTTAGTGAAAATTTTGGAAAGCTAATGTCGGAGAATTTTGAGATGTCTATGATGAGTGAACTCAAATTATTTCTTGGTTTGCAAATCAAGCAAACTAAGGAAGGTACCTTTGTCCCTCAAATGAAGGACACCAAGGACTTATTCAAGAAGTTCAATATGCAAGAATGCAAAGGTATGTCTACGCCCATGCCTACTAGTGGACATCTTGATCTGACCAAAGATGGTGAACCGGTTGATCAAAAGGTTTATCGCTCTATGATCGGTTCATTGTTATACCTATGTGCTTCACGTCCCGATATTATGCTCAGCGTGTGCATGTGTGCACGATATCAAGCTGCTCCTAAAGAATGTCATCTTAAGGCTGTGAAAAGGATAGTGAGATACTTAATTCATACACCAAACTTTGGCATTTGGTATCCAAAGAGGGCATCTTTTGATCTTGTTGGCTACTCCGACTCAGACTATGCCGGTGACAAGGTTGATAGAAAGTCTACTTCAGGTACTTGTCAATTCCTTGGTAGATCTCTTGTGTCTTGGTCTTCCAGGAAACAAAACTCGGTATCCTTATCCACCGCCGAAGCAGAATACATTGCCGCTGGTTCATGTTGTGCCCAATTACTTTGGATGACCCAAACTCTTAAAGATTATGGGATCTATGTGAAACATGTTCCATTACTATGTGACAATGAAAGTGCTATCAAGATTGCTCACAATCCTGTGCAACAGTCTCGAACTAAGCATATTGAAGTTCAACATCATTTCATTTGAGATCCTGTTGCCAAAGGGGACATTGACCTTAAGCATGTTCGCACCGATAAACAATTAGCAGATATATTCACTAAACCACTTGATGAGAAAGTGTTTTGCAGGTTGAGATGTGAATTGAACATCATTGATGCTTCAAACTTGGAGTAGGAACTCCATTCGGATACATGCAAGGCTTGAGCTTATGACTAATCCTTGATATGCTTCTCATATTGCTATATAAATGTCGTGGATATATTTGCACCCTTGCATGCTATCTAACCCTTGTAGGTACTTGGATGAATCTAAATCTATGAGATTGCAACTCACTCACATCTTGAGCAATCTCTACATCACCAAGTCTCTACATAATGGTGGTTGAAGACGAGGAAGCACGGAGCCCTTCAACATATCCTTTGACAAATTCTATTTTGAACCTTATGAATGTCATATTGGATACACAAGTGCTCTTCCTTGCAAAAACTATATCATGTAGGAAGATAAACTCACACTCGAAATGGTGCTCCCAACTCTTGATGAGCTACATCAACCTCGAGCAATCCACACAAGTTCAACTACACGATCAACACCACCACCCAAGGTATGTTATTCCATCTTAGAGAAGCTTTACTCCAAGACATGAGTTAAAGCAACTCAACAAGATGTGAATACATCAAAATGCTTAAACGATAAATGGTAACCCCATTTTGAGCTTAAACGATGAGTATGACCTATGATCAAGTGATCTCACTTGACTCCTATGTCAATATACTCTAACATAGGTGACTTTGTCGCTGACCATTTCTAGATGAAGTTCTCTCGTGTTCTTTTCTGTGCTCTTGCATTTTGTTCCATGCATATTTGTTTCCCCTTTCAAAAAAACTTCATCTATATTTCTTTCTTTCTTTCTTTCGGTTCTGCATTTCCTTGCATCCTATTCCTTGCAAATCTTTATGAGATCTTACGTGTCTAGTGAGCTGAGGTGACAAGTGTTTTCTCTGTGATGAATGCGGTCACACCGGCCTGTTATTCTCGGTCCAACCGAATCCCTTTGGTGCTACCGAAGCATACAACTCGGTGCCACCAATTTCACAACAGGAAACACAGCTTGCCACTTGTTCCTGTGTTCTTTTAATCCCGCTCCACTCAATGAATC
Organism: Triticum dicoccoides; assembly: GCF_002162155.2. Lineage (NCBI taxonomy): Eukaryota > Viridiplantae > Streptophyta > Magnoliopsida > Poales > Poaceae > Triticum > Triticum dicoccoides. The sequence goes on along the minus strand of NC_041381.1, from coordinate 608,472,359 downwards.
TTATCCTCTACCAGCATCACATTCAACTTGCTGCTTTGATCTGTGACTCAAGGACCAAACCCATTGTGACAAAAATCCAGAAGACCCCTCTTTGAAGTTGATGTCAAAGGGGAGAGAGAGATCACATCAAAACTTTATCATATCTAGAGAGAGAGACCACATCAAAACTTTATCATATCTCTAGGGGGAGAGAATACTGAAGAGAGAGTAATCTTCAAGGATCCCAGATGCTTGGTGTTCAAGAGGAGAGAAGTCACATGTCTTTAAGAGGGGAAAGACATGCTCACATTTGTTCGTTTGCTTTAGCTATGCCTTGAGCTCTTTTAGCTCTGAGCTTCTGTTCCCTATCTTCTCCCAATATCCCATGTTAGATTCAGGGGGAGCAAGAAATCTAAGGGAAGGAAATCCTTGAATTCATTGCACATCTTTACCTTTGGGGACATGTCTATATCAATGGAGTACTCAGTACTTACTCTTTACATGTCATCCCAATCTTGGTACTCTTGTGGGTTCTTTTGTTTGCTCTGAGTAGTAGGTGTATTTGTGTTATCTAACCTTGTTTACACAGGTTCATTCCATCCTAAGCCAACTCAAGTCCACAAGGTAAGTATATGCATCACAATCATGTGTATGAGGATCTCTTGCTGATGTACATACTATTTGCAAGAGGGACTCATGAGCATGAAGGTACATTTTCCATATTTACATCTCTTGCTCTGATGCATATAGCCAAGATACATGTAACACATTGCCTTCTCTGTCATGCTTATGCATTCACATGCTCCTATATTCCATATTTACATGATTGCATACATGTATGGGGAGCCTATGCATGTCACATGTCTTTCCAAAGCTTTACTTGTCATTCTCTATATCTTTATCTAAAGCTTTGATGTATGTTGTCATCAAATACCAAAAAGGGGGAGATTGAAAGCACAAGTGCTCCCTGGGTGATTTTGGTAATTTATGTCAACATATCTCTTGTTGGACTAATACCGTTACCTAGTATGTTTCAGATAAGTTCAACAATGGAGTGGCATGGACTAGAGGAACTGAATCCCTCAAAATGCTAAGGACAAAAGGATTGGCTCAAGCTCAAAGCTCAAGACTCTGCATTTTCTATTTTAGTGATCCAAGATCACATTGAGTCTATAGGAAAAGCCAATACTATCAAGGAGGGATGAGGTGTTGCTTAATGAGGTTCTTGCTCAAAATGCTTAGTGATATGCTCCAAAGCCCTCAACTACTTTCTCACATCCAATATGACCTAAACCAAAAGTCAAACTCGGTCCACCAATTCTTTCTATCCGGCGCCACCGAGTTCAGATGTCATAGCCACCGCCACAAACCCTAGGCAAATCGGTCTCACCGATAGGGATCTCGGTCTCACCGAGATGGGATTGTAATCTCTCTGTTTAGCTTATTACCAAAATCGACCCCACCGAGTTTGAGTAATCGGTCCTACCGAGATTACAATGTAAACTCTCTGTTTCCCTTTCGTAATGTTTCGGTCCCACCAAGATGAGCGAATCGGTCCCACCGAGTTTACCTGACCAACTCTCTGGTTAGCTTATTACCAAAATCGGTCTCACCGAGTTTGTGTAATCGGTCTCACCAAGATTACATTATGCCCTAACCCTAACCATATCGGTCCTACCGATTTGCATGTCGGTCCCACCGAAAATCCTAACAGTCACTAGATTTACTGAATCGGCCTGACCGAGTTTCTCAATTCAGTCCCACCGAGATTGGTAAGTCGTGTGTAACGGTTAGATTTTGTGTGGAGGCTATATATACCCCTCCACCTCCTCTTCATTCGTGGCGAGAGCCATTAGAACATGCCTACACTTCCAACTTACATTTTCTGAGAGAGAACCACCTACACTTGTGTTGAGGTCAAGATATTCCAATCCCATCATATGAATCTTGATCTCTAGCCTTCCCCAAGTTGCTTTCCACTCAAATCTTCTTTCCACCAAATCCATATCCTGTGTGAGAGAGTTGAGTGTTGGGGAGACTATAATTTGAAGCACAAGATCAAGGAGTTCATCATCAACACACCATTTGTTACTTCTTGGAGAGTGGTGTCTCCTAGATTGGCTAGGTGTCACTTGGGAGCCTCCGAAAAAATTGTGGAGTTGAACCAAGGTGTTTGTACGGGCAAGGAGATCACCTACTTCGTGAAGATCTACCCCTAGTGAGGCAAGTCCTTCGTGGGCGACAACCATGGTGGGATAGACAAGGTTGCTTCTTCGTGGACCCTTCGTGGGTGGAGCCCTCCGGACTCGCACAACCGTTACCCTTCGTGGGTTGAAGTCTCCATCAACGTGGATGTACGATAGCACCACCTATCGGAACCACGGCTCAAAAATCTCCGTGTCTCCAAATTGCGTTTGCACACTCCAATCCCATCCCTTTACATTCTTGCAACTTGCATGCTTTACTTTCCGCTGCTCATATACTCTTTGCATGCTTGTTTGATATGTATTGTGGGAATTTATTGAAACTTAACTCACTTCACTTATAATCGAATTTGGAAAAGGGTGATTGTTAAACTTGTGCTAAAACTCCACTTAAACCTAAAGAGATTAAAAACTGCAACTTTGGTACATAGTGTCTAATCACCCCCCTCTAGACACCTCTTCTCGATCCCTTTCAACGTCCAGAAAAGACATCGCAGACCCTTTACACGCCCCCGCGGGGCATTGCTTGATTCCTCGCAGGGAACAAAAGAAGAGATCTTGGAGGAACTTGTAACGCTCCGGATTCGTTGCGCCAGGTGTCCGCCAGCTATTCTTCATTGTTGCCATGTCATTTGCTTGTGTGTTGCATTTTGTCATGTCATCATGTGCATTGGATTGCATACGCGTTCGTCTCATGCATCCGAGCTTTTTCCCCGTTATCCGTTTTGCAATCCGGCGCTCCTATGTCATCCGGCGTTCCCCTTTTGTCTCCTATTGTGAGCGGGTGTTAAACTTTCTCAGAATGGCCCGAGGTTTGCCAAGCGGCCTTGGTATAGCACTGGCAGACCGCCTGTCAAGTTTCGTGCCATTTGGAGGTCGTTTGATACTCCAACGGTTAACCGGGTAATCGTAAAAGCCTCTTTCGTCTTGCAGCCCGACACCCTTCCAAAGTGGCCCAAAACCCAGTAAACTCCCCTCCATGCTCTCGGTCGTTCGATCGCGATCGTGTGGGCGAAAACCGCTCCTCATTTGGACTCTCCTAGCTCCCAGAAACTATATATATGTATTCCCCTCCGGATTTTTCGCAGACCAAACCCTAACCTAGTCCCTCTCCGCCGCCGGACGTTTTTCCCCACCGCCCGGACATGTCCGCCGCCACCGTCCAGCCAACCAGCACCCGACATGTGTCCCTCCGCTGCAGGCCCGCCAGGCCCACGGGGAGCCCGCTCCGGGCCGCCCCAGGCCCGATCCCGCGCCGCCGCCGCCGTTCGGCCC
>NC_041381.1:608448146-608468789 GCF_002162155.2 Triticum dicoccoides | reverse complement strand
TCCCGCTGGCGCTCGCCGCGCCCCCCCTCGCCGGCCCCTATCTCCCGCCTCCTTCCTCGCTGCCGGCACCGCCCAGCTCCGGCGAGAGCTCCGGATCGGCCTCGGTTCCCGCGCCCCGATCCAGATCCAATCGCAGGTTGACCCCGTTTTTGCTAAGTCCCGAATATTTTTGCATAATCATGCCATGTTCATCGCATTGTATCTCTGCATCCGTAGCTCCGTTTTGTGTGTGTAATATGTCAAATTGTTCGTATTAACGAGTACTTCATTTCACTCCATTGCATCATGTTCATTTGAGGTCATCTAGATGCCTGAATCACCGTTGCAAGAGTGCTTCATAATGTTAGTTCCTGTTTCTTAACAGAACTTGCTCTTTTGTCATTTTTGCCATATTTGATGTGTGCATCCTATGAGGTTGATGTCTACATGTGTTTTGAATTATGCCATGTCTTCTTTACAGAGGTGCTTACCATGTATTTTTGTGATCAATGTGGTGACTAGCACAAGCATGTAAACTAGGCTTCGTGATGTTGCTGATTTTAGTCCCTGTTCTGCTGTTATTTTGATGCCATGTAAACTTGATGCTATAGAGAGATCCATGCATATTTTGAGATACTTCACTAAGGGTGTTTTGAACATATGATTATGGTCTATCCATTCATGCCCATGTTTGCAATTATGGAGTAGTCTAGCATGTCATTTTCGTGCTCTACTTTTGCTCCAAAATGTTTCCTCGCAGATTGTTTACATGTTATTCAATTTTGCCAAGGTTGTTGTAGTTGATCCTTGCATGCTATGAACTTGTTCTTGACTTGGGTAGTTTCATAAACATGTCTTATTGCTGATGCTATGCTTATCTTGTCATGCAATGTCTTGTGGTGGGTGAATCGAGCTTGTTAAGTAGTGTACTTGCTGTTGCTGTTTTGCTAGGCCGAATCTGTTATTTCGTGATGATATGTAAACCTGCTTCTACTAGTCATTCTATGCATAATCTGGAGATGTTCACTAAGGGTGTTTTGTTATATATGTCATGCTCTATCCATACATGCCCCTGGTAGCATTTATAGCTTGCTGTAACTTGTTGTAATCATGCTCCAAAGTTGCTAAATGATGTTGCTGTCAGCCTGTTAACATTTAGTTCAGTTGTTGCCATGATTGTTGCTAGTGTTACATGTACCCTATGAACTTTTTATTGCCATGCTTAGCTTCATAAATATGTCTTATTACTGTTGGTTGCCTTGCCATGCCATGTATTGCTCTGTGTTGAGTGGTACAAGCTCATCTACATGCCTACTTATCGTTGTTCCTGCCATGTATGAATCTGTAATATAACTTGCCATGTTTACATGGGTGCCATCATATCTTCTGATCCTTTTTGGCTCATGGTCAGTAAGGGACTTTTGTTCTATGCATTTAGTAGTATCATGCCATGCCTTTGTTTGCCATGATAAGATCCTGTAACATGTTGTTTGATAGCTCTAAACATTGCAACCTGATGTTATTTTCTGCAAAGTCTGAACTGTTATTATTTGCAATCTTGCCATGTGTGTTTGAGCATGTTCTAGTGATTTCTGGAGATAGCTCAGTGTTCATGTTTTGTTATGCTTTACCTGTAAATCATGCCCATGTATTTTGTTTTCATGTTGAGATGCTGTAGCATGTTGTTTTGATGCTTGCAATATGGCTAGTTGCTGTTTTGGACAGATTGTTGCTATAACTTGTTTGGAGTGTATGTGTTGAACCGTTGCTCCGTTTTGAGTGTGTTCTATATGAAACTTGCTTGATTTTGCATATAGTTTCATATTATCATGTTGCATCCATATTTTGAGGTGTTTTCTTGATGTTTGTATGCATTTTGCATCAATGCCATGTTTAACTTGTTTTGCTCACATCTTCTAGGTCGTAGCTCCAAATCTAATGAACTTTATATGTAACTTGACTAGAATTTTGTGTAGATCATCTTTGTGCATCTTAACTTGATGTTTAACAACTTGAACATAAGGTTTATTCAGATCTGGACCAATTTCGAAATATGCATATGAGGACTTACCGGAATTGTTATATGTTGTTCCCGACCTCATTTGAACTTGCCTTGATGTGTTGTTTTGTTTTGCATCATCCCTTGCCATGAGTAGCTTCATGTAGTATTGTCTTGCATCATACTTGTTTGTGCATCATGTCATTGTTCATGTGTGGTGTGTTTACCATGTTATGTGCTTCTTCTCGATAGTTCCCGTTTCGTTGCGATCGTGAGGATTCGTTCGTCTACGCTTGGTTCGTCTTCGTGGCTTCATCTTCTTCATGGACTCGTTCTTCTTCCTTGCGGGATTTCAGGCAAGATGACCGCTACCCTGGATCTCATTACTATCATTGCTATGCTAGTTGCTTCGTTCTATCGCTATGCTGCGTTACCTATCTTTTGCTCATCAAGCCTCCCAAATTGCCATGAACCTCTAACCTTTGACACCCTTCCTAGCAAACCGTTGCTTGGCTATGTTACCGCTTTGCTCAGCCCCTCTTATAGCGTTGTTAGTTGCAGGTGAAGTTGAAGATTGCTACGTGGTGGACAGGATTATGTTGGGATATCACAATATCTCTTATTTAATTAATACATCTATATATTTGGTAAAGGGTGGAAGGCTCGGCCTTATGCCTGGTGTTTTGTTCCACTGTTGCCGCCCTAGTTTCCATCATACCGGTGTTATGTTCCCGGATTTTGCGTTCCTTACGCGGTCGGGTGATTTATGGGACCCCCTTGACAGTTCGCTTTGAATAAAACTCCTCCAGCAAGGCCCAACCTTGGTTTTACCATTTGCCTCACCACCACATACATTTCCCTTGGGAGTAATTAACCCAAGGGTCATCTTTATTACAACCCCCCGGGCCAATGCTTGTCTAAGTGTTGGTCCAAACTAGAGCACCGTGCAGGACCATCCCTTGGCAACTTGGGTTACGTCGGTACCTGTACGCTTAGCTTATCCGGTGTTGCCCTGAGAACGAGATATGTGCAACTCCTATCGGGATTGTCGGTGCAACGGGCGGTCTTGCTGGTCTTGTTTTACCATTGTCGAAATGTCTTGTAAACCGGGTTTCCGAGTCTGATCGGGTCTTCCTGGGAGAAGGTATATCCTTCGTTGATCGCGAGAGCTTATCATGGGCTAAGTTGGGACACCCCTGCAGGGTATAATCTTTCGAAAGCTGTGCCTGCGGTTATAGGCAGATGGGAATTTGTTAATGTCCGGTTGTAGATAACTTGACACCAGATACGAATTAAAACGCATCAACGGTGTGTGTAGCCGTGATGGTCTCTTTTCGGCGGAGTCCAGAAAGTGAACACGGTTTCTGGGTTATGTTTGACGTAAGTAGGAGTTCAGGATCACTTCTTGATCATTGCTAGTTTCACGACCATTCTGCTTGCTCTCTTCTCGCTCTTATTTGCGTATGTTAGCCACCATATATGCTTAGTCGCTGCTGCAGCCTCACCACTTTACCCCTTCCTTTCCCTTTAAGCTTTGCTCGTCTTGATACCCATGGTAATGGGATTGCTGAGTCCTCGTGGCTCACAGATTACTACAACAACAGTTGCAGGTGCAGGTTATGCGATGGTCATGACGCGAGAGCGATGTTTGCTTGTTTGGAGTTCTTCTTCTGCTTCTTCTTCGATCAGGGGATAGGTTCCAGGTCGGCAGCCTGGGCTAGCAGGGTGGATGTCGTTAGAGTTTCTGTTTGTGTTTCATCCGTAGCCGGATGATGCTCTTATGTATTGTGATGTTGTATTCGTGTGGCATTGTATGCCTTCTGTATGTATCCCCATCTATTATGTAATGTTGATGTAATGATATCCACCTTGCAAAAATGTTTCAATATGCGGGTCTATCTGATGGGGTCATGTACCTAGGGTAGGGTCACAGACCTGATCTAAGTACCCTGCCCAAGGACACCCTTAGAAGAGGTCACCTTCCAGTCGACCAACAAGGGACTCACTCGACTACCTTGAAGGACTCGACCACGAAGACTCACTCGACTACCAGGAGGTCAAAAGGCACTCTGCACTGCAACGGCCTGTAGTTAAGTAGACTTTATGATAGTTAAGACACTTTATGTGGGACGTTACCAGTAACGCCCCGGACTAAATACACCTTAAACCCTTCATTACGTGGGCTGGCTGGGGTCCTGGCGCACTCTATATAAGCCACCCCCCTCCACAGGCAGAAGGGTTCGGCATCCTGTAACTCATATACACATAATCCACTCGACCGCCTCCGGGCTCCGAGACGTAGGGCTTTTACTTCCTCCGAGAAGGGCCTGAACTCGTACATCTCTTGTGTTTACAACCTCTCCATAGCTAGGACCTTGCCTCTCCGTACCTACCCCCACTCTACTGTCAGACTTAGAACCACGACAGTTGGCGCCCACCGTGGGGCAGGTGTTTTAGCGATTTTGTGGAAAGGTTGCGGTTCTTCCGAGTACTTTCATCATGGTGACTGCTGGAGTTTTGGTTGAGGGTCGAGAGATCCGTCTCGGTGCTCTCGCCTTCGTCGCCGACGACTCCGCCTGGCTCCAGGAGGCTCCACTCGACGTCGATGCGCTCCCCGTCCGCGGTGCAACGCATTTTCGCGCATGTGTCCGTGGCGTTCTGCTGCGGCAACTGTCGACCCCGTATCGGTCGACTTCCCCATCGGCCACCCTCCCGGTCTCCCGCCAGCGCAAGCGCTCGGGCCGGTCGAGGCTTCAGTGGTGGGTGAGGCACGCGGTGGCTCGCCAGACGGCCACCACCCAAGTTGCGGCAATCGAGCCCGACGAATCTCTCTACGGCCTGTTCGATCTGTCGACTGGCTCCGTAGAGACTGCATCCGAGTGCGATAGCAGTGATCCAGCGGCGGAAATCCTGATGGTCGACGGGCCCCGCAGTCCCCCTGGCTTCGCCCGTGATGGTGGAGCAGGCGACGGAGGCGACCCCGCACGAGACCACGAAGAGTACCAGCCCGAGCCACTCGACTCTCTGCAAAGAGAGGAACTTCGCCGCAGGAACGTGGATGCCCTGCGTACTCCCATCGCAGGAGAAACCCCCAAGGCTCGCGCCTTGGAGGAGGCTCGTTTGGCCAATTTGGCCGAACGCACTCGACTGGAGAATCTTCAGCGAGCACTCGACGAGCGCGTGCGGCAACGAGTTCGCGACACCAGTCGACGTCAACTCTTCCCGCCGACTCAGGTATATCGAACCCCAATCCAGAATTTAGCAGCTGCGACCCGTATAGCAGAGTCCATCCAGCCCTCTCAGTCGGAAGCTGGCAGAGGCTTGATGCAGATCAGGGATCTGCTCCGGGCGGCAGGAGATCAGAATTCTGCCGTGTCACAGTCGCGCAACAGAATTCACAGTCGATCCGTCGCTGCGAATACGGTTCAGTCGGCTCACAGCCCCAGATCGCCTCCGCGACGTGAAGGGCGCGAGAATCGGCGAGACCAATATGGAGACCGACTCGACCGAGATGATAGGCGTCGAGTGCCCAATTCCCCTTCGAGGGGTGGGTCTTACGCTCCTCGGCAGCAAGATGACAGGCGCCAGCTCAGTGCGGGGCGAAGAGTTCCAGTCGACCCCCGAGAACCAGGCTTCGACGCGCGATCCATTATCGTGCAAGGTTTGGTCAACCGGAACAGAGCCCATCGAGGTGGACTCGACAGAGATGCGCCCACATGCAGTCGAGTGCATGTTTCTGGTCCTGAATGTTTCAGCAGAGCTATCAGAGCCGCAGTTATCCCTCCCAATTTCAGGTTGGCAACAGGAGTCAGCAAGTTCACTGGTGAGTCTAAGCCTGAAACTTGGCTTGAGGACTACCGAGTGGCGGTTCAGATTGGTGGTGGGAACGACGAGGTGGCCATGAAGCATTTGCCCCTCATGCTGGAAGGATCTGCCAGGGCATGGTTGACTCAATTACCTCCCAGCAGCATTTACACTTGGGAAGATCTGTCCCGAGTGTTCATCAGAACGTTTGAAGGAACTTGCAAGCGACCGGCTGGATTGACGGAGCTGCAAGTCTGCGTGCAGAAGACCAATGAGACTCTCAGAGAGTATATTCAGAGATGGATCACTTTGCACCATACTGTGGAGAATGTGTCTGATCATCAGGCAGTCTGCGCCTTTAAGGATGGTGTCAAGAACAGAGAATTGAGTTTGAAATTTGGTCGAACCGGTGACATGACCTTGAGTCGGATGATGGAGATTGCTACCAAGTACGCCAACGGCGAAGAAGAAGACCGACTCCGAAGCGGCAAGCACAAGCCGAGTCAGTCGAAAAAGGGAAACACCAGTCGGAAACAGAAGTGGAAGGCTGAACCGGCAGCTCCTGGAGAGGCTCTGGCCGTGACTCAAGGAAAGTTTAAAGGGAAACCAAAAGGATCCTGGAACCCTAAGAAGGTAAAGGATAAAGAAGGGAACGACGTGATGGATATGCCGTGTCACATCCACACGAAGAAAGACGAAGAGGGGAATATCATCTACCCGAAGCATACCACTCGCCAATGTCGACTCCTGATCCAACAGTTTCAGGGAAAACAGTCTAAGGACAAGGAGAAGGAGTCGGACAAGGCCGCAGACAAGGAGGACAGTGAGGAAGGATATCCGCATATCAACTCCACTCTGATGATCTTTGCAGATGTGGAAAGCAAGAGTCGATCGAAAGTCATTAACCGAGAGGTGAACATGGTCGCCCCAGCAAAAGCAAATTATCTGAGATGGTCCCAAACACCCATCACATTCGACCAATCTGATCACCCGACTCATATTGCCACCCCTGGGAGGCAAGCTTTGGTGGTCGATCCAGTTGTCGAAGGCACTCGACTGACAAAAGTGCTGATGGACGGTGGTAGTGGGCTGAATTTGTTGTATGCAGACACGCTGAAAGGAATGGGCATTCCGATGTCCCGACTGAGCACCAGTAACATGAGCTTTCATGGAGTTATACCAGGGAAGAAAGCCGAGTCACTCGGCCAAATAGCTCTGGACGTGGTGTTTGGTGATTCGAAACATTTTCGCAAAGAGAAGTTGACGTTTGAGGTCGTGGATTTTCAGAGTGCATATCATGCCATTTTGCGGAGACCAGCTTATGCACGGTTCATGGCCCGACCATGTCACGTGTACCTCAAATTGAAGATGCCCGGTCCCAAAGGAGTGATCACTGTCATCGGTGATCGGAAAAAGGCAGAAGAGTGCTTTCAGAAGGGCTCAAAGATTGCCGATTCCCAGGTGACAGCGGTCGAGTTCGAAGAATACAAGCAAAACGCAGATCCGAGTGATTTGCTGCGATCCAAGAAACCCACCACAGAATCTGCATTTCAGTCGTCCGGTGAGACAAAGCCTGTTCACATTCACCCGACCGACCCCGATGCAGCTCCGACCCACATCTCCACAACACTCGACCCGAAATAGGAAGAAGCGCTCATCCGGTTCCTCCGTGAGAACTGGGACATTTTTGCATGGAAGCCCGCTGACATGCCAGGTGTTCCCAGGGGACTGGCTGAGCATCGCCTAAGAGTCGACTCATCTGCAAAACCAGTCAAAGAGCATCTTCGGCGGTCCGCCGTCCAGAAGAGAAAAGCCATTGGTGAGGAAGTGGCCCGACTGTTGGCGGCAGGATTTATCCGAGAGATATACCACTCTGAGTGGCTCGCTAATGTCGTCATGGTTCCTAAGAAGGACAAATCGCTCCGAATGTGCATTGATTTCAAGCACATCAACCGGGCCTGCCCGAAAGATCATTTTCCTCTCCCTCGCATAGATCAAATTGTTGACTCGACCGCGGGATGCGAGAGACTGTCTTTTCTAGACGCCTACTCCGGGTACCACCAGATCCGTCTGTACGGACCCGACGAGGTAAAAATAGCTTTCATCACTCCATTCGGGTGCTTCTGCTATATCACCATGCCATTCGGCCTCAAGAATGCCGGAGCCACATTTATGCGAATGATTCAGAAGTGTCTACTCACTCAAATCAGTCGGAATGTGGAAGCGTATATGGATGATATCGTCGTCAAGTCACGAAAAGGTTCCGACCTGCTCGCTGACCTCGCCGAAACATTTGCCAACCTCAGAAGGTATGATATCAAGCTCAATCCATCAAAGTGCACATTTGGAGTTCCTGGTGGCAAGTTACTCGGTTTTCTCGTTTCCGAGCGAGGAATCGACGCTAATCCAGAGAAGATCGGCACTATTCTCCGAATGAAACGCCCTGTGCGAGTGCACGATGTACAGAAGCTTACTGGATGCTTGGCCGCATTAAGTCGATTCATCTCACGACTCGGTGAAAAGGCATTGCCTCTTTACCGACTGATGAAGAAGGCAGACAAGTTCGAGTGGACTCCAGAAGCTGATGCAGCGTTTGCCGAGCTAAAAGCTCTGCTCTCCACCCAGCCGGTGCTTGCTGCTCCAATCAGCAAAGAGCCTTTGTTGCTCTATATCGCAGCCACAGGACAAGTCGTCAGTACTGTGCTTACGGTCGAGCGGGAAGAAGAAGGAAAAGCTCTCAAAGTTCAGCGCCCAGTGTATTATTTGTCTGAAGTCTTGATTCCATCCAAGCAGAGATATCCTCATTATCAGAAGCTCGTGTATGGAATATACATGACCACAAAGAAGGTTGCTCATTATTTCTCTGATCATTCCATCACAGTCGTCAGCGACGCTCCACTATCAGAGATTTTGCACAACAGAGATGCAACTGGTCGAGTGGCTAAATGGGCGATTGAACTTCTTCCCCTTGATATCAAGTTTGAAGCAAAGAAGGCCATTAAGTCCCAGGCAATAGCAGATTTCCTCGCCGAGTGGATTGAACAGCAACAGCCGACTGAAGTTCACTCGGAGCATTGGACCATGTTCTTTGATGGCTCTAAGATGTTGAATGGTTCCGGTGCTGGGGTTGTCCTGGTTTCCCCCAGAGGAGATAAGCTCAGATATGTGCTCCAGATTCACTTTGATTCCTCCAACAATGAGGCAGAATATGAGGCCCTCTTATACGGATTGCGCATGGCCATTTCACTCGGCGTCCGTCGCCTGATGGTCTATGGCGACTCGGATTTAGTGGTCAACCAAGTGATGAAGGAGTGGGACGTGAGAAGCCCAGCCATGACTGGATACTGCAGTGCAGTGAGGAAGCTGGAAAAGAAGTTTCGAGGGGTTGGAGCTCCATCATATACCCCGACTGAAAAATCAAGCAGCTGATGATCTAGCAAAGATAGGTTCCAAGAGAGAAGCCATTCCGAGTGGTGTGTTCTTGGAGCATATACACACTCCGTCAGTCAAAGAAGATCCTTTCACCGAAGAAGCTCCACAGCCCAAGAGTGCCACAGATCCGACTGAGGTTGAAGTCCCAGCAGTGGTCGACTTGGTCATGGAGGTCTTGGTGGTCATTCCCGACTGGACAGTTCCATATATCGCGTATATCCCGAGAAAAGAGCTCCCAGAGGATGAGGAAGAGGCTCGACAGATCGTCCGTCGATCTAAGGCCTTTACCGTAATCAAAGGACAATTATACAGAGAAAGCGCGACTGGAGTTGGTCAGAAGTGCATAACACCAGAAGAAGGTCGAATCATCCTCAATGATATCCACTCGGGAACCTGTGGTCATCATGCGTCCTCTCGGACCATCGTGGCCAAAGCATACCGAGCCGGATTTTACTGGCCAAAGGCGAATGAGATGGCAAAGGAAATAGTGGATAAGTGCGAGGGATGTCAGTTCTACTCGAATATGTCGCACAAGCCTGCATCGGCTCTGAAGACCATCCCACTCGTCTGGCCTTTCGCAGTATGGGGGTTGGACATGGTCGGTCCTTTGAGAACAGGGCGAAGTGGCTTCACGCATGTACTGGTGGCAGTCGACAAATTCACCAAGTGGATTGAGGCTAAACCAATCAAGAACCTTGACGCCGGTACTGCTGTTAGCTTCATCAGGGAACTAATATTCAGATATGGAGTCCCGCACAACATCATTACGGATAATGGGTCGAACTTTGACTCGGAGGAATTCAGAGATTTCTCTAACTCTCAAGGCACACGAGTCGACTACGCTTCAGTCGCTCATCCGCAGTCGAATGGACAAGCAGAGCGAGCCAATGGCCTGATTCTCAAGGGATTGAAACCCGGACTGATGCGTGATCTCAAGCATGCAGCTGGAGCTTGGGTCGACGAACTTCCCTCAGTGCTTTGGGGACTGCGGACCACACCTAATCGGTCGACCGAAAGAACTCCATTCTTCTTGGTCTACGGAGCTGAAGCAATCTTGCCGAGTGATCTTCTCCACAATGCTCCTCGAGTTGAGATCTACAACGAAGCAGAAGCTGAACAAGCGCGGCAGGACGCAGTCGACCTTTTAGAGGAAGAAAGGGAGATGGCTCTGATCCGGTCGACCATCTACCAACAAGATTTGCGTCGTTTCCACGCCAGAAATGTGAGGGGTCGAGCCTTCCAGGAAGGAGATTTAGTTCTCCGAGTGGATCATAAGAAACAACACAAGCTTGCTCCTTCTTGGGAAGGACCCTTCATTGTCACCAAAGTTCTCCACAACGGGGCGTACCGTCTTTACAACGTCGAACATAATATCGACGAGCCTCGAGCTTGGAACGCGGAACTACTCCGCCCATTTTACACTTAAGCTTTATCACTCGGATGAGTTGCAATAAAGTACTTCTGTAGTTCTTGGACCTCAAAATAATAGTGTCATAGTTCCTCCATAATTTTTGTCACTTTTTATTTTGTCCAATAAAATTTCCCCTCAGTGGGTGACTTAGCCGCGAATCCGTTTCGCCTAAGTTTGTAAAAATCCTCCGAGTGGTGAGCCAGACTCCCACTCGGAGGCTTAGCTGCGAATCCGTTTCGCCTAAGATTAAATAAAATCCTACCGAGTGGTAAGCCAGACTTCCACTCGGGGGCTTAGCTGCAGTCCAAGTACTCGCCTAAGATCCTACCGAGTGACGAGCAAACCTCTCACTCGGGGGCTTAGCTGCAGTCCAAGTACTCGCCTAAGTTATCAGAAATCCTACCGAGTGAAGAGCAAACTTCTCACTCGGGGGCTTAGCTGCAGCCCAGTGCTCGCCTAAGATATAAAAATCCTACCGAGTGAAGAGCAAACCTCTCACTCGGGGGCTTAGCTGCAGTCCAAGTACTCGCCTAAGTTATCAAAAATCCTACCGAGTGAAGAGCAAACCTCTCACTCGGGGGCTTAGCTGCAGCCCAGTGCTCGCCTAAGATATAGAAATCCTACCGAGTGAAAAGCAAACTTCTCACTTGGGAGGCTTAGCTGCAGCCCAGCGCTCACCTAAGTGGACTAAGGAATAAGTCGATTGCAGTAAGCGCCCTGCTTTGAACCTGCAAAAGACATTTCGAGCCAAAAGCAATCATATTCAAACACCAAATTCAAGTTCGGATCGATACCTAAAGGAACCGAAAGTGCTCAGGCGCTAAGCCCGTTAAGGTTTATCGGTTACAACTCCACTCGGCATACCGAGGCAAATTTAAAGCGTCGAGCTTAGAAGAGGTTTTTTACCCCTCCTGTGGAGGGCTGGAAGGTGCAACAAACTCATCAAGATCAAATCCATCTGCGATCCGAGTGGCAGCCGCAAGGAAAGTTTCCATAAAGGACCTGAAGTCGTGTTTCTTGGTGTTGGCCACCCGGAGGGCCGCCAGCTTGTCTTCTCGCGCATCTTTGCAGTGGACTCGGGCCAGACACAGAGCAACATCTGCACCGCACCGAGCCGAGGACTTTTTCCACTCCTGCACTCGACCAGGGATCGTGTTCAAGCGAGCCATTAGCGACTCGAGGTCGTTCTGAAGTGTCTCCCCGGGCCAGAGCGTCGAGTCGATGCGAGATGTGGCGACCTTCAGCCTTGCAAGATAGTCCACGACAGCTGCAACACGGGACTCCAGTCGGAAAACATTCATGGCAACTTTGCCGTCCATCGGAGAATTGACGGGGTCAAGGTTTGGTTCCAGCCGGCTAGTTTCTTCTTCAAAGTTTTGACAAAATTCTGCAAGGACGATCATCGAGTCAAGGCGATGGTCGAATGGAAAAACCACGGTTGGAAATGATCGCCGAGCATAGAAATTTACCTTCAAGCATAAGAAACAACTTCTTGGCAAGACCATTCAGGAAGGCCTCCAGATCTTTTTTCTTCCCAAGAGCAGCTTTCAGATTGGCATTTTCTTGCTCAAGCTTGGCGACTGAAGCTAACTTCTCGTCAACAAGCTTGGTCTTCTCAGCTAGTTCAAGGTCCTTCTTCCGTTGGGCCTCCCTCACCTTACCTGCAAGTTACAGCAAGATCAGATTTTGAAACAAATGAAGGGAAAAAGCAGTCGTCAAGGTCTCACCAAACATACCTTTGGTCTCCTCCTTTGCCTTCGTCAGTTTCTCCTGAACCAGCTTCAAATTCAGCTCGAGCTGAACGTGCTTGTTTTCCAGCTCAGAGTAGCGAACCACAAGATCACAGGAGTTCTGCGAAGAACCAATCGACTAAAATGTCAAATATAATTCACTTCCGAGTGAAAAAGGAAAAATCGCGTGTTTCTAAGACTACAGCCGAATACAAGCATTCGACCGTAGTCTCGGGGACTACACCCAGTGGGTGCACTCAGCGTGCCCCCACTAATCCTATTGAAGACAGAGTCGACCAGTCGACCAGTTTGCGAAATTCATTCGACGTAGTCGAATGACGGAAAGACTGAAATTATAAAGCCTAAGGCTGACTGCCAGCAGTTGACCTTAGCCTTGGGGACTACACCCAGTGGGTGCACTCAGCATGCCCCCACTAATCCTATTGAAGACAGAGTCGACCAGTCGACCAGTTTGCGAAATCCAGTCGCCATAGTCGAATGACGGAAAGACTGAAATTATAAAGCCTAAGGCCGACTGCCAGCAGTTGACCTTAGCCTTGGGGACTACACCCAGTGGGTGCACTCAGCGTGCCCCCACTAATCCTATTGAAGACAGAGTCGACCAGTCGACCAGTTTGCGAAATCCAGTCGCCATAGTCGAATGACGGAAAGACTGAAATTATAAAGCCTAAGGCCGACTGCCAGCAGTCGACCTTAGCCTTGGGGACTACACCCAGCGGGTGCACTCAGCGTGCCCCCGCTAACACGGAGTTTAATCGACACACCCAGTGGGTGACTACTATAAATTCTGGAAAGGAAAAGTTTTTGGTAGCATACCCTAACAGAACAAATGGTGGTCGACTGACCTGAACATTGCGTTGGAGGGCGGAACTGGCGTCGTAAGCTGCCTGGCTCGCATCCCGGATGGTCTTCAACTGCTCCATCATGATCCCTGCCTGGCGTATTGCCTCCTTCGCTGCGCCAGCTTGGTCCTCTGGGACGTGGTGCATCGTGAAGAGGGAGGGCTGCGGAGCACTCGTCAGTGGATCTGCGAAGGACACGGTGTGTGAGTGGTGTTCTCCTCCTCCGCGACCAGAGCCTTAGGCACCGTCACATCCTGGGTCACCCTGCTGGCAGACGCTTTCCTACTCCTTCTGTACTTCAGCGGTTCCTCGTCTTCATCATCATCAGGGAGAGTGATTACAACATTGGATGGAGCTACAGAAAAGAATCAGAATTAGAGATCATGAGTCGGTCGACTAAAAGTGGCGTTAAGAGTATAGTACCTGGTCTTGAGGTTGCTGCATCCTCCATCTCATGGTCATCAGCCCGGGCCGAGGTCTCAGAAGTAGCAGCACTGCAACTCCAAAGAATCAGTCGACTAACTCCAGCGCCAACCAGAGACAAAGTTCACACAGAACAAGAAGACTTAAGCAACATGATTACCCTGATATGGTGGGGATGGACACCTTCATCTTCGGCAGGTGCTTGGTCGGCTTCGACGAGGCCGCCCTGGGCTGCTTCGACGCCTTTTCAGTCGGCGCCGGAGAGGTGGTCCGAGGGCGCTTAGTCGACTGTGTAACAGTCGCAACCCCCTCGCCGCGTTCGGTCGCAGGGTCATGGGCAAGTTTCGACCGCCTTTCCGAGCGCGGTGGTCCGACCTCCTCCTCCTCCTCCTCTTCCTCGTCCTCATCGTCATCATCGTCATCGTCATCGTCATCATCATCGGCCTCAGCGGCGTCCGAGTCCCACTCCTCCTCCTGGCTCTCGCCCCCGCTCGCTTCTCCCTCCTCAGTCGGAGCCTGCGCTCCGTTGGGCATCGAGTACAGTTCGGTGAGGGCCTGATAAACAACAAGACAAAGATCAGTCGACCGATCGGCAGAGAAAACAGAAATAAATATGACGAGAATACAATGGGAAGTGGAGCAGACATACCTTGTTTGGGTCACTGTGGCAGTCGAGTGGGGGAATCCTTCTGGCCCCGCGAGGGTTGTCCTTGTTCCCAGTAACAGCGGCCGTCCACCTTTCCAGAGTGGCATCGTCGACTGTTTCTGGATTGACCCGAGTCACATCCTCAGCCCCACAGTACAACCACATGCAATGGCTCCGGAACTGAAGAGGCTGGATACAGCGCCTAAGGAAAACTTCCAGGAGATCCATGCCCGTCACTCCCTCCCGAACCAACTGAACTACGCGCTCCATCAGCATCTTCACGTCAGCTTTCTCCTCCGGAATCAACTTCAGAGAGGAGGGCTTGTTCACTCGGTCCATGGTAAATTGAGGGAGTCCACTCGACTGCCCCGGCGTCGACTCGTCCTGGCAGTAGAACCAGGTCGACTGCCAGCCTCTGACTGACTCGGGAAATGTCATGGCTGGGAAGGTGCTCTTGTTCCTCACCTGGATCCCCAGACCTCCACACATTTGGACCACTCGGGTTCTTTCGTCGCCTGGACTCGCCTTCTTCACGGTTTGAGAGCGACATGTGAATATGTGCTTGAACAAGCCCCAATGCGGTCGACAGCCCAGAAAACTCTCACACATGGACACAAACGCGGCAAGGTAGGCGATAGAATTCGGGGTGAAGTGGTGGAGTTGCGCTCCAAAAAAGTTCAAGAAACCACGAAAGAAAATGCTCGGCGGCAAAGAGAATCCGCGGTCAACATGGGTAGCCAGAAGCACGCACTCACCCTCTTCCGGCTGGGGCTGCCACTCTTTCCCCGGAAGCCTCGCAGCTCCATGAGGGATCAGGCCCTCGTTGGCCATGTCGAGGAGATCCTTCTCCGTGATGGTCGACTGGATCCAGTCTCCCTGGACCCAGCCTTTTGGCAGGCGAGATCTAGACGAAGACCCACCGCGGCTGGTGGATCTCCCCTTCGCCTTCTTCGTCGCCGACGCCTTCTTCGCGCGCTCCAGCGCCGCCATCTTCTCCTTGACCATGGCTACCGGCGGGGCGCGTGAGGAGAAGTGGTGCGGAGGCGAGAGCGAGCACGTTGGGCGGAGACGAAGGGGGCAGAGAGAGAATGCTGAGGCACTGTTCAAAAAACCCTCGCCGGGCGCATTTATAAGATCCCTTCTGAGTGGATGACAGGTGGGCCCGGTCGATCTAATCATATCCTGGAACTGTTACGCGGGCGGGATACGTGGCGAAGAAAGCAGAGCGGGGATCGAGGCGTCTATGTCCCGTCCCATCCGAACGCCGCGGTCAGCTCCGCTTCGCGCGTTTCCCCAAATTTCGCATCCCGCGAAATCCGCGAACGGTAGATCGGTCTGTCAGGCGCGGGATTTCCTGCGATCCGTCGCTCGAAAATCGACGAAGCCCGAAAGATCACTCGACGAAAGAAAAGAATGGATCGAGTCGACTGAAGACAAGTTGGTCACTATCAACGAAGAGATTCTCTGGTTCAGAACAACACACGACCAGTGTGCAAAGGTTAATCGGAAACAGCATCAACTCCTCCGTCACTCAAAGCCTCAATCCATTCGGGGGCTAATGATGGGGTCATGTACCTAGGGTAGGGTCACAGACCTGATCTAAGTACCCTGCCCAAGGACACCCTTAGAAGAGGTCACCTTCCCGCAACGAGGGACTCACTCGACTACCTTGAAGGACTCGACCACGAAGACTCACTCGACTACCAGGAGGTCAAAAGGCACTCTGCACTGCAACGGCCTGTAGTTAAGTAGACTTTATGATAGTTAAGACACTTTATGTGGGACGTTACCAGTAACGCCCCGGACTAAATACACCTTAAACCCTTCATTACGTGGGCTGGCTGGGGTCCTGGCGCACTCTATATAAGCCACCCCCCTCCACAGGCAGAAGGGTTCGGCATCCTGTAACTCATATACACATAATCCACTCGACCGCCTCCGGGCTCTGAGACGTAGGGCTTTTACTTCCTCCGAGAAGGGCCTGAACTCGTACATCTCTTGTGTTTACAACCTCTCCATAGCTAGGACCTTGCCTCTCCGTACCTACCCCCCACTCTACTGTCAGACTTAGAACCACGACACTATCCTTGGTGGGACCTTCGAGTTCCTTTTGGATAGGGTCGCATATTGGGCGTGACAGAACCCTAACTACGGATGCCTTCGTGGCCCACGCCATCATCAATAGTGGGTGCATCTAGAGCTGGCGTGTACCAGGCCGGCGGCGCGTCAATCTTGGCCTTGCGGGGCGCCATCACTCATCGGAGGGGAGAAGGTCGAAGCGGATCTGGAGATTTCGTAGGCAAAGGGCAAGCACTACAAGAAATATGTCAACTTATGACCACCACTATTGGTCACTGAAAGGTCACAAATTTCCATTTATGACCTTTTTGTGACCAAAAACAGAAGGTCAAAAGCTGGCCGTCGTAAACTGACTATAGCGACCTTTCTTCTGGAATGGTCAAAGACGTTTACGACCAAAATATTCCTACTGTGGCGTTTTGGTCACTAGCAACCTCCCCCAGGCCATGTAGGCATCCAGCGTGGCAAGCTGATGTGGCACAAGATTCAGCCCGGTCCAATTCGATTTTCTACATGGGCCTAGCCCAACAATTCGGCCTTTTTAATGTATTTTTTCCTGTGCTTTTATTAGCTACCTGGGTCTGGCCCAACAATTCAGCCTTATTGATTTCTTTGCGTGGCCCTTGATTTTCTTTTTGATCACGTATTTTCTGGGCCATTTTTTTGCTGGGCTGAATCCCAGTTATCATGTTCTCATAAGTGGGTCCAAGTTGTCAGGTTCTAGCAAGTGGGTCTGACTTGTCAGGGCCATATTCCTCATTTCATTTTGACAGTAAATAAATAACCAATATTTAAATTGGCACTGACAAAAAACACATATAATACTTCAAATAACAACAGCCAGATTCAGTATAGAGCCAGATTCTGTATGGAGCTCCTGCTCTACAAATAACACGCAATACAATGGTGCTCCTGCTCTACAAATAACTCTACAAGTGGAGTAACTAATTTACAAGCTCTACAAACACCATATTCTTCAAGATGGAGCTCCTTCGTTAGAATTACAAACAGGCACATGCACCTGCTCTTGCTCTTGCTCATAGTCAGGACGCCCTGTTACATGAATCAGCAAAGAAGAATCAAAAAATTGGAGCAAATATATTATGAAGAGACCATTCAATAAAAAGGACAAGTTCTCAGAATGATAACACAAATTCAACTAGTACGATGCTTTTAGAAGTCACAAAAAATAACAATTACTACATGGCAGATGATCATGAAGAGTATAAACACATCTTAAATCTTACTTGTAAAAAGAGAATACATGCCTATCTCCAGCAATGTTATTATTATATAGAAAAAACCGTAAACGGATCCCACAATAGTACAGTACAAGTGTGGGTAGAATTCAAAAGGTACAGCTACAAGTTAATAGATCAATAAAATATGGGACTTTTGCCAGTGCATGGTACTGAAGCCTGCAATCAGTATACTGTCATAACATTGCAGGAGTGCAAAACATAGATCTGGCATAGTTTACAACATAACAAACAAACTCTGACTAAGATGGGGGAGACAACCTAAACGAACCAGCTAACTGATAATCATTACTACAAATCGATAATCAATACTGACAATGGAACACAATAAGCTTCTACAACAAATCTCGTACAAACATAAGGTGCAGCATGGCACCAGATCCGCGGCAGGAAACACTTGGAGATCTAACAATTCACCCGCGAGAACGGTCCACAAAATAGCTACAGGAAAGTGGGGGAATTAGGGAGCGGGCAAACCTGAATCCCGGCGCGGGATGAGCGGGACACAGGCGCCTTCTTCTTGTCCTTGTCCTTGTCGGCGGCGCCCTTGGCCACCGTC
Source organism: Triticum dicoccoides (assembly GCF_002162155.2). Taxonomy (NCBI): domain Eukaryota; kingdom Viridiplantae; phylum Streptophyta; class Magnoliopsida; order Poales; family Poaceae; genus Triticum; species Triticum dicoccoides. The sequence goes on along the minus strand of NC_041381.1, from coordinate 608,450,605 downwards.
GTCTTCACCGCAAGCAGCCCCTTGCCTCCCTTCCCGGCCATCTCCCTTCGCAGCAGAGCCCCCTGCATGCACACCCAATGAAACCATCAACAAAACCAAGCAAGCAAAAGAGATTTCAAGCGAGAACGCCGGGGATCCCATGCCTCACCTGGCTTCCTCTCGCCTCTCTTGGTCTTACAAGCGACAAAACCGGCCACTGGCGGGCAGGGCGGGAGGCGCCAAAGTTGAGGAAGAAACCCCGCTAAACACCACATTTCCGTCACCTGCATGCGTGAGGAAACCCAATCAAGGAACCATGCCGTATCCATGTTATAAAACAAAAAAGGAAAACAACATGAAACAGTACAGAGTTCTGCTGTAGATTGTGAAATGTTTTCTTCTCAAATTTCCAATTTTGTAGATTGTGAATTGTTTAATCTAACTATCATGCTGACATATGATTGATTTTGGACTTTGCAATATTTAGTGAATGAAACTGTGAACTGTTTAGCATTATCCTTTGTAGATAAAAACATAATTAGATTGTTGTTGTGCAAAGATTGTTCATGTGCAGAGCTCTAAAAATACAAAAAGAAAATGCAGATTATTGTGCAGAGCAATAAGGACGCACATCTGGACTGGTAATCCCATTAAAACTTTATTCTCTAGGAATGGAATTGAAACGTGAACTGTGCAGCTACTCCGAAACTGCAAAGGCTATTATTGTGCAGAGCTCTGAAAATACAAAAAGAAATGCAGATTGTTTCTTTCGGAGCCTGCTCTGTTCCATGCAATGCATCCTGCAGAAATTAGGAAAAGAAAACGTACAACAGCCTCGGCTACTACATGTAGGGCAGATTTCTGCCACACAAGCAAACACATACGATCAACAAACCAATTATGCAGTCAGCCCTTTGCTTATACAGCACCACAAACCAAACTTGAAAGCACTTCAACAGTAAATCAAACCTGTTACTGATGCTAGTAATAAGAAGATGGACAGATGTGTATATATACCGGTGTTGACGGGGCCAAGGGTGGCCTGCTTGTAGAGGCTGTAGAGGCAGAGCTTCTCCTGGGAGTGCTCCTTCTTCTCCTAGGTGTGCTCCTCCTACAACAGCAGCAACAGCAGGTCAAGAACAACAATAGAGTCATATGAGCTGCTGGGTTCATAGCATCAGTTTGACACCAACAACAGCAGAGATTAGAGTCATATGACAACGAAAACAACAACAAAAGTAGTTTGACAGTAGCAGCAGCAGAAATAGTTTCAAGTAGTCTTTTCTGATGGATGTAAAACTTGAGAATCTAGTATACCATAGTAGAACTAATTTTCATATGCAGCATAATTTCAACCACCCAACTTAATTCTAGCCCTTCATTCTGAAGGATCTACTCCTGAACCATGCAGAACAAACAACAACAAAAAATAACAGCATTTCGAATAGTATAAACAGAGAGCAGCCATGCCAATAAACTAATAATAAAATTTTGTGATAGATAAGAGAAAAACGGGACTGCAACACAGAATCGACAACAGCTGCTACATCTAATTTAAATAAGACTAGATCTACAACATATTTTCAATCATAAGGTGGCATCCTAACTTAAATTGACAAGCCATCCTAACTTAATTGACAAGCCATCCATTCCTAAGGATCTAATTTGAGAATCTGACATAGAACAATCTCATAAACTGGGGACTACAGCATGCCAAACAACAGAGAACACACATGCAGATATGAACCAATAATAAATCTGTAATTAATCTCATAGACAGGGCACTGCATGATGGATTCGGCAACAACCACATCTGATTATTCAGAACAAATCATATCAGATCGTGCGTGTAAGAACAGAACAGGGACCGCACGCAACCACGGAGATCTCATCTAACAGACGACGCATGATACACAGCGGGTCGGGAGGGAGGGAGGGTGGCATGTACCGAAGACGGTGTTGGTGGGGTTCATGGCGACCTGGTTCTTGGTGGCGTTGCCGATGAGGCGCTCGGTGTCGGTGAAGGCGACGTAGGAGGGCGTGGTACGGTTGCCCTGGTCGTTGGCGATGATCTCAACCCGGTCATGCTGCCACACGCCGACGCAGGGGAGGAAGAGGCCATCTCGCCCATGGCATCCTAGATCTGGGAGGGATAGAACACGAGGTGAGGAAGTGAGGGAGGGATGTGAGGAGGAGGAGATGGAGTGGAGGGACGCACCTGAGTCGCCGGGGTGGGGGTCGCTGGGGAGACGACGTGGAAGGACAGCCACCACGGACACGCCCCCACGACGGGGTGGTGGGTTGGTGTGGGGTTCCGGAGCGGGGAGGAGGAGGAGGCGGCCATGGTGGACAGTACGGGGTGCGGGGGCGGCGGGGTTGTGTCGATTGGATTTGGGGGATCGAGGCAGGAGGTAGAGGGCGGAGGGTAGGGAGAGATGGTGAGGAGAGGGACAAGGTGGGCGGTGGGTGAGGAGGACGAC
>NC_041381.1:608403897-608447539 GCF_002162155.2 Triticum dicoccoides | reverse complement strand
TAGGGTTTCGTGTTAGGTGTGGAAGGGTTGAGGACAGCCGTTGGATCCACGAGCATCCGACGACGTATGATGCACGATCCGCGTGAAACGTCTATAGACCAATAAGAATGCAGTATGATGCTATGACCATCTAAATTGGTCATAGTTGTCTAATAATAATATGTTAAAATCATGTCAGCTATTTTGTGACCTGAGAAATTCAAAAAGAAAATAAAAAACCTTCTCATTGTGTCACCAAAATGTGAACAGGTTTTCAGAAAAAATAACAAACATGAAAAAATATAAATATCTTCAAAAAGGTGTATTGAGAAATGAGTTTTCTTGCAAAAATAAACATTTTTCATTTTTCGAGAGCTCAAAATGAGTTTTTTTGTGAAGGACCTACCATATATTTGTTGCAAAATTGGACCAAATCATTTTTCTAAAATACTAGTCCATATTTAATGCACAATTGACAAAATGGTTGGGTGTGAAAAGTTTTGATCCACCTCTGGTGTAAAAGAGAAATTCCCGCCGATTCAGCTGGAAACGGGTCAAATTTGAACTGTAGTTGCCTCGTAGTTTGCTATTTATTTTTTCAAAAAATCATTTCTAGGTACATAAGTATCTATTTAATCAGAGAAACACCAAAAAAATTCCAAGATTCAACCACTAGCTAGGAACGGTCATTCCCGCCGTTTTGACCGCATTTTGAAACGGGCATAAAAAATTCAAAAAAAATCAAAAAAAATGGGAAACCTTCGCATTGTGTCATTATATGTGGCCAAGTTCCCAGGAAAAATAACAAACTTGTAATACCGCAATTATTATAAAAAAGTGTTCTCAGAAACGAGCTATCAAGCGTGAAGATTCACGGCTTTCAAGCCAAATGATCAATCTTATGGCCACATTCATGGCATAGTTTGTTCAAATGATCTCATATTGTGCACAAGGGTGCATATTAGAATGGCAAACAATGTTGCCTAAGGAAGTTTTCATTTTCTTTGGACGAAAAAACCATTTTTCATTTTCCGAGTGCCCGAAAGGAGGTGTTTTTTTGTGAAGGAACTACCAAATAATTGTTGCAAAATTGGACCAAATCATTTTTCTAAAATACTAGGACATATTTAATGCACAATTGACCAAATGGTTGGGTGAAAAAAGTTTTGATCCACCTCTCGTGAAAAAGACAAATTGCCGCCGATTCAGTTGGAAGCGGGTCAAATTTGAACTGCAGCTGCCTCACAGTTTGCTATTTATTTTTTCCAAAAATCATTTCTTAGTTACATAAGTATCTATTTAATCATAGAAACACCAAAAAAATTCCAAGATTCAACCACTAGCTAGGAACGGTCATTCCCGCCGTTTTGACCGCATTTTGAAACGGGCATAAAAAATTCAAAAAAAATCAAAAAATTGGAAAACCTTCGAATTGTGTCATTATATGTGACCAAGTTTCTAGGAAAAATAATAAACTTGTAATACGGTAATTATTTTAAAAAAGTGTTCTCAGAAATGAGCTATCAAGTGTGAAGATTCATGGCTTTCAAGCCAAATGATCAATCTTATGGCCACATTCATGGCATAGTTTGTTCAAATGATCTCATATTGTGCACAAGGGTGCATATTGGAATAGCAAACAATGTTGCCTAAGGAAGTTTTCATTTCCGTTGGACGAAAAAACCATTTTCCATTTTTCGAGTGCCCGAAAGGAGGTTTTTTTGTGAAGGAACTACCAAATAATTGTTGCAAAATTGGACGAAATCATTTTTATAAAATACTAGGCCATATTTAATGCACAATTGACAAAATGGTCTGGTGTAAAAAGTTTGATCCACCTCTGGTGAAAAAGACAAATTTCTGCCGATTCAGTTGGAAGCGGGTCAAATTTGAACTGCAGCTGCCTCACAGTTTGCTATTTATTTTTTTCCAAAAATCATTTCTAGTTACATAAGGACCTATTTAATCATAAATACATGGTTTGGTGGCAATACGTCGAGGTTTGGGCGGTGGCCGAGGGCCCCAACTCTAGAGCGCGTAAACTCGCATGCCGCGCTCGTGGTCACCGCGTGACCGTGGCGTTGCCATGTGTTCTGGGCGGCCTAGGCATGTCTAGTGGGTTGGGCACTCCCTAGGTTGGTGCTAGGAAGAAAATTACAACATAAGATTCTCACGAGGAGACCAATCGGTGCTCAAACATGAATTAGCAGCCAAGTGTTTGATTAGCGGTACGGGAAATGTACATGGCTAATGGGCGTGAGTTTTGGCTGAGGATGATCAGTTACTAAGAAGACCGTTTTCACAAATTTTCAGCTCAAAAGGAGGAGCCTAGGTGGTACTTGCTTTGCAAACCACCACACTGGACATAAATACGAATGTTGAAGCTCGGCTCAAAATAATGAATGGATTGAGCTGGCATTTGGTGGAGGATGGTTATTTGGGCATAGGAAAGCACTGTAGAAAATGGATACTATTTGGACATGCCAAAGTGGTACTTCCTTCACAAACTGTTACTCTGAACAGAATAGGAAAATGAATATTTTTGAATTATTTTTGAACTAGGCAAGGAAGGTTTTTACATATTTGACAAAGATATGACCTAAAGAATTTATGAGATTTTTTTGGGAATTTTGGAAATGACAGAAATATAGGTTGCTTCACAACCTAGGGCAAAAACTGCCACATGGACATGACACATAGGCAAAACTGATGAGGTGGCGCCTAGTCATAGCAACCCACTACAATTTACAAGGCTATGACCATCTATATTGGTCGTTAACAACTAGAAATAAGGCAGCGGACTAGCGCTGTTAGCTTTATGACCATTTCATGTAAGGAAATTATGACCTTTCTGACCAAAATGGTCGCAATGGTTTAGGGTTTGGAGCCCCTCGAACAGCTTTTGATCAATTGGTCTCAAATGGTCATAAATCTATGACCAATTCTTCCAGGGTCACTGACAGAAGGTCATAAGTTGACATATTTCTTGTAGTGAAGGAAGGGGATCTGGAGCAAGACGAAGGACAGCAATGAAGGCAAGCCTTGCCCGCACCAGCCTTTTTGTCAGTCGGGCAGTTGCCGAGGCGGCGTGGGGACGCGGAGACGCCCACGTCCAATCAGTCGCCACGCTTCGGCCAAGGCCGCATGCTTTGGGGGCCCGCGGCGCTTCGCACTTACCCATTTGGCTTCGCTGCTAAGCCAAGTCCGATCGCGCCTTGGGCCTGGGGGCTACTGTCGGCATTCTGGGAACGGGGGTTGATACTTCTCCAACGTATCTATAATTTATGAAGCATTCATGCTATTTTATTATCGGTTTTGAATGATTACAGGCTTTATTATACACTTTTATATTACTTTTGGGACTAACCTACAAACCGGAGGCCCAACCCATATTGCTATTTTATTGCCTATTTCAATATTTCAAAGAAAAGGAATATCAAACGGAGTCCAAATGGAATGAAACCTTTGGGAGCATGATTTTTGGGAAGAATATGATCCGGGAGACTTGGAGTTCACGTCAGAAGAGCCTCGAGGAGGCCAGGAGATAGGAGGGCGCCCCCCTACTAGGCACGCCCCCTGTCTCCTGGGCCCCTCGAGCACCCCCCGACCGACTTCTTTCACCTATATGATCCCATATACCCTAAAAACATCGACAACGAAGATAGATCGGGAGTTCCGCCGCCGCAAGCCTCTGTAGCCACCAAAAACCTCTCGGGAGCCCGTTCCGGCACCCTGCCAGAGGGGGAACCCATCACCGGTGGCCATCTTCATCATCCCGGCGCTATCCATGACGAGGAGGGAGTAGTTCACCCTCGGGGCTGAGGGTATGTACCAGTAGCTATGTGTTTGATCTCTCTCTCTCTCTCTCTCTCGTGTTCTCTCTCGTGTTCCCTCTATGGCACGATCTTGATGTATCGCAAGCTTTGCTATTATAGTTGGATCTTATGATATTTCTCCCCCTCTACTCTCTTGTAATGGATTGAGTTTTCCCTTTGAAGTTATCTTGTCAGATTGAGTCTTTAAGGATTTGAGAACACTTGATGTATGTCTTGCCGTGCTTATCTGTGGTGACAATGGGCTATTCACGTGATCCACTTGATGTATGTTTTGGTGATCAACTTGCCGGTTCCGCCAATGAACCTATACATAGGGGTTGGCACATGTTTTCGTCTTGACTCTCCGGTAGAAACTTTGGGGCACTCTTTGAAGTACTTTGTGTTGGTTGAATAGATGAATCTGAGATTGTGTGATGCATATCGTATAATCATGTGCACGGATACTTGAGGTGACAATGGAGTATCTAGGTGACATTAGGGTTTTGGTTGATTTGTGTCTTAAGGTGTTATTCTAGTATGAACTCTTGAATAGATTGATCCGAAAGAATAACTTTGAGGTGGTTTCGTACCCTACCATAATCTCTTCGTTTGTTCTCCGCTATTAGTGGCTTTGGACTGACTCTTTTTTGCATGTTGAGGGATAGTTATATGATCCAATTATGTTATTATTGTTGAGAGAACTTGCACTAGTGAAAGTATGAACCTTAGGCCTTGTTTCCTAGCATTGCAATACCGTTTACGCTCACTTTTACTTCTTCTTACCTTGCTGTTTTTATAATTTCAGATTACAAATACTCATATCTACCATCCATATTGCACTTGTATTACCATCTCTTCGCCGAACTAGTGCACCTATACAATTTACCATTGTATTGGGTGTGTTGGGGACACAAGAGACTCTTTGTTATTTGGTTGCAGGGTTGTTTGAGAGAGACCATCTTCATCCTACGCCTCCCACGGATTGATAAACCTTAGGTCATCCACTTGAGGGAAATTTGCTACTGTCCTACAAACCTCTGCACTTGGAGGCTTAACAACGTCTACAAGAAGAAGGTTGTGTAGTAGACATCAAGCTCTTTTCTGGTGCCGTTGCCGGGGAGGTGAGTGCTTGAAGGTATATCTTTAGATCTTGCAATCGAATATTTTTGTTTCTTGTTTTATCACTAGTTTAGTCTATAAAAGAAAACTACAGAAAAATGGAATTGAGTTTGTCTCATACGCTTCATCTTTTTAATATCTTTCGTGAGAATGATGGTAAGGAAAATTGTGCTCAAGTGCTAGAAGAAGAAATCTATAAAATGTTTGGCACAAAATATGTGAATGATGAGCATGATTGCAATGTTGTTAGTATGAATTCTTTGAATACCCATGATGCTAATGATATGCAAAGCCACAAGCTTGGGGATGCTATGTTTGATGAATATGATATTTTTTGTCCCCCAAGTTTTGATGAGAAAATTTATTATGATGATAGCATGCCTCCTATTTATGATGATTATATTGATGAAAGTGGGTTTGGAAGAGTGTCAACTTTAGGTAGTATTTATCCCACTATTTTGGAGGATATTGAATCTTATTGTGATGAATATGAAAGTGGATTTGGAAGAGTGTCAACTTTATTTAGTGATGATTTCACTATTTCGGAAGAGGTTCCAATTGATTATGAGAACAAAGTTGCTATCTATGATGATTATTGTGACGACTTGTATGCTATTAAGAATAATGATAACCATGAAACTTGTCATCATGATTTTAGTTTTCAGTTGGATTATGCCTCACATGATAGTTATTTTCTTGAGTTTGCTCCCACTACTATTGATGAGAAGAATTTTGCTTATGTGGAGAGTAGTAAATTTTCTATGCAAGTAGATCATGAAAAGAATGCTTTAGGTGCTGGTTATATTGTTGAATTAATTCATGATGCTACTTAAAATTATTATGAGCAAGGAATATATGTGTGTAGGAATTGCAATAATATCAAGTTTCCTCTCTATGTGCTTAAAATTTTGAAGTTATTCTTGTTTTGCCTTCCTATGCTAGTTGATTATTGTTCCCATAAGTTGTTTTCTCACAAAATCCCTATGCATAGGAAGTGGGTTAGACTTAAATATGCTAGTCTTATGCTTCATGATGCTCCCGTTATGTTTCAATTCTTATCTTTTATGTGAGCATCATTGTCATCATCATGCCTAGCTAGAAAGGCATTAAAGAAAAGCGCTTGTTGGGAGGCAACCCAATTTATTTTTGTTCCTTGCTTTTTGTTCCTGTTTAGTAATAAATGATTCATCTAGCCTCTGGTTAGATGTGGTTTCATGTTGTAACTAGTGTTTGTGCTAAGTAGAACCTTTGGGTGAAGTCTTTGTGATCTTGCTGTAAAAAACAGAAACTTTAGCACTCACGAAAATAGCTGCCATTTTTTATTGAAGAGTGATTTTAGGTTTATTATTTTTGCATATGATTAATAGACAAATTTCTCAGGTCCACCAATTTATTTCATAATTTTTGGAGTTCCAGAAGTATACGTTTGATATAGATTACTACAGACTGTTCTGTTTTTGACAGATTCTGTTTTCATTGTGTTGTTTGCTTATTTTGATGAATCTATGAGTAGTATCGGAGGGTATGAAGCATAGATAAGTTTGAATACAGTAGATATTACACCAATATGAATAAAGAATGAGTTCATTACAGTACCTAAAAGTGGTGGTTTGTTTTCTTTTACTAACTGAGCTTACGAGTTTTGTGTTAAGTTTTGTGTGGTTGAAGTTTTCAAGTTTTGGGTAAAGATTCGATGGACTATGGAATAAGGAGTGGCAAGAGCCTAAGATTGGGGATGCCAAAGGCACCCCAAGGTAATATTCAAGGACAACCAAGCAACTAAGCTTGGGGATGCCCCGAAAGGCATCCCCTCTTTCGTCTTCGTTCATCAGTAACTTTACTTGGAGCTATATTTTTATTCACCACATGATATGTGTTTTGCTTGGAGCGTCAATTTCTTTTGTTAGTATTTTCTTGCTGTTATTTGGAATAATGTTTTACTTCTATATTTTCAATAAAAATGTCAAGGATAGCCTTTACCATGCTTATTTTGCTAGTATACATGTTGCTGTTTGAAAACACAAAGTTTACTGCTGTTGCAAAAATTCCCTAGAAAAGTCAGAGAGTGATATAATGTTGAATAATTTTTCATATTGAGCTCTGATAAATCTTATACAGCTTAGTATTTTTCTTATAATTTTTGGAGTTAGGGAAGTATGATGAATCTTGCATTCTTTACAGACTATACCGTTTTGGCAGATTGCTATTATGTTTGCATTGTTTGCATATGCTTGCTTTTTAATGATTCTATTTTAGGATAGGAGTATTAAATATGCAGACATTTAGTATGCAATGTTGAATAATAATCTTAGTGATTTGTTATAGTAGAAAATGATAAGGTTTTTCATGATTTATACTAACTTATCTCATGAGTTCTTGTTGAGTTTGTTGTGGATGAAGTTTTTGAGATTTAGTAAACCAACATATAAAAGGAATTAAGGAGACACAAAAGCTCAAGCTTGGGGATGCCCAAGGCACCCCAAGATAATATTTCAAGAAGTCTCAAGCATCTAAGCTTGGGGATGCCCCGGTAGGCATCCCACCTTTCCTCTTCAACAATTAACGGTTAGTATCGGTTGAACCTAAGTTTTTGCTTCTTCACATGAGTTGTGCTATCCTTGCAATGCCATTTTGTTTTGTTTTGCTTGCTGCTTGAATAAAATACCAAGATCTGAAATTATTAAAAGAGATAGAATCTTCATATAGCTACATAATTATTTAGCTACTCATTGATCTTCACTTATATCTTTTTGGAGTAGTTTGTCATTTACTCGTGTGCTTCACTTATATCCTATGAGTAAATGGTTGAATGAGTTGAATGTCATAAATCTGAAAGTATATATGTTTCATATGCTTATCCCATGGGGAGTAATGACTTCACGTCTAAGAAGTAGAGGTTGTAAATTTATTGAAGGTTAGCAAGCATTGTATTGGTCACTTGAACAATTCATGAAAGAATATTGAAGGAAGAGAGATTTCACATATAAATACATTATCATGGACATCTTTTATAATTGTGAGCACTCATTAAGTATGACATGCTAAAGAGTTGATGTTGGATAGGGAAGACAATGTAATGGGTTATGTTTTCTCACATCTCAGTTAAAGTATATTGTCATGGATCATTCAAACATGTTGAGCTTGCCTTTCCCCCTCATGGTAGCCAAAAATTCCTAGCACCAAGTAGAGATACTACTTGTGCTTCCAAATATCCTTAAACCCAGTTTTGCCATGAGAGTCCACCATATCTACCTATGGATTGAGTAAGATCCTTCAAGTAAGTTGTCATCGGTGAAAGCAATAAAAATTGCTCTCTAAATATGCATGACTTATTAGTGCGGAGAAAATAAGCTTTGTACGATCTTGTTATGGAAGCAATAAAAGCGACGGACTTCATAATAAAGGTCCATATACAAGGGGCAATATAAAGTGACATTCTTTGGCATTAAGATTTTGTGTATCCAACCCTAAAAGCGCATGACAACCTCTGCTTCCCTCTGCGAAGGGCCTATCTTTTACTTTATGTCTTTTACTTTATGCAAGAGTCAAGGTGATCTTTACCTTTCGCTTTTTCATTTTTATCCTTTGGCAAGCACCTGTGTTGGAAACATCCTGATATATATATCCAATTGGATGTAAGTTAGCATGAACTATTATTGTTGACATCACCCAAAGGTGAATACGTTGGGAGAGGCAACACTATAAGCCCCTATCTTTCTCAGTGTCCGATTAAAACTCCATAACCATAAGTATTGCGTGAGTGTTAGCAATTGTAGAAGACTATACGATAGTTGAGTATGTGGAGTTTGCTAAATCAAAGCTCGGACATGGACCCTTCCTGAAAATAAGATGAATTGCAATTGTTTGATGGCTAAAAATGAAGTTTGCTAGTTTTCAAGAAAGTTTATGGTCTATGCTTTAACATGTGAATAGCTTGTTACTTGATCGTGAGAAGTTTTATGAGATGAACTACTGTTATGACATATAATGATGCTAGTAAAGGTGACTGAAATTGTCATTGATCAAACTTGTGCACCTCTAGCATTCACACTTCATAAATTCTTTCTTTTATCATTTACCTACTCGAGCACGAGCAGGAATTAAGCTTGGGGATGCTGATACGTCTCCAACGTATCTATAATTTATGAAGCATTCATGCTATTTTATTATCTGTTTTGAATGATTACGGGCTTTATTATACACTTTTATATTACTTTTGGGACTAACCTACTAACCGGAGGCCCAACCCATATTGTTGTTTTATTGCCTGTTTCAGTATTTTGAAGAAAAGGAATATCAAACGGAGTCCAAATGGAATGAAACCTTCGGGAGCATGATTTTTGGGAAGAATATGATCCGGGAGACTTGGAGTTCACGTCAGAAGAGCCTCGAGGAGGCCAGGAGATAGGAGGGCGTGCCCCCCTACTGGGCACCCCCTGTCTCCTGGGCCCCTTGAGCACCCCCCGACCGACTTCTTTCACCTATATAATCCCATATACCCTAAATACATCGACAACGAAGATAGATCGGGAGTTCCGCCGCTGCAAGCCTCTTTAGCCACCAAAAACCTCTCGAGAGCCCATCCCGGCACCCTGCCGGAGGGGGAACCCATCACCGGTGGCCAGCTTCATCATCCTGGTGCTATCCATGACGAGGAGGGAGTAGTTCACCCTCGGGGCTAAGGGTATGTACCAGTAGCTATGTGTTTGATCTCTCTCTCTCTCGTGTTCTCTCTCGTGTTCCCTCTATGGCACGATCTTGATGTATCACGAGCTTTGCTATTATAGTTGGATCTTATGATGTTTCTCCCCCTCTACTCTCTTGTAATGGATTGAGTTTTCCCTTTGAAGTTATCTTGTCAGATTGAGTCTTTAAGGATTTGAGAACACTTGATGTATGTCTTGCTGTGCTTATCTGTGGTGACAATGGGATATTCACGTGATCCACTTGATGTATGTTTTGGTGATCAACTTGCGGGTTCCGCCCATGAACCTATGCATAGGGGTTGGCACACGTTTTTGTCTTGACTCTCTGGTAGAAACTTTGGGGCACTCTTTGAAGTACTTTGTGTTGGTTGAATAGATGAATCTGAGATTGTGTGATGCATATCGTATAATTATGCCCACGGATACTTGAGGTGACAATGGAGTATCTAGGTGACATTAGGGTTTTGGTTGATTTGTGTCTTAATGTGTTATTCTAGTACGAACTCTTGAATAGATTGATCCGAAAGAATAACTTTGAGGTGGTTTCGTACCCTACCATAATCTCTTCGTTTGTTCTCCACTATTAGTGGCTTTGGACTGACTCTTTTTTGCATGTTGAGGGATAGTTATATGATCCAATTATGTTATTATTGTTGACATAACTTGCACTAGTGAAAGTATGAACCTTAGGCCTTGTTTCCTAGCATTGCAATACCGTTTACGCTCAGTTTTACCACTTGTTACCTTGTTGTTTTTATAATTTCAGATTACGAATACTCATATCTACCATCCATATTGCACTTGTATTACCATCTCTTCGCCGAACTAGTGCACCTATACAATTTACCATTGTATTGGGTGTGTTGGGGACACAAGAGACTCTTTGTTATTTGGTTGCAGGGTTGTTTGAGAGAGACCATCTTCATCCTACGCCTCCCACGGATTGATAAACCTTAGGTCATCCACTTGAGGGAAATTTGCTACTATCGTACAAACCTCTGCACTTGGAGGCCCAACAACGTCTACAAGAAGAAGGTTGTGTAGTAGACATCAGGAGTCCCCAGACTTGCCTGCCCGCGGCCAGCAACGTGGCTCCACCAGCGGCCCAGTGCGGCCCGTCTTCATCAACCAAACATTCAAGACCCTCGCAAGGGGCCAAGCCTCACAGGGCGGATGACACGAGACCTCCTCAGGAGCGGCCTCCTCAGGCAGGCTCACGAGGGAGGCAGAGAGATCAAGGCAAGGGGTACCTCGCGAGGTTCCCGTGACGCAAGCCATGACGACCAAGACCAGGCGGGCGCTAGCGCACACAGTGTACTCGTTTCCCCTTTGGTGCTAAGGGGGCAAGCGCAGGCGCGGAGTACCAAGGCATCAGGCAAAGGTTTCCATATAGGTGCAACAAGACCAAGACTAGCAGGACGGCAAGAAGGAGGTCATTGTGGAGCACAAGATGTTGGGGAACGTTGCAGAAAATGAAATTTTTCTACGCTTTCACCAAGATCAATCTATGAGTTCATCTAGCAACGAGAGAGAGGAGTGCATCTACATACCCTTGTAGATCGCAAGCGGAAGCATTCAAGAGAACGGGGTTGAGGGAGTCGTACTCGTCGTGATCCAAATCACCGGAGATCCTAGCGCCGAACGGATGACACCTCCGCGTTCAACACACGTACGGTTGAGGAAGACGTCTCCTCCTTCTTGATCCAGCAAGGGGGAAGGAGAGGTTGATGAAGATCCAGCAGCACGATGGCGTGGTGGTGGATGCAGCAGCGATCTCGGCAGGGCTTCGCCAAGCTTCTGCGAGAGGGAGAGGTGTAGCAAGGGGAGAGGGAGGCGCCAAGAGCATGGGTGCGGCTGCCCTCCCCCCTCTTTATATAGGCCCCCTAGGGGGGGGCGCCGGCCCTAGGAGATGGATCTCCAAGGGGGGGCGGCTTGCCCCCCAAGGCAAGTGGAGGCGCCCCCACACTAGGGTTTCCAACCCTAGGCGTAGGGGGGGCCCAAGGGGGGGCCCACCAGCCCACCAGGGGCTGGTTCCCCTCCCACTTCAGCCCATGGGGCCCTCCAGGATAGGTGGCCCCACCCGTTGGACCCCCAGGACCCTTCCGGTGGTCCCGGTACAATACCGGTAACCCCCGAAACTTTCCCGATGGTCGAAACTTCACTTCCTATATATAATTCTTTATCTTTGAACCATTCCGGAACTCCTCGTGACGTTCGGGATCTCATCCGGGACTCCGAACAACTTTCGGTTTACTGCATACTCATATCTTTACAACCCTAGCGTCACCGAACCTTAAGTGTGTAGACCCTACGGGTTCGGGAGACATGCAGACATGACCGAGACGCCTCTCCGGTCAATAACCAACAACGGGATCTGGATACCCATGTTGTCTCCCACATGCTCCTCGATGATCTCATCGGATGAACCACGATGTCGAGGACTCAAGCAATCCCGTATACAACTCCCTTTGTCAATCGGTACGTTACATGCCCGAGATTCGGTCGTTGGTATCCCAATACCTCGTTTAATCTCATTACCGGCAAGTCACTTTACTCGTACTGTAATGCATGATCCCATGACCAGACACTTGGTCACATTGAGCTCATTATGATGATGCATTACCGAGTGGGCCCAAAGATACCTCTCCGTCATACGGAGTGACAAATCCCAGTCTCGATTCGTGCCAACCCAACAGACACTTTCGGAGATACCCGTAGTGCACCTTTATAGTCACCCAGTTACGTTGTGACGTTTGGCACACCCAAAGCACTCCTAAGGTATCCGGGAGTTGCACAATCTCATGGTCTAAGGAAATGATACTTGACATTTGGAAAAGCTCTAGCTAAACGAACTACACGATCTTTGAGCTATGCTTAGGATTGGGTCTTGTCCATCACATCATTCTCCTAATGATGTGATCCCATTATCAATGACATCCAATGCCCATAGTCAGGAAACCATGACTATCTGTTGATCAACAAGCTAGTCAACTAGAGGCTCACTAGGGACATGTTGTGGTCTATGTATTCACACGTGTATTACGATTTCCGGATAACACAATTATAACATGAATAACAGACAATTATCATGAACAAAGAAATATAATAAGAACCATTTTATTATTGCCTCTAGGGCATATTTCCAACAGTCTCCCACTTGCACTAGAGTTCAATAATCTAGTTACATTGTGATGAATCAAACACCCATGGAATTCTGGTGTTGATCATGTTTTGCTCTAGGGAGAGGATTAGTCAACGGATCTGCTACATTCAGGCCCGTGTGTACTTTACAAATATCTATGTCTCCATCTTGAACATTTTCACAAATGGAGTTGAAGCGACACTTGATGTGCCTGGTCTTCTTGTGAAACCTGGGCTCCTTGGCAAGTGCAATAGCTCCAGTGTTGTCACAGAAGAGTGCGATCGGCCCCGACGCATTGGGTATGACTCCTAGGTCGGTGATGAACTCCTTCACCCAGATTGCTTCATGCGCTGCCTTCGAGGCTGCCATGTACTCTGCTTCACATGTAGATCCCGCCATGACGCTTTGCTTGCAACTGCACCAGCTCACTGCCCCACCATTCAAAATATACACATATCCAGTTTGTGACTTAGAGTCATCCAGATATGTGTCGAAGCTAGCGTCAACGTAACTCTTTACGACGAGCTCTTCATCAACTCCATACACGAGAAACATGTCCTTAGTCCTTTTCTGGTACTTCAGGATATTCTTGACCGCTGTCCAGTGTTCCTTGCCGGGATTACTTTGGTACCTTCCTACCAAACTTACGACAAGGTTTACATCAGGTCTGGTACACAGCATGGCATACATAATAGACCCTATGGCTGAGGCATAGGGGATGACACTCATCTCTTCTATATCTTCTGCCGTGGTCGGACATTAAGCCGAGCTCAATTTCACACCTTGCAACACAGGCAAGAACCCCTTCTTAGACTGATCCATATTGAACTTCTTCAATATCTTATCAAGGTATGTGCTTTGTGAAAGACCTATGAGGCGTCTCGATCTATCTCTATAGATCTTGATGCCTAATATATAAGCAGCTTCTCCAAGGTCCTTCATTGAAAAACACTTATTCAAGTAGGCCTTAATGCTGTTCAAGAGTTCTATATCATTTCCCATCAAAAGTATGTCATCTACATATAATATGAGAAATGCTACAGTGCTCCCACTCACTTTCTTGTAGACGCAGGCTTCTCCATCAGTCTGCATAAACCCAAACGCTTTGATCATCTCATCAAAGTCAATGTTCCAACTCCGAGATGCTTGCACCAGCCCATAAATGGATCGTTGGAGCTTGCATACCTTGTTAGCATTCTCAGGGTCGACAAAACCTTCCGGCTGCATCATATACAGTTCTTCCTTAAGATGACCGTTAAGGAATGCCGTTTTGACGTCCATTTGCCATATCTCATAATCATAGTATGCGGCAATTGCTAAAATGATTCGGACGGACTTTAGCTTCGCTACGGGAGAGAATGTCTCATCGTAGTCAACCCCTTGAACTTGCCGATAACCCTTAGCGACAAGTCGAGCTTTATAGATGGTAACATTAGCATCCATGTCTGTCTTCTTCTTAAAGATCCATTTGTTTTCTATCGCTCGCTGATCATCGGGCAAGTCTGTCAAAGTCCATACTTCATTTTCATACATGGATCCTATCTCGGATTGCATGGCTTCAAGCCATTTGTTGGAATCTGGGCCCGTCATTGCTTCTTCATAGTTCGAAGGTTCACCGTTGTCTAACAACATGATTTCCAGGATAGGGTTGCCATACCACTCTGGTGTGGAACGTGTCCTCGTGGACCTACGAAGTTCAGTAGTAACTTGATCCGAAGTACCTTGATCATCATCATTAACTTCCTCTTCAGTTGGTGCTGGCACCACAGGAACATCTTCCTGAGCTGCGCTACTCACCGGTTCAAGAGGTAGTACTTCATCAAGTTCTACTTTCCTCCCACTTACTTCTCTCGAGAGAAACTCTTTCTCCAGAAAGGACCCGTTCTTGGCAACAAAGATCTTGCCTTTGGATCTGAGGTAGAAGGTATACCCAATGGTTTCCTTAGGGTATCCTATGAAGACACATTTTTCTGACTTGGGTTCGAGCTTTTCAGGTTGTAGTTTCTTGACATAAGCATCGCATTCCCAAACTTTTAGAAATGACAGCTTAGGTTTCTTCCCAAACCATAATTCATACGGTGTCGTATCAACGGATTTAGACGGTGCCCTATTTAAAGTGAATGTAGCTGTCTCTAGAGCGTATCCCCAAAAAGATAGCGGTAAATCAGTAAGAGACATCATAGATCGCACCATATCCAATAAAGTGCGATTATGACGTTCGGACACACCGTTACGCTGAGGTGTTCCAGGCGGCATGAGTTGTGAAACGATTCCACATTTCCTTAAGTGTGTACCAAATTCGTGACTTAAATATTCTCCTCCACGATCTGATCGTAGGAACTTTATCTTTCGGTCATGTTGATTCTCTACTTCATTCTGAAATTCCTTGAACTTTTCGAAGGTCTCAGACTTGTGTTTCATCAAGTAGACATACCCATATCTACTCAAGTCGTCAGTGAGAGTGAGAACATAACGATATCCTCCGCAAGCCTCAACGCTCATTGGACCGCACACATCAGTATGTATGATTTCCAATAAAGTGGTTGCTCGCTCCATTGTTCCGGAGAACGGAGTCTTGGTCATTTTGCCCATGAGGCATGGTTCGCATGTGTCAAATGATTCATAATCGAGAGACTCTAAAAGTCCATCAGCATGGAGCTTCTTCATGCGCTTGACACCAATGTGACCAAGGCGGCAGTGCCACAAGTATGTGGGACTATCGTTATCAATTTTACATCTTTTGGTATTCACACTATGAATATGTGTAACATCACGTTCGAGATTCATTAAGAATAAACCATTGACCATCGGGGCATGACCATAAAACATATCTCTCATATAAATAGAACAACCATTATTCTCGGATTTAAATGAGTAGCCATCTCATATTAAACGAGATCCAGATACAATGTTCATGCTCAAACTTGTCACTAAATAACAATTATTGAGGTTTAAAACTAATCCCGTAGGTAAATGTAGAGGTAGCGTGCCGACGGCGATCACATCAACCTTGGAAACATTCCCGATGCGCATCGTCACCTCGTCCTTCGCGAGTGTCCGTTTATTACGCAGTTCCTGCTTTGAGTTACAAATATGAGCAACCGCACCGGTATCAAATACCCAGGAGCTACTACGAGTACTGGTAAGGTACACATCAATTACATGTATATCACATATACCTTTAGTGTTGCCGGCCTTCTTGTCTGCTACTTGGGGCAGTTCCGCTTCGAGTGACCACTTCCCTTGCAATAAAAGCACTCAGTCTCAGGCTTGGGTCCATTCTTTGACTTCTTCCCAGCAACTGGCTTACCGGGCGCGGCAACTCCCGTGCCGTCCTTCTTGAAGTTCTTCTTACCCTTGCCTTTCTCGAACTTAGTGGTTTTATTCACCATCAACACTTGATGTTCTTTCTTGATCTCTAGCTCCGCTAATTAAACATTGAATATACCTCAGGAATGGTCTTTTCCATCCCCTTCATATTGAAGTTCATCACAAAGCTCTTGTAGCTCGGTGGAAGCGACTTGAGGATTCTGTCAATAACCGCGTCATCTGGGAGATTAACTCCCAGTTGAGTCAAGTGGTTGTGCAACCCAGACATCTTGAGTATGTGCTCACTGACAGAACTATTTTCCTCCATCTTACAGCTAAAGAACTTGTCGGAGACTTCATATCTCTCGACCCGGGCATGAGCTTGGAAAACCATTTTCAGCTCTTCGAACATCTCATATGCTCCATGTTGCTCAAAACGCTTTTGGAGCGCCGGTTCTAAGCTATAAAGCATGCCGCACTGAACGAGGGAGTAATCATCAGCACGAGACTGCCAAGCGTTCATAACGTCTTGGTTCTCTGGGATGGGTGCTTCACCTAGCGGTGCTTCTAGGACATAATCTTTCTTGGCAGCTATGAGGATGACCCTCAGGTTCCGGACCCAGTCCGTATAGTTGCTGCCATCATCTTTCAGCTTGGTTTTCTCTAGGAACGCGTTGAAGTTGAGGGTAACGTGGGCCATTTGATCTACAAGACATATTGTAAAGATTTTTAGACTAAGTTCATGATAATTAAGTTCATCTAATCAAATTATTTAATGAACTCCCACTCAGATTAGACATCCCTCTAGTCATCTAAGTGATACATGATCCGAGTCGACTAGGCCGTGTCCGATCATCACGTGAGATGGACTAGTCATCATTGGTGAACATCTCCATGCTGATCGTATCTTCCATACGACTCATATTCGACCTTTCGGTCTCTTGTGTTCCGAGGCCATGTCTGTACATGCTAGGCTTGTCAAGTTAACCTAAGTGTTCATGCATGTGTAAATCTGTCTTACACCCCGTTGTATGTGAACGTTAAAATCTATCACACCCGATCATCACGTGGTGCTTCGAAAGAACGAACTTTCGCAACGGCGCACAGTTAGGGGGAACACTTTCTTGAAATTATTATGAGGGATCATCTTATTTACTACCATCGTTCTAACTAAACAAGATGCAAAAACATGATAAACATCACATGCAATCAAATAGTGACATGATATGGCCAATATCATATAGCTCCTTTGATCTCCATCTTCGGGGCTCCATGATCATCTTCGTCACTGGCATGACACCATGATCTCCATCATCATGATCTCCATCATCGTGTCTCCATGAAGTTGCTCGCCAACTATTACTTCTACTACTATGGCTAACGGTTTAGCAATAAAGTAAAGTAATTACATGGCGTTGAATCAATGACACGCAGGTCATACAATAATTAAGACAACTCCTATGCCTCCTGCCGATTGTCGTACTCATCGACGTGCAAGTCGTGATTCCCATTACAAGAACATGATCTCATACATCACATATATATCATTCATCATTCATCACAACTTTTGGCCATATCACATCACAAATCATATGCTGCAAAAACAAGTTAGACGTCCTCTAATTGTTGTTGCAAGTTTTACATGGCTGCAATAGGGTTCTAGTAAGAACGTTTTCTTACCTACGTTAAAGCCACAACGTGATTTGCCAACTTCTATTTACCCTTCATAAGGACCCTTTTCATCGAATCCGCTCCAACTAAAGTGGGAGAGACAGACACCCGCTAGCCACCTTATGCAACTAGTGCATGTCAGTCGGTGGAACCTGTCTCACGTAAGCGTATGTGTAAGGTCGGTCCGGGCCGCTTCATCGCAGAATACCGCTGAAGCAAAATAAGACTAGTAGTGGCAAGAAAGTTGACAACATCTACACCCACAACAAATTTGTGTTCTACTCGTGCAAAGAGAACTACGCATAGACCTAGCTCATGATGCCACTATTGGGGAACGTTGCAGAAAATGAAATTTTTCTACGCTTTCACCAAGATCAAACCATGAGTTCATCTAGCAACGAGAGAGAGGAGTGCATCTACATACCCTTGTAGATTGTGAGCGGAAGCGTTCAAGAGAACGGGGTTGAGGGAGTCGTACTCGTCGTGATCCAGATCACCGGAGATCCTAGCGCCGAACGGATGGCACCTCCGCGTTCAACACACGTACTGTTGAGGAAGACATCTCCTCCTTCTTGATCCAGCAAGGGGGAAGGAGAGGTTGATGAAGATCCAGCAGCACGACGACGTGGTGGTGGATGCAGCAGCGATCTCGGCAGGGCTTCGCCAAGCTTCTGCGAGAAGGATAGGTGTAGCAAGGGGAGAGGGAGGAGCCAAGAGCATGGGTGCGGCTGCCCTCCCTCCCCCCTCTTTATATAGGCCCCCTAGGGGGGGGGCGCCGGCCCTAGGAGATGGGATCTCCAAGGGGGGCGGCGGCCAAGGGGGTGGCTTGCCCCCAAGGCAAGTGGAGGCGCCCCCACCCTAGGGTTTCCAACCCTAGGCGCAGAGGGGGGCGCACCAGCCCACCAGGGGCTGGTTCCCCTCCCAATTCAGCCCATGGGTCTCTCCGGGATAGGTGGCCCCACCCGGTGGACCCCCGGGACCCTTCCGGTGGTCCCGGTACAATACCGGTAACCCCCGAAACTTTCCCGATGGCCGAAACTTCACTTCCTATATATAATTCTTTATCTCCGGACCATTCCGGAACTCCTCGTGACGTCCAGGATCTCATCCGAGACTCCGAACAACTTTCGGTTTACTGCATACTCATATCTTTACAACCCTAGCGTCACCGAACCTTAAGTGTGTAGACCCTACGGGTTCGGGAGACATGCAGACATGACCGAGACGCCTCTCCGGTCAATAACCAACAGCGGGATCTGGATACCCATGTTGGCTCCCACATGCTCCTCGATGATCTCATCGGATGAACCACGATGTCGAGGACTCAAGTAATCCCGTATACAATTCCCTTTGTCAATCGGTACGTTACATGCCCGAGATTCGATCGTCGATATCCCAATACCTCGTTGAATCTCGTTACCGGCAAGTCACTTTACTCGTACCGTAATGCATGATCCCGTGACCAGACACTTGGTCACATTGAGCTCATTATGATGATGCATTACCGAGTGGGCCCAGAGATACCTCTCCGTCATACAGAGTGACAAATCCCAGTCTCGATTCGTGCCAACCCAACA
This sequence comes from Triticum dicoccoides, assembly GCF_002162155.2. NCBI lineage: Eukaryota > Viridiplantae > Streptophyta > Magnoliopsida > Poales > Poaceae > Triticum > Triticum dicoccoides. Next base: position 608,428,221 of record NC_041381.1, on the reverse strand, counting down.
GACACTTTCGGAGATACCCGTAGTGCACCTTTATAGTCACCCAGTTACGTTGTGACGTTTGGCACACCCAAAGCACTCCTACGATATCCGGGAGTTGCACAATCTCATGGTCTAAGGAAATGATACTTGACATTTGGAAAAGCTCTAGCTAAACGAACTACACGATCTTTGAGCTATGCTTAGGATTGGGTCTTGTCCATCACATCATTCTCCTAATGATGTGATCCTGTTATCAATGACATCCAATGCCCATAGTCAGGAAACCATGACTATCTCTTGATCAACGAGCTAGTCAACTAGAGGCTCACTAGGGACATGTTGTGGTCTATGTATTCACACGTGTATTACGATTTCCGGATAACACAATTATAGCATGAATAACAGACAATTATCATGAACAAAGAAATATAATAATAACCATTTTATTATTGCCTCTAGGGCATATTTCCAACACAAGACAACTTCTTCACCAGAGCCTTTGACAAGCGAAGACCACCTTTAGTCAGGATAGCTTGTACTAGATGTCCCCTTTCAATCCCTTCCCGCTCAATATTTGGGAAGAGGGCCAGTGCCTCTATAAATAGGACTAGCCACCACCATAGAGGGGACGGATCCATTCGGACCAGAACCACCCACCGAGCACAAGAACACCTCGCCTCAGGAGGCTGTTCTTCCCCTTGTACTGTTCATCATCAGCCCAAGAGGCAATCCACCACCACCACATTGGAGTAGGGTATTAAGCCACAATGGTGGCCTGAAACCAGTATAAACCTTGTGTCTCTTGTGCTATGATTTCGTCTAGCTAAGCTTAGAGATCGCGGCGAGGCTGGGGCGAGATTCGGTAGGGGGAAATCTTCGTGCGCACCCCAGTGTTCGAACCTCAAGGGTTTTGCTGAAACCCGATATCCGACAAATGGGCAGACATCTCAAATATCAAGCAACTAGTAAACATATACCCCACCTTGTATTTTCGGTTTAAACATGTCTCTTCCGCTTAGCATCTGTCATGTTTTGCACTGGACAATTTGATACAGTCATGTTTTGCCCTGGACAATTTCATACTGAATTGATTTGCTGGTTCAGAGCAGAAATATAGCGCCCATTCTTCATCAGACCAAGGATATCCATGTTCGCAGTGATGGAAGAGGTGAAATCGATACAACCGAAATTGAGAATCCAATCATTGAATTTTGTCCTGCACCTCCAATGTAGGTCCACCCTGCCAATAAATTCACATGCAAACCACTAGTATTACTATCTAATGGCAGTACAAAAAGAGTAGCAAGATAGTAGCAGGCCATGTACCTTTGTAATGAACATCTCATAGTGCCACCTGTCGGTGTTCTGGGAACGGGGGTACCCAGACTTGCCTGCCTGCGGCGTGGCTCAAGGGGTGGCCCATTACGGCCCATCTTCATCAACACGAGCTCAAGACCCTCGCGAGGGGCCAAGCCTCGTGGGGCGAACGACAGGAAGCTTCCTCAGGCACGGCCTCATCAGGCTGGCTCGCGAGGAGGCGGAGAGATCAAGGCGGGGTACCTCACGAGGTGCCCATGACGCAAGCCATGACGACCAAAGCCAGGCGGGCGCCGGCCTGCGCAGAGTCCTTGTTTCCTCTTTGGTGCAAAGGGAGCAAGCGCAGGCAAGAGTATCAAGCAAAGGCAACCATTTCGGTGCAACAAGACCAAGACCAGCAGAACGGCAGGATGGAGGTCATCGTGGAGCCCAAGCCGGCGTCACCACCAGAGCCTTTGGCAGGCGAGGGCCGACTTTAGTCAGGATAAGTGTACTAGATGTTCCCTTTCAAAATGGCCAATTGTTGGCGCCCTTCCCGCTCAATATTTGGGAAGAGGCCCAGGGCCTCCGCCTATAAATAGGACTAGCCACCCCCCAAGGTAGAGGCATCTGGAGATCGATCAGAGAGATCGAGCAGTAGAACCCTAGCCAGAACCACCAACACAAGAACACCCCCCGCGAGGGAGTTCTTCCTTGTATTGTTCATCATCAGCCCCTGAGGCAATCCACCACACCACAAACTAGAGTAGGGTATTACACCACAATGGTGGACCGAACTAGTATAAACCTCGTGTCCCTTGTGTTGTTCTTCGTGTAGTTTAGATCCTTGCGAGGCGACGAGACGCAGGTAGGTAGGAGGTGCGATCTCCGCGTGCACCCCAGAGTTCGAACCTAGAGGGTCTGCCGGAACCCGAAATCCGACATTTGGCACGCCAGGTAGGGGTGCACCAGAATCCGCCTTCCACCGCCTTGTTTTTTGCCGCCACTCGCATCCATGTCAGATGCTCGTCGAGCCCGCGTCGAGCGCCGGGCCGCCCTCGCCACTCGCCTCGCCCAGACGGCCCCCATCGGCGGGTGCCGCTGTCGTTCCCCGTCGCCTGCCGTCAACGCCGCCATCGGCCCGGCGGGGAACGAGCAGCAGGCGTCATCTCTACATCCTTCGGCGCGGCGAGAAGGCTGCACCGCGACCCCGTCGCTGACTCCAGCCGTTTCCTCATCCCATGCCCGTCGCGCTCCTGCGGACGCGCACGCCGTGCTACTCCTGGCGCGGGAACTCCTGCACTACCGTCCCGTCGACGACCTCTATGACGAGTGGCTCGCCTGCATCACCGAGCTCGTCAGCGCCGCTGGGGGCTCCCCTGCTTCATCCCTCTCGCTGCACCGCGCCCCGCCTTGCGCGGGCGAGGAAGCTCCGGGGGCGCCTCAGCCGCCTCCCCCTCAAGAAGGCACCTTGGCCCCAAGGCGCGTGGCCTCTAGACGGAACCCACTCCGTCCGGCAATAGCGCAGCAAGAGAAGAGCTGCCAAGAGATCCCTCGTCCCCAAGAAGCTGCCCGGGCGCTCCCCGTGCCGGCCCGTCACGACCACGCTCCTGCTCTAGCGCGCCAAGACCCCGCACTGCTCCTGGCGGGAGCGCACGGAAACTTCCAAGATCAAGCCCTCCGTCACCCGAGGCCTCCCGTGGCCACTGCAGGCTGCCGCGCCTTCACCGCCGAGCTGCACGGCGTGGCCTGGCCGGGCAAGTTCAAGCCAAATTTGCCCCCACGCTACAACGGCATGGCCGACCCTGTTGAGTTCCTCCAGCTCTATGAGCTGGGCATCGAAGCTGCCAACGGGGATGAGAAGGTCATGGCGAACTGGTTCCCCATGGAGCTCAAGGACGGCGCCCGCACCTGGCTCCTGAACCTGGCTCCTAGCACGATTTCCTCCTGGGACGAGATGCGCACCCGATTCATCGCCAATTTCCAAGGCACACGCGACCGGCCCCCGGCCATGAGCGACTTGTGCCGCATCAAGCAGCAGCCAGGAGAGACCCTGCAGAAGTTCATCCAGCGTTTCAACAATGTTCGCCTCAAGATCCCCAGGGTGTCTGAGGAGGCCATCATCTCAGCCTTCTCCGACGGTGTGCATGACGTCAAGATGAAAGAAGAGCTTGCGATCCATGAAGACCTGTGCACCTCCCTTGAGCTGTTCAACTTGGCAACCAAGTGCGCTAGCACTGAGGAAGGACACCTTTCCCTCCTCGACCTGCGAGCTGCCGACCCAGAAGAGAAGAAGCCCAAGGTCAAGGACGTGAAGCGCAAGGGGGCGACCGTGCTCGCAGCGGAACCGGACACCAAGCGGGGAAGGGATCAGCCTGAGTCATCCAAGGGCAGCCGATACTGCGTGTACCATGACCTCCACACCCACAACACCAATGAATGCCAAGAGCTCCGGGCCGTGCGGGACATGCGCGCCAGCCAACGCCCCGAGCGCAATGACCGGGGCTATGGCCGAGGAGGAGGAAGAGGTGGAGGACGATGGGAAGACCGTGGCCCTCGCCAAGGGTGGCGCAACCGACCTCGCGAGGACCGCTAGCAGGACCAACCTCGCGAGGGAGGCTAGAGGGATCAGCCCCGCGAGGATCGTCCGCAAGGCAACGCGGGCCTCCCTCCTCTACCACCACAGCCAAGAAGGAACGAAGACCATCATCAGGATGAGGGGGCTGGGGGCTTCCAGGAGCCGCGCGCAATCGCTTGCATCTTGGGCGGAGCTCAAGCCCCAGCCTCTCAGCGCATCTTCAAGCAGTTTGCTCGCGAAGTGAATGCAGTCCTCCCCAAGCTCGAAGCCACGCGCCCCCTCAGGTGGTCAGCATGCGCCATCACTTTTAGCTCAGCGGATCAGCTCAAGTGCGCAACCACAGCCGGAGTCCTCCCGATGCTTTGCTCCCCGATCATCAGCAATGTGCAAGTCACCAGGACCCTCATTGATGGCGGGGCAGGGCTCAATGTCCTGTCCGTCGAGACATTCAACAATCTCCAAGTGCCATACAACCAGCTTCAGCCAACCAAGCCTTTCTCAGGAGTCACTGATGGTTCCATCATCCCGATAGGGCAGGTCCGCCTTCCTGTCACCTTCCGGAAGCGCGACAACTACCGCACTGAGCTCATTGACTTCGAGGTCGCACACATCCGCCTGCCGTACAATGCCATCCTCGGGTACCCAGCTCTGGCCAAGTTCATGGCCATGACTCATCATGGTTACAATGTCCTCAAGATGCCAGGAAGCGGTGGAGTCATCACAGTGCCCTGTGAAGAGAGAGACGCAGTGTGTTCCTTGGAGGCGTGTTTCAAAGCACGTTTCCCTCAGACAGGAGCGAGGCAAGGAGGGCCAAACCCTCAGGAGTTCGTCAGCGAAATCGTTCAGGAGCTGCTGGAATCAAGAGTCATAAGTGGCAGCCGCCGCTTACCCGCTGTAGCTCCCCATCCGAGCGAGGATGGTGGGCTGCGCGTCTGCATCGACATACCAGGGCTCAACCGAGCCGCCTCTCAGGAGCGCCTCTGGCCCTCACATGTGGGACGCTGTGAAGGTCCACCCCACAACTATGTTCGCGTGCCTTACGACTTGCCGAACGCGGCTGCTGTGCACCAGCGCCTCATGAGGAGCATCCTGGTGGCCCAGGCGGCCAGGCGTTCCGCAGTCCTGGCAGAGATGGAGATGGTCCGAGAGGAGCCACCAGCGCCTCCGGAGCCTACCGAGGCTCCTGGGCCTGGGGGCTCATGAAGATTGGCTTCCACAGCACACGACGTCGCTACTTTAGCATCCCTTCGTCTTCAACACCATCAGGTGACAACTTTCGAGTCTCATTTCTTCAGCTGGGAGCGCCCTCAGGGCTGCATCATTCCCAGGCCGCGTGGGTCCGTCCCTGCGGCATTTATCCCTTTGGTTCATGTTTTTTAGCTTGCTTTGTTGGGGGCGCCCCTCGGGCTGCATTATCCCCAAGTTGCTCGGGCCCGACCCAGCGATATTCGCCTTTCTCTGCGCCTATCTAAATGGATTTTCTCCCTCATGATTAACGTGCTTAACCTAATCGCCCGCTCGATTGACACCAACTTGTGGAGCTGCTCCCTAACAGCACGACGCTTGCGCATGGGTCTGTCCCTGCAACGCTGATAAACCTGAGTGGCTGAGATCTGGCCGCGGCAACCCCGCACGGCGCCACCTCACCAGGCCCTCAGTACCCTCGTCACCCCTCCGGAGCAACCAGTAGCTGGCTGGCAATTGTAATGGCAACTTTCGTTTTCCTTGTGATGAGCTCACATGATCTCTTTAAGGAGCAGCGTCGGGCGAGGCCTTCACAGCGTCTCCTTCCCTCTCGTCTGCGTGAACCGCTTGCACGTTAAAGGGGGGGCGCCTGAGCATCGCGACTCATGGGCTCTTACTGGCTCTCCAGCCCTCACCTCCTGGCCTTGTCCACAGCATCGTGACCTGGCATACCAGCGACGACTGAGCTCGCTCAAGGGCCGGGACCCGAGGACGTAGAGCACGAAGGGGAGTAAAGGCAAGAGGGAGGAGGCTCGCGAGGACCTCGCCAGGCAACTCCTCAGCTGCTGACGCATGGACCTGGCACCGCGCCAAGGAGTGGCTTCAGACTCTCGAGATAAGTCATCCTCCGGAGCTACTAACCATCGCAACACCGACCTTGCACCTAATGCAGCTCCGTGTTGGCAATGTTGCGCTCCTTTCTCACCGAACGATGGCTGCTTGAGCGCTAAAGGGGACCTCCTGAGCATCGCAACTCAGGGGCTCTTACTGGACCTCGGGCCGCTCACCTCCTGGCCTTGACCACGGCATCACGACCTGGCATACCAGCGACGGCTAAAGCTTGCCTTGGGACTGGGAACTATCGGCGTAGAGCATCGAGCCCTCACGAGGTTCGAAAGGAGGAACTAAGCTAAGGCAGGACGAGCATCTCACACTGCTTCACTATAAGGATCATATTAAAAGGAACTACATGCACCTTACAAGCCCCCACGGGGTGTGTTCTTGGCTCCTCCCAGGGACAAAAAACGCGTATCCTAAGGAGTCCTAACTACAGGGACCATGACGGCAAACGCCATCATCAACAGTGGGCCGTGCAAGGCCAGCGCCAACCTCATCCGGATCAGCCGCGTCGACCGCCGGGCGCACCGGCCCTGCTTCGAGCACGGCGCGAGCTCGGGGGCTTGTAGCTGTCGTCGCTTGTCGCCGGGATCAGGAAGAGTCCGGAAGAGTCGCTAGACCCCCCGGTACGTCTGCTGCCATCAGAGGAGCCGCTAGAAGGGCGGACGGCATGCCTGGTCCTCGCCGCTCCAGAGCTTCGGCCGCTGCCTCTGGGCAGCACTCCAGACGGCGCCCATATTCATCAAAGATCTTAAAGAGCATCAAGGAGGCACCATCGTAATCCAGGAGGATCATGAGGGCCCCCTCCAATCGGCAGACCCGGGCGATCTCGCCCCAACCCTGGGTCATGAAGACCTTGCCTGGAGCGAGGACCTCGACATCTGCTTTGGTCGCAGGAGTCTGGCAGTCGGCGTGCTGCAGCCAGAGCCTGAAGGGCCCCCTTGGCGGAATCTCGAAGACGAAGGAAGGAGGAAGGTGAATCCAAGATCGAGGAGGCATGGCGGTGTGAAGCACGAGCTCACGGGAGGAGCCCTCGACGTGGACCCCGGGAGGAACGACGCGCACCGCCATGATCCGCCGACGGCGACGGTGCCTCTAGCGGTGCTGCTCGGTGCCTACGCCTTCAGGACCCTCGATCCGGGCGTACAAGGGCAATGGGAATCCAAGAGGTGGCCGCTCGAACCATGGCCTCGACACCTCCTGCCGGTCACCCCCTCTCCGCGGCGAGAAACGAGCCGTTTCTTCAGTGGAAGCGAGGAAGGACCCTCTCGGGGGGTTTTCCCCTTCTCCTCGGCAGAAAACCGTCGGATCAGTGCCATTGGCGTATGGTGGAGCAAGGGTGGAGAACAGAAGAAGAGGCTGGACTGGAGAGGCTCTCGCCGTTTCGTACATATAGTCGGAGGAGGCCAACCATCGGCCTCCACGATCACAGGTAATCATGACCCGTTTTTGCATGTAGGGACTTGTCAATTCGTGCAGTTGCCGAGGTGTCGTGGGGAAGCGGGGACGCCCACGTCCAATCAACCTCCATGTGGTGCCCAAGGCCGCAGGCTGTTGGGGCCCGTGGCGCTTCGCACTTGCCCCTTCGCTTCTCTGCTAAGCCAAGTCCAGGCGCACCTTGGGCCGGGGGCTACTGTCGCTGTTCTACGAACGGGGGTACCCGGACTTGCCTACCTGCGACCTGTGGTGTGGCTCAAGGGGTGGCCCAGTACGGCCCATCTTCATCAACACAAGCTCAAGACCCTCGCGAGGGGCCAAGCCTCGTGGGGCGGACGACAGGAAGCTTCCTCAGGCATGACCTCATCAGGCTGGCTCGCGAGGAGGCGGAGAGATCAAGGCGGGGTACCTCACGAGGTGCCCATGACGCAAGCCATGACGACCAAAGCCAGGCGGGCGCCAGGCGGGCACCGGCCTACACAGAGTCCTTGTTTCCTCTTTGGTGCAAAGGGAGCAAGCGCAGGCAAGAGTATCAAGCAAAGGCAACCATTTCGGTGCAACAAGACCAAGACCGGCAAAACGGCAGGATGGAGGTCATTGTGGAGCCCAAGCCGGCGTCACCACCAGAGCCTTTGGCAGGCGAGGACCGACTTTAGTCAGGATAAGTGTACTAGATGTTCCCCTTCAAAATGGCCAATTGTTGGCGCCCTTCCCGCTCAATATTTGGGAAGAGGCCCAGGGCCTCCGCCTATAAATAGGACTAGCCACACCCTAGGGTAGAGGCATCTGGAGATCGATCTGAGAGATCGAGCAGTAGAACCCTAGCCAGAACCACCAACACAAGAACACCACTCGCGAGGCAGTTCTTCCTTGTATTGTTCATCATCAGCCCCTGAGGCAATCCACCACACCACAAACTAGAGTAGGGTATTACACCACAATGGTGGCCCGAACTAGTATAAACCTCGTGTCCCTTGTGTTGTTCTTTGTGTAGTTTAGATCCTTGCGAGGCGACGAGACGCAAGTAGGTAGGAGGTGCGATCTCCGCGTGCACCCCAGAGTTCGAACCTAGAGGGTCTGCCGGAACCCAAAATCCGACACCACCAATTAGATATAAAGGTTTGGAAGAAAACATGCTCCTAATGTTAAACCATTTGGACTTTTTGTGCAGTTCCACTAAAATCGAGCATACCTTTTTGCATAGATATTGGAAGTGTGATTACTATAAAAGTGGCACTAGTTGAAGCATAGACTCACAAATATAAGCATTCCAATTTCTTAATGGGAAAAGGTAGCAAGACTGTTTCTAACAACCTGTTTGAAGGAATAAATAAGGCAACAAAGGCTGATGTCAGGAAGGCATATATAGTTCTTTCTGAAAGAATGATCGATTCCTGACCTTTCCTCTTCTTTTAAGCATATTGGGTGCAGTTCAACTAAAATAAAATGCCATCATCGCCTTGACAATTCAGTGACACTATACAAAAGGAAATGGCTTAGGGACTGTTTGGTTCTAGGCCTAGCATTGCCACACTTTGCCACACATTTTTGCCAAGCTTGCCTAAGGTTAGTTCATCAAAATGAAAGCCACAAGTTGGCAAGCCTAAGGGAATCTTGCCATATTTTGTGTGTGTATGCCATGTGGGGTCCAAGTGTGGCTTGCCTAAGGTGTGGCTTGAACCAAACACTCACCTAAGTTAGTCAAACTTGCCTAACTTTAGGTGTGGCAACATTTGGCAAAGTTAGTCACAAACCAAACAGCCCCTTAACATTACATCATGATGTCAGGTATGTAGTCGACAGGCATTAGAGACAAACATACAAACCTCCTCCGATAACATAATGAACATTAATTTTAACAAAGGTGTGACTAGATTTACTAGGATAATTTGAGTGAACTCTACACCCTCTGTTCCTTAATATAAGACGTTTTTGCAATTCAATTTAAAGTACCCAAACGTCTAGTATTTAGAAACATAGGTAGTAGTTTTCTTGAGCACATATCTGGGAAAGCTTGCCACACTTTATTTATGTCCATACGCTAATGCAACACCATTCGAATACTACAAATATACACTAATCCAGTGGCTAGTGCAACAGTAGAGTATTTATTTATTACAGAGTATAGTACAATGGTTTTACTGAATAGATTTCAATAAACTCTAGCACTAGAAGATTTCTATAAGAATTAACAATACAAAATGTAAAGGTAACAAGTTACAGCATTGGTATACTAGCTATGCATGAGCATTAGACCAAATACAAAAGTCTGAAGGTAACTAGCATTATTAACTAATGACAGTATAAAAAAATTGCAAACCATGTACCTTCAAGGTAAATATCATTTCGAACTCAAGGGGACCTAAAAATTGCTACCCCAATCTTGATAATCGGTCAAACATAAAAACTTGATCGAACGAATCAAGAGAACAACCAGAGGAGAAGGTGCCCACTCTTGACCTTTCCTCTTGACACTGTACAATTTTTTTTGACTCATCTCATGAAAGTGAGGTATGTAATCTATAAGCATTAACAGTGCAAAAATCTGAAGGTAGTAACAAGATTCATCGTTGGTATACTGGTTGTGCAACAACATTAGAATGCCTTAGCTGAAAAATCTTTAATACATCCACAATCAACAGCTAACCCTGAAATAATCCAGTGACATTAAATGTCATTGCTTAAATTTATCGGTGGCATTAGACTGAGTGCGGCATTAGTTAAATGTGGCATCACTTTACCAGTAGAATTGCTTGACTTGACTGCTGGCGTTATACTAACAGCAAAAAAGTGGCAATAAGAGCATGGGTGGCCCATTCAGACAGTGGGCGCACCAGTACGATGTACCTCCATGGACGCATAGAGTGGTGAGGGAGGTATGGTTGACCAGAGCAACAAATATCCAGGCAGCATATGTGGATTACATCCCATTTTTGTTCTCTTTAGCCACCTTTTTCCTATGTGAGGACAACAAACCGATCTACCTGGTCATTCTCTATTGCGTTGTCATGCCTTTCTACCCTTCTTCAACCAAGATACACGAGACTCGTTCCTTAGCTATTGATTTTCCCCTTTTCAACCTAGATGCGGGTTTGATGCCTACTCTCTTGGACAGTACAGTCTCCCTTCTTTTCCTTATTTAACCTAGACATGGATTAGTCTGCATGAAGTAGGGGTTCCTTTAATAGTGCAAATTAAGGTTTTCGTCTGCGTGACCAGCAGAGCAGAGGATAGCAAATTGGGAAGATGGTGGAGTGGAAAAAGATCCACATGCAACAACGTGGCAGATGGGGCAATAGAACAAGGGTATGGTTCGAAAAGAGGTAGCATACCTGAGGGTCAGCGGGAAGTGGATTTGCTCGTGGTTGTCATCCTCCGCACACACTACGGCAACGAGCTTGGGGACGGAGGCCATCCCACATGGGCGCTAGGTCTGAGAGGATGGCCTTGTCGTCAGTGCGTGACCTCGCTCGCCGATGATGAGTGCGTCAATGCTGCATGTCCTTTTCTTCCCCGGCGGATCTGTGACCACCGGTGAGGAGGGAGAGAGAGGCCGTCTTTTTAGATCTGGAGAGAGGGTGATAGTGTGAGAAGCAAGTGGGCAGCCCTTAGCAAGAAAGCGCTAAAGCTCGACCCTATATATCTTTTTTATACTACTAGTACCAGAGGTGGAGTAGTGGTAGAGTACTTTATATTTTCTCTGCATACAGTACCAGTTAGTCCTGCTTCAAAACTGAACGGCACACCATTAAAAAAATAAAGTCGAGAAATAATGTGGCACTTCGGGCCAACGCGGCCAGATCGCATTTTGCATGAGAAATTACACACCATGTTTCATTCACATGTGGTCCCGTTCCAACATGTCAGTGAGACGACGACGAGTCCTTTTCTACTATTTCTGAACGGACGTGTAGGCCGGGGCGCCTCTTCATGTACCGTGGCAAACTGGCAACCGTCCACCGACTCTTCGCCTTTCCCTCTTGATCTGCAACTGTTGTCGCACGCTCTTCCTCCCTCCTCCATTTGCCTTCACCCTTCCTTCTGCCATTGTTCAATCATCTTCTCCATGGAGGGAACAGGCCGGAAACGACCCCGTTATTATTGCCCTGATCTGAAAGATGACGTGGTGGAGGAACTCATTGATCGGTGCGACGTTATCACCTCGGCTAGCATGGTAGGTTCGTTCAAGACCATTCTCAACTCAACTAATAACATCATTACAAGGAACCCAAGTGTCCAGGAGCGGTTTGATCTCCCTTATCTTCTTGGCTATAAGGCTGTTCGCATGGGCGCGGACGACGGAGGCCTCGCCTTGTGCAAGTTGATGCCGCTTGATAATGATACGTGTGATGTCAAGATGCCATCGCTTAACGGTAAGGCCTAGGTTGGCACAAATGGAGATTGGGTTGTTTATATTGGGTACAATTGCGAGTGGGAACTTGTGAATGTGTACACTCGTCAACGGATTCCACTTACAAAAATCTAAGAGTGCCCTGAGGTTGAGCACACAGATGATCTACGTACGTTCAAATACGATCATGGTGGCTGTCATTTACGGAAGATAGCAATTTGTCAAGTTCCCAACCTCTCTTGGAATTACAAGAACTATGAAGTTGTTGCTATCTTCGACAAGCTTGTTGCCGTCATTACTGATTCCATGGTTCGTCCATGGATATTGCTAAAAACTCAGTTTGTACACAGATGATGAGTACTATGATGCAATTGAATACGAGGATCTTGTGTTTTCTTCCACCACTAGTGGCACTGTTTTTTCATGGGATCCTCGTAGTTTCGGTACATTTGTCTTCCATCGTAATTATAATTGTTTCATCCACATGCATGCGGGTTAGCAAGTTTCCCTTTACTAATTAACCTTCTTCTTGTGTTTCCAAGGTCTTGTGAACATTCCACCACCTATACTTGAAAAATTTTATAACCAAGGGGGAGATGACGATGGTAATGATCACGAGCATGAGGACGAGCAGGACTTATATACTCAGTGGTGCCTGGGAACTAATTCTGATGGATCACCACTTCTTGTCCGTATATAGTGCACTAAGATTGTTACTACTGAGGGAGCATGTGTTGTCTCCCATGGTCGCCCTCTCCAGACCTATTCCAACACCCATTGCAGGATATTTGGGATGGATACTAGTGTGCTAGCGCCAACACCTTCTCCCTGGTTCAGTGTTGATAGTCTTGGAGAAAACTCGCTCTTCCTTGGACCAAACTATCCAATGATGGTTAAAGGCGATCCAGCTGCTGTTGACACAACGTTGCTACCATTTATGAGAAGCAACTGTATCTATACCTCACACATTGCGGTGGTTCCCTACCCTGCTCCTGATATATGCCGCTTCAGCCTGGATGATCAGTCCTGCATTGCTCTTGATATTGACAATAGCTGGCCCTTCCTAGAGAACCTATGGTTCAAAGCAAGTGTTTCCAACGCTGAGGATTGGTTGACTTGAAGTTCATTTCATTGCTTGTTATTTGTCGTGTGATGAAAACTTAAGTATTTACTAGAATGTTTTGTTGGAAATAATCTATAATCCAACATGTATCCTCGTTGTCGTTGTGTGTTGATGACTTGTTGTATGTAATGAATGGTACATTTGCAAATGCATGTCATAGACTCAATTTATGAATGGTTTTTGAGTCACTTCTTGGAGTGTGAGTATCGTAGTAGTATAGCCAGCATCCGGTTAGTATATGATGTTGCCACATCACATAGAGCCAACCTAATATTGGAGGATGCTAGTCCTCCACCGGCACGCCACTTCAAATGGCGGACGAAGTGAGAGGTCGCGTCTACTTATGTCCAGATCTGAGATGCCACATGTACCAGATGAATGACTCCAAGTTCAACCACCGTGATGCTAGGTGCGAGCCGAGGAACACTGTTGGAGAGACCCCCTCATAATTTTCCTACATTGGTCATTTGATTCATAGGATAGAATGCTATAGGATTTTTTTGATATGTAATCATGTTTTAATTGGCAATCTAGCACCCACTCCAACTTTTGTTTCACTTCCTTTGTTCCTACGAAGAGAGTACTTGCTCTAAATGATGTGCCGCTGCAAGAGCCTCCTATATTAATTAACCATGCTCTAAAAAGGTGGACCAGCTTTGGCTATAGTACTGTACTAGGTTAGTAGGTGACCTTGCGCTTGGCTCTTCTCCTCTTCCAGAAGTCAAACAATAATGATGGTACTACAGTAGTACTTCTTGCAATCTGACACCAAATGAACTGCTGCATGTCCATCGCTTGTAAGCAAAAGTTTCTCCTCATGCTGCGAGCCACCATGCATGCGTTGGCGAGGGAGAAGGTAAGCAAGCTTCTCGTCATTCTGTGAGTTGATGGGACACATCAAAGTTATTTATTAGTACTCTCTTCAAAAAGGGCCGACCATGTCCATGGCTACCATCCCGTGCTCTGTCATTGAGTACATGCACTATTCATGTGCCATCGAGGAGAAAAAATATTGCTTAGTACTAGGTGCCATCGAAGTGCACGACTCACTTACGCACTGCATATCTCCATTTTCTTGCATGACACGCCACCTTGATGCTAGATGTCCCGTGTGTCATGGAGGCATATAGTATGATTTTTAAAATGGAGGCATATAGATGTCCCACGTGTCGACAAAAGGATGAACAAATCTCATGTCTTAAACGAAAGAGTGGAAGAACATATATTCCCGATGACCGAGAAGGAGAAACAAACCTCACGGTGGAGCGTCTGCACTCATAATATTTTATATTATTCTTTGATATAAAATCAAACAAATCTCTCCACGTTCCTATACCATTCTATAGTATGAGAATAACTTTGAACGTAAGCCATTGATTCACTCTATCCAATGGTCATAGTTGCAAAATCCAAACAAAACCAAGCATTGGATCAACTCTTTTAGCACTCAGATTGTTGTGCCTGCCCACCTAGCCCATCTATATATCCTCTCATGTGTGATGACCATAGGAGATATCCATTCAGATTGTATGTTTCAAAAAATAAAGGTCGATAACTAATGCGGCACCTCGGGCCAACACGGCTAGATCGCATTTTGCACGAGAAATTACACACCATGTTTCGTTGACATGTGGTCCCATTCCAACATGTCAGTGAGACGATGGCGAGTCCTTTTCTACTATTTCCAAACGGAAGTGTAGGTCGGGGCGCCTCTTCATGTACCGTGGCAAACTAGCAACCGTCCACTAAATCTTCGTCTTTCCCTCTCGATTTGGAACTGTTGTCGCATGCTCTTCCTCCCTCCTCCATTTGCCTTCACCCTTCCTTCTACCATTGTTCAATCGTCTTCTCCATGGAGGGAACAGGCCAGAAACGACCCTGTTATTCTTGCCCCGATCTGAAAGATGACATGGTGGAGGAACTCATTGATCGGTGCGACATCATGACCTCGGCTAGCATGGCAGGTTCGTTCAAGACCATTCTCGACTCAACTAATAACATCATTACAAGGAACCCAAGGGTCCAGGAGCGGTTTGATCTCCCCTATCTTCTTCGTCGTGACCCTGCTGACTAGCGCGGGGACGACGGAGACATCGCCTTGTGCAAGTTGATGCCGCTTGATAATGATACGTATGATGTTAAGATGCCATCGCTTGAGGGCAAGGCTTGGGCAGGCGCAAATGGAGATTGGGTTGCTATTTGTTGTGTGATGAAAACTTTAGTATTTATAATGTTCCTCATTGTCGTTGTGGGTTCATGACCCGTTGTATGTAATAAAATGATATACCTATGATAAACTTACTAAATTAATGAATGGCTTTCGAGTCGCTTCTCTGAGTGGGTGCTGCGATGAGGCAAAAATATATTTTCTGAATACATAATTGTACGTGCATTGCAACAGGTTATCGGATGAGGCCAATCAACAATAGTACACTATTTGTACTAGCTTCTCATGCTTCACGCATCGGGCGGGTGTTTTTACTGTAGCTACGAATCCCATCATCCTAGGTCCTCGGATGAGTCCAGTAGAAATTGCATTCTGATGTTTGGGTTCAAACTTTTAGAACTACTACACTATCTCTACGTCTACGTATGCGTAATACAACAAGTTTTAAACTTGAGACCAGCCACCCACCCTCACAAACAACACTTTTTAACCTAGCACACACTCCAGGAAATTTGGCCACAGTGTGAGGTGGGCCATATGTTAATGTGTTCGTTGTACGTAACCAGCACCTCGAATCCTCGATACTAGTACTATATAGTAGTAGGGTGGCATGGGCCAGAACAAGCATTCACATCAGGAGTACGTCACACGCCACCAGCACGACTTCCATCTGACACCATATTTCTTTGAGTCTGTGCTACAACTATCTCTTCAACCTCATCGTTTCTCAAACTCAGCCATCGCGCGGCAGGCGAGGTGGGGGTTTGCCGATAGTCGGTTTCCTCAATTGCAGTCCCACTTGTAAGGCCAACTCCAATGCACGACCCCAAACAGACCTTCCCGGATTTTGTCCGTTTGGGTAGGGCAATGGGGTCGTGTCCAGGCCATTTCTCAGATGCGGTGGCCGTGCGCCCAACGCGCGGCCGCGTCCTGGCCGCGTACATTTTTCTTTGCAAACACATATCTTTTTTTCATCATTGATTTTTGGTACATGGAAATACATCACCAAAATTTGACTAGAAAAGCAAGACCAAAGAAAACAAGAACCACAAGAATACATTTTAGAAGATATCCAACTTCCATATCTGCTCTTGTAAGTTGGATTAGTGCCTTCTCGATGCATTCATTGTTGATCTGCGGAAGCTCGATCTTGCGTTCTTCTTTCTTCTTCGAATGTAAAGAAGTAGACGTTGCTTCCTCGCATATAGTCTCATGTCTAGCCTCTATTCTATCAACAAATGCACTAGTCTCATCTCTAGCCTCTATGCTAGCTAAAAGTGCTAGAACATCTACTAAATTACGCTCTATCAATATATCAATGTACTCTTCTTCCCAATACCAAAACTTGCATCCATTCTACACAATAAAATTTTAAGTTAGCACAACTAGTCTAATCTGAGCGCACGACCGAATATTTGGTCGAGTTCTTCCTCCTTTTGCCGACACGTGGGACATCTAGCATCCAGGTCGTGTCATGCAAGAAAATAGAGGGGTAGTTGAAGCCACGTGATGTGCATCTTGGGTTAAACTATGAATAGAATCTTACCACTCTTAAGTAACTCCAAAAGCGGCCATCGAAGATCTTTATTGGATTTGTTTTTCATCACCAGCACGTCGAGGTGAAAGATGTGCAGGTTCAGTGGGTCCTCTTGCATTTTCACTGAAATGTGGGACCGCATATGAGCAAGACGATGGGCTCCGCGCGTCTGCTGGCTGGCTGAGAAGAGAGATAGAGGAGGGCTGAGCATGAACTCTAGGAAATTTGTTCTACGTAACCAACACCTCGATATAGGCTTGATGTAGTGGGGTGGCATGGGCCATAACTAGCATTCACGTCTAGCAGTACAACACACACCACCCACACGAGTCCCATCCGGCACCAATTTTCTTGGAGTCCGTGCTATAACCATCTCTTCTCCCTCCTATTTTCTCAGCCATCATGCAGTGGGCGGGGTGGGGGTTTGCCGATAGTCGGTTTGCTCAACTACGGTCCCACTTGTAAGTGAAAATGCAACACCGCATGCATTCCTCCTTGAGTGGTGTGCCAGACCAACCGTGTGGGGGTGCGACGCGAACACGGTAGGCTTTTCCTTTTGAACTTGTAACTTGTAAAATTTGGTTCTGCTCCATGGCGCGACCGATAGATAGAAATAACGATTTTCCCTAGAGTAATGAGAAGTTTCATTCTGGCGTGGTTCATGCATACATTACGTATGAAAATTATGAAGTTGATGTGAAAGGTAAGATAATTACTAGTAGTACCATAAACTACTACATGGATTTGACGGAAAGATAAAAATGCATATAGATCCATCAACGACATCATCACACCCTAGTGCATCGGGTCACCAAACGACGTGTGAGGAGCAGCGGCGTTGGCTGTGAGCTCAACGTGCTTCTGAACAATGCCGTCCAAGGTTTCCCTGCGGTCCAAGAAGGCCAACATCCTATCGTCCTCCTCTTGCATGTAGAATTCCTTGCGGATGATTTGCGCGTAGACGTGGGTGATTATGTCAATGGTGTCTTGCTGCGTCAGGCGCTACGCGGCGAGCGTGACCTCGAGGTGGACATTCTCTGGCGCGACGACGGGTAGTCGCAGGGCCACCAGTGCGTCGAAGAGGTTGTCACCATAGTGGCCGTTGAGGGTGGAGGCCATCGCAGAGCCTGGGCGCGTCGGCTGGAGGCATACGTCAAGGTCGTCCATGAGCTTCTTGACGATGGTGAACTTGTCGAGGAAGCCGACAAGGACCTCGTCAAACAAGGAGACGAAGCTGTCATCCAAGCGGCCCCTCGCCCTGGCGGCCTCAAGCACTACCTGGAGACGTTCCTTGGTGCCGGGCCGTAGGCCGGCGGCATGGACCATCTGGCACAGCCGGCTGATGCTCGCGCTCATCGCCTCCATGGGTCTAACTTAGCTTCTAGTCAACTGATATTGCGATTAGAGTGATCACTCTTGCCCTTGGTTAGGGTGCGTAGGTGCGTAGGATTTCGTACTAGATTGGACTGGCAGGGAGCCTTTATATGAGAAGTGCAGACTGCATTGAATTCACGTGCGTGTTGGCCATCTACTCTTCGGCCCTCTACGGCACCTGCCTTTGGCTATATGACAGGTGGGCCAGCCACCCGTTGGGCCCACGTGTCATGCACCCAAAGGCAGGTGCAGTAAGTCAATGAAGTTACGTCCCCCTCTGTGCCGGTGCAGTATAGTCATCTCACCAGACCTCTAGTTGGGGCCAAACGAGAGAAGTTTGATGTTTACTGGCTTATTGGTCCCCTTTGCATTTTGCGCCAAGTTTTGACCTTTGATTTAACTAATAAAATGTTAATGCATGTAACCAAAAATGTTGTGTAAGTCACCTTACGAAAACCAAATAATCCCAAAACACTTAGGCACGGTACATTAACTCCCTCTTCATTTATTATTTTGTGACATATCAACCAATGAGAGATGTGGGCCGTGCATGCTTTCAATGACTTGAGACTACCAAACATGACATGCAGTGGTTAGTTCATTGCATGTAATCCTATTAATTAGCAAAAAGACATTAAGTTCTCTTGCCGATAGGAATAAAACAATACACCATGTATTTATTTACAGAGGGAGTAGTACATTTTTTGTGACATGCATTACTAGATATTGCTAGTCAAATACTAAAATCTAGATGGACGTGGTAGTACTACTAAATCCCGACGATGGTGCTAGTACTACTAGTAGTACTACCAATGTAGTAGCAATGTACTACCCATTGGTTAAATTATGCTGCTCCTCACAGTGAAGTGACAAGACCCTGCGCCGGAGATGACACCTGAGTATAGGCGCCGTGTTCGGCATACCATAGTCAGCCTCACCGTCTGCAGTCACTATCATCATGGTTGTAGAGCTAGCCTTCTTACAACTAGCCATGTTCGACATAATTTCCCGTGCATAGATGCCCGTGCATTGCACGGAACACCAAGATTGGGGGGTGGACGGCGCCGGGAGCGGCCATCACGCCAGATTTTTCCATGGCCTTCTAGATGTGGTGGTGAGGAGATAAGGCTGATTGTGAGAGACAAGGAGTTGTTTGTAAATAGGGAACAAGTGCGGGCATCTTTTTGCAAAACTGGAGAAGTTTGGTTTGTGTGCGTCAGATTTAGATCCGACGGCTATTGGTGAAAGATGGCAGGCGCAACATCATCACCAACTCAGGACCTGTTTAATTCACGGGATTTTGAAAACGCAGGAATAGGACATGGCAATATTACAAGTTTCAAACTGATATTACAAATGTTAGGAGTAATGTTGCACCTACGAAGAGGGAATTACTAGGAAGTTTATGTAAGAACTTTCGTTACTTTAGGTGGATCCAGCATTATCATACAAACTAAAATCCACCACCCTGACAAGTCACTAATGGGCAAATAAGTTTTCGAGTCTCTGGCCACTTGATGTTTCAAAAACAAATTCAGCTTCTGCGGAGACTTTGTCATTTAGGCTTAGACGCTTGTGGTGATCAGCACGCCATTCATTGTTGCGCCACAGAATGCCAAACCGCATTACCTTGAGCACACTTGCCTCCAGAACAAAGAACCTGGCCAATTTAATCTCAAATGTGCTGCCTCGGTAGTCGATCAAATCAATTTATGTAAGATGGAGATCAAGGCATTTGATGAGATTGTTATAGTGTAGCACATTTTTCGCTTTCGGGTCTTTTTTATCTGCAAAAGAAGAGAACATATTAGAGCAGCTGGATGTATAAGATTGCCGCGTCATCAAGAGGTACCAATATCATTCGCTCATACGATAGGGTTGGCTGGCTAGTGATATTTTTTCACTCTCTCTCTCTTTCTCTTTCCTCTCATTTACCTAGGAGCACGTGAAGAGCTTGGGCATTTGTTGCCTTCCACTATGTGGCTGATGCCATATTTCTCAAAAGTATGTGACATAATACGCATCAATGTCAAATCAAAAGATTTTGGCACCGCTCTCGCGATGTGAGAGAGTTGGCACCGTTGTGCACACAGACCCACATGTATAAACAAATCAATCAAACCAACTACACCATTCTCTCACTCTCCCAAACAAGTGTTTTTATTGCCTCTGTCCTCTCTCTCTCCCATGCAAGTGTTTTTTCATTGCGTGTGTTAATTTGGCACTGGAGCAAAGTAGGTGATCCAGATTGGGGCATCAAGTGAGCAATGGAGGGGCATCGATGCCAAATACATCACAAGTGAATTTGGCACGTGTTTTGACCTACATAGTGGAGGGCCATTATAGCCCACTTTTGTACTACCTCGTATTTTGTATAAAATTTTGACCATAGATTTACCTAAGAAAATGCCAATGCATGTCACTAAAAATTATACCATTTGAAATTATGTTCAAATACAAATCCAACAATATAGTTCTTAGTGACATGCATTAACATTTTGTCAGTTAAATCTATGGTCAAATTTTGATACTACAAAATAGGAAGAGTAAACCAGGACGGAGGTAGTACTTGCTCTTAGGGTAACCATAGAGTTACTAGTCTAAGTTACTTTCCACTATGACTAGCCTAGGATATTTAGTAGTACAACAAAAAATGATGCAGGTGATCACGTGAGAAAAAAATACTAAAAACATTTCTTTCGGTGCAGTGCGTAGATGCAGTTTTGAACACTACATCTGTCATCGTAATTTGGGAAAATTATGAAAAAGTTGAGCTACGTTGTGATTACCTTTCACTAATAGGAAAGAAGTTTCACCTCGATGAGTAGCTTCTCCGTGCAGGGAAAGCATGTAAGGAATCCAACAACTTGATCCAGATTGGGGCCGATAGATTTTATTGCCAAGATCTTCACTGTGCGCATAGACTGGGTCAAGCTTGTGGGAATCATTTTCTGGAAGACGGTTGTAAATACATCAAGAAGAAATTTAGAAATGTGAATTTCAAGAAGACACAAAAGAAGATGAGCGTTGTACCTGAAAGATTACGGATCCAATAAAGAGTTCGGAGAATTCAACAGATGAGTACACCAACACTGTCAATTTCGCCGCATCAATGACCCTGATTTTTGTTGGACCTTCTAGATCTGATACAAGCAATCTCTCAAGGAAAGACGCATTCTCAATGACCATAACATGGAACAGCTGGAGTGATATCTTCCCAATTGATGTCTTGTTGCGGGGCCAACAAGACACATAAATCCATTAGAAATTTGTTGAGTCGGTGTGGAGGCTAATGAACCCATGGATCTGCTCAAGACGAAGGTACTCGAGCGTAGTACAGCTGCGGAGCAGGTGCTCCATAGCCTTCTTCAAGATGACAACGCCGAAGAGGTCGAGCTTCTTGAGTTGAGGGAGAAGAAGGGCGGGAGCGGCATTAATCTGGGGAAGATAGCAGGGGCTGAAGCTGGCGCGGCGCAGCGTTGGCGTGAGGCGGAGCGCGGTCGGCGGCAGAGAGCGACATCGTCCAGCTTCAAAGCTGAGCTCCTTGAGCTGATCTAGGGCGGGGGATAAGAACCACTCGTCGAACTTGGGTTGGACCTTGCAGTTGGTATTGAACATGCGGATGTCAAGGCGTCTGGCTGGCCCAGGGTGAGATGAAAGGATCTTGGAGAGTGCGGCCATGCGCTTGCAATCCACGCCGCACAGGCAGCTGTTGACAGTGAGATTGAGGGGGACGCGGTTCCAGAGGGGGCGCCACCGCCGAGAGAGCAGGGTGGTCTGCACGGCAAATTTGGTGGGGAGGAGGCCAATGATGACGAGCAACATGTCATCGGGGAGGCTACTGATGAAGTCCAGGCTCGCCGGATGTTGTTTTGGCTCGAGCCACCTCCGCTTGTTGGCTGCCTCGCCGTCCATCTCAACCAGCGGCGACACCGGTGTACACGTGTGCTGGTGTGTGTTGTGTGCTGGGTGCGCGTGAGTGCCTCCTTCTGTGCATGCCGCCGCTTAATGGTGAATTGTGCGCGAGTGCGTCCTTCACATGGAAGAAGTGTGTCCTCAATGCGCCCTCAATTTACTAGCGTGCGGGATGCTACCCCGAGTGGTTTCAACTTTGTTTACTTCACCACGTGTCAGATGGGCCTCTAGTTTACTTATTTTCACCCACTGCCACATGGGCCAGCACACGAAGATACAGAACACGAGCCGACAAGGCAGCATGTGGACTGGTTGACCGGTCAACTAAACATATACGAAGCTATACACTGACATAGTGAGCGTATAATCCGTCGGTATAGAGAGTTAGAGTGAGAGGGGAGGCCCGTGAGAGATAGTAGAGAGAGAGAAAGAGCTACTCCCTCCGTTCGATAATGTAGTTCCAACATTTTTCTAAAGTCAAAATTTTGAAACTTTGACCAAGTTTATAAAGAAACTACTTATATCTACAATACCAAAGATAAATGATAGTATGAAGTAAGTAGATGGTGTGATGAATCTAATGATCATTCCAGATGTAAATGTTTTTCTCAGCATATACCTGGTCAAACTTTTCTGAGGTTTGACTTTTCAAAACATCCATATGCTTATGGACGTGAGAGAGTCCCTAACTAGAGAGAGAGAGAGAGTGAAACAGAAAGTGTGAGTGAAAAAAGTGTGTGTGCGTGTGTGAAAGAGACATGGATAACACACGATAAAAGTAGAGAAAAAGCATGTGTGTCTTATGCAAACATATCAGACATGCATCTTCGACAACGGAAGCAAGGTGAGGAGATAGTGTGTGGTTGTTTGCAACCGAGAGAGAAAGACCCCTAGCACGTGGCCAAGAGGGGTCTGACAAACAAGGGAGAGAGGTCGATAGAGACGTACGGAGAAAATGCAGACATGGAGAGGAGAGAGTGTATGTTTGTCATAGAGAGATCCCTTGGAGATCGTGATGGGACTACATGGGTGGGAGATCAAGTGACATGGTGTGTGCGTGATAGAAGATACCCCGAGAGATGTCGAGATACACGTATGGATGGAAGGAGACAATACGTGTGTTCCTGATGGCTAGTTAGAGGTAATCATACTTAGTGGGGGGGTGCTTGCACCTATGATGGAGTGAGGGATTATGGTACTTATGGGGGTGCGTAACACATAGAGAGAGAACAAGGGCGGAGAGTGTTGTATGGTTCTATATGTATAGCATGAGCGAGACATGTGTATGTGTGAACCAGGGAGATATAAAGTTTGAGAGAGATAGAGGAGCCCCGATAAGGCTGAGTGGTGCATCAGATAGCTGAGAGGAGGAAAGAGATATTCCATCCGCTCAATAATGCAGTGCATGTAAATTTTTTAGAAGTCAAACTTTGGAAACTTTGATCAGGTTTACGCAAATTTTATTTATATCTACAATACCAAAGATACATCATATGAAACTACATATCATGGTGGATCTAATGGTATATGTTTGCCGTTCTAGATGTAATTGTTTTTCTCCACGTACATGGTCAAACTTTGTGATGTTAGACTTTTCAATAAATCTATATGCTATGGACCGAAGATAGTGCTTAAGTTGAGAGAGATCAAGTGTGTGTGAATGATAATGAGTAAGTGTGCAAAAAGAGTATGTGTGTGAAAGAGAAAGTGACAACAAATGATAAATTAGAGAGAGTGTGTGTTTTTTCGTTTCTTATGCAAACATATCACGCATGCATCTCCGAGATAGAAAAGCGAGGCGAGGAGATACACGAAGATAGCTACTGTGTGATTTTTTTGCAAGGGAGAGAGACACCCCTATAGCACATGTCCAATAGAGGTCTGGCCAACAAGGAACAAAGGTCGAGAGGGACACATGTAGAACATGGATGCATGGGGAGGGAGAGAGGGTGTGTTTGTGATAGAGAGATCCCCTCGAGATCATGAGGGGACTATATGGGTGGGAGATCGAGGGAGGTGTGTGCGCGATAGAAAGATGCCCCGAGAGAAATCGAGATAGACCATGCACATGTTTGTGATGGAGACTAAGATTAGCTAGTCATATACATATAGGGGGGACTGCGTGTGCCTACAATTGAGTGAGAGACGATCATACTTGGCTAGCTAGGCATGAGATTGTGTGTGTGTGAGTGTGAGATGGAGAGAGAACGAGGGAGAGAGATAGAGTTTTAGATGGGCCTATCGAGTGTGAGTGAGATATGCATGTGTATGTGTGACCCCGGTAGATGGAGAGTTTGAGAGAGAGATGGAAGAGCTCCGAGACGACGGAGTGGTGCGTGAGAGAGTTACGGGCAACCAGCCAAGGAATTTGTGTGCGTACGATGAGTGCACCCAAGATATCTAGCTTGGACTAGAGAATCATAAATAGTGTGCGAGAGAGACCTATAGATGGAGTATATATGCATGCGAACTAGAAAGACCCCCC